>NW_012107842.1:777010-798004 GCF_000951045.1 Mandrillus leucophaeus | reverse complement strand
AGAGAGAGAAAAGAAAAGAAAAACTATTGATGAAGCTGTAAAACAAAACAAAACAAAAAACTAATTTTTTTAAATTCTGAACCTTGAATATATGTCTTTTCAAAATTCTGTGTGATACTAATAAAGCACTTCGTTGCATCCTGAAATATAATGTTTGCCTTGAAGAAAAGCACTTATGCAATTGAACTGTGAGCTACACTAGACACATTTTTTTATGGAACATCATTTTTACTTGAAAGAATCACTGACAGACAAACCATGGTAGACATTTTTCTGCAAAAGAAAAAAGTGAGCTTATCACTTAAAGTAAGACAACTAGTAGTATTTGTTACTAATGATAAAATTCAAACTTTCAGGCTAAAATATGAATTTTAGAAAATACGTAATTTTCTACTGTGAACTTGAGGCTTCCCAATTTTTAGATTTTGAGATTAGCGGTAATAAGAAATATGATTTTTTTATATTGTAGAACAAAATTGTCAACATTTGGAAGATCTGCATAACCCAGTGATCTATATTTCCCCCAAAATGGATGATCTTACAAATATTCATTCAGTGGGCAAGATAAACCACTGGATTTGAATGTGACAATACAAAAATTTACTGATGTGATTTCAGATTCCACATTGCACCTGACATTTGTAAGGGTAAACTGAGGCTGGAGCCGAACTGGGAACAAAGACACGAGGCAAATGGCAGTAAGAATAGCCTTTTATTAGGGCTTGCGGCTAGGTTCCTAAGTCTGCGGGTGTGTACAAGGGTGAAGGGAGTCTTTAACAAAAGGCCTGCTATGCCAGGTAACGCCGCCTCTTTCTAATAAGAAAATGGGGCGACATGTTCATCTGACTGCTTTCTGCTGGTATGGGTCATCGTGGGGTTCTTCCGAGGTCGGAACTCGGGTACAGGGGTGGAGCAGCATCTGATTGAAAGTGACCTGGGAGACTTATTTCATGCGGTCCTGGATGAAGCGGAGGACACAGGGAGCTATGAGCAGTAAGAAGCCAATGATTAGTAAGGGGCTTAGGAAGGGTAGGACCCAGCCATTCATGGACGACTGCCACCACCCAAGTGGAGACTCTAATCCTGAGGTTTTTTGTGGAGTCCTTCTTGGACTTTTTCCAGAGTGAGGAGGTTGGTTTCTACTAGTCCTGACTCATTGATGTAGTAGCAGCATTCTTCATTAAGGAACATACAGGTCCTGCCTTTGTCAGTCGTAAGGAGGTCGAGTGCTCTGCGATTCTGGGCTGCCACCTGGGCCACTGAGGTGATCTGTCATTGGAGGGAAGCCAGGGATTCTGCCAAAGCTTTGATTGCTACCTGTAATCGAGCTGAAAGATCTTGAGACGATCAGACAGAATGAGTTAAGGCTCCAGTTCCAAGGCCAGAGGCCACGAGGGATGCAGCTAAGGAGACTCCAATCATTAACGGAAGGAATACTGCTCTTGCCTGGCGGGGGCAGGCAAGGGGCAGAAGAGAGGATAGCTCAGCTTCACTGTACAGGGTGAGGCTGGGAACTAGGGAGATGGGAACGCATAGAGTAGTGTCGGAAGCCTTGAGAGTTTTTGACAGGGTGGAGTTGCACCAAAAATACCTGCCTGGGGGTGCAGTGAGATTTGGAGGTGCCGATCCTGTCCGGTTGTACCAGGAAGCATTAGGGGTGGAGTAGCAAAAGGGGAGTTGTTGTCTAAGCGGGTCTTGGAACAAAGGAACTTCCCCCAGGGCTTGGCTGGGAAGGGGAAAGGAGGGGGTTAGGTTAGAGGAGTTAAAAGGGCTAGGTAAAGGTACCGCAACCAGTGGGGGCTTATTCAAGGCTGCACACAAGAAACAACAAGAGATGTTGTGTACCTCAGCCATGTGTACCACTTGAGCCCCTTCCCTGACTAAGGTTAGCCAGGAAAAAGGGTTGCTGCTGTCCTGGAGCTTGCTGCCTGGGCTAGAGCTGAGATGGCTTCCTCCTGTTGTCTGATGTCAGAGGCCAGGCTGATGAGGCTGCTAAAACAGTCCAAGTCAGCTGGGAAGAAATATGAGTGTCTGGATCTTCCAATGTAAAAGCAAACAGAAAGTGGCAGTCTGGGTGTAGAGGGATGGTAAAGAGGCATCCTTCAGGTCAAGGACAGTGAAATGGGTGGTGTCAGGGGGAATGTGCGAGAGGAGTGTATATGGATTAGGAACAACTGGAAAGGTAGGGACTACTGCCTCATTAATGAGGCGTAGGTCCTGTACAAGATGATAGGCCCCAGAGCTTTTCTGTACAGGCAGGATAGGAGTATTGCATGGTGAGTTGGCTGGAATTAGAATATGCTGTTGGAGCAGGCATGTAATGATAGGTTTTAATCCCTGTCGATGTTCAAGGGAGATGGGGAACTGGGGTCTAGAAGGGAACTTGGAAGGGTCTTTTAGCCAGATGTAGACCGGAGTGTGGTGCTAGGCAATGATCGGGGTGGAGGTGTCCCACACCTCAGGGTTAATGGGGACTGGAAACAGGAGTGGGGGCTCAGCCTGGCGGGGTTCGTCAGGTGAGAGGAGGGGGAAGAGGAACGCAAGGTGTGGGGAGGGGTTGGGTCAGAAGTGAACTGACGCCCCTAGCTTGGAGAGGAGATCTCGTCCTAACAAGGGGACTGGGCACGAAGGAATGATAAGAAATGAGTGTGAGAAGAGGGAGCCATCCAGGCGGCAAGACAGAGGAGGGGTCTGGCGGTAGGTGGAGGGAGTGCCGTCAATTCCCATGACTGTGACAGTGGAGGGGTGGCTGGGGCCACTGAAGGAAAGCAAAACAGAGTAGGTAGCCCCCGTGTCCATAAGGAAGGATATGGACTTACCCACTACCTGGAGCATGACCCTGGGCTTGGCGAGAGTGAGAGGGGTCCCCGAATCTGGGCCTCTTCAATCTTCGTTGGTGTCGAGGAGCTGGAAGGCGCCTCCAATACCTGGAGGAGGGTCGTCACGTGGAGGCACAGTGACCGTCCTTAGGTCGGGGCAGTCTGACTTCCAGTCGCCCATCTGCCGACAGTTTGGACAGGGGCGAGTTGGCTCCTTTGGGTTAGGGCACTGCCTGGCCCAGTGGCCGTCATTGCCACACTTGAAGCAGGCACCAGATGGCGCTCGGTTAATACCTCCTTTCTGGGAGCTCCTGGAGCCGGCTGGCCTTAGGGCTACTACCAAGGCCTGGGTTTGGAGTTGCACCTTCTGTTTTAGCCTGGCCTGTCGTTGGGCCTCAGCTGCTTCCTCCCTGAAGTTGTAGACCTTGAAGGCCAGTTTGACTAAATCCTGGATGGGAGTTTGAGGGCCTTCCTCTGCCTTTTTTAACTTTTTTTGGATATCGGGGGCTGACTGAGAAATAAAATATGAGGCCAAGACGGTCCCCCCTGCGGGGGAGGCAGGGTCAAGGCGGGTGTACTGAGTCACCCGCCTCAGTCAGCCGGATAAGAAAAACAGCCGGATTTTCATCTGTGCCTTGGACTACCTCCTTTAGTTTGTTAAAATTGACTGACTTATTGGAGGCTGCCTGCATGCCAGCAAGAAGGCACTGGACCATCATATCTCGGCGGTGGCGGCCTGCCTGACCAACCTGCTAGTCCTAGTTGGGCTCGGCTGAGGGCACCGCCTCAGTGCCAACTGGCATGGCGTGGTCAGTTAAATGAGCCTGGTCAGCGTGCTGCCGGCTGCTGCTAGAATACACTCCCGTTCCTCAGGGGATAGGTTGAGGTCATAACGACATGGGGATCATGCCAGATGAGGTCATACGCCTGGCACAGGTATCTGAACTTCTTGAAATACTGAGTGGGGTTGGCCAAGAAAGAGCCTACACACTCTTCAATCTTAGACAGGTCTGCCAGCAAAAACAGCACATGGACCCGGACTACTCCTTCGGCGCCTGCCACCTCTCACAAGGGACACAGGAGGTCGGTCCTGGACCGCCTAGGCGCTGAGACAGGCGAGGAAGGGGAGGAGGTGGAGGTAAGGGAGACAGAATCTCTCGGGTTTGGCGAGGGCACAGGAGGGGTGGAAGGGAGGGGAGGCGCTGACGAGGATGGGGATAATGGCAGGTCAGGGTAAGGAGAAGGTTGGGTGGGAGACCGAAGGGGTGGCCGGGATAGGGTGTCAGGAGGCTCAGAAAAAGAGGAGGAATTATCCCTCTCCTTGCTCGAGGGAAGAGACTTTGCGAGTAGGACCTGAGCTAACGAGCATTGAGCGCAGAGATCTGGGTGAGAACGCAAGTCCTAAAAGGCTTGAACATAGGGTATCTTGTACCATTTGCCTAGTCTCTTACAGAAGTTGGTCAGATCTGTGAGGATGTTAAAGTCTAGAGTGCTTTCTGCAGGCCACTGAGACTGATTTTCCAATTTATACTGCGGTCATGCTACTGTGCAAAAGAAAATGAGCCGCTTTTGTTTTAGGTCTTGGCTGAGACTTAAAGTCTGGAAATTAGCCAAGAGGCACCTCAGAGGGGATTTTCGGTTTGGTTTGGACTGGGTAGTTCCCATGGTCCTAAGGCGGGCAGTCCAGCAGCAATGGGAGCGTCCTCTCACTGCCACGTGGAGTGCGGGGTACGGTGGCTTCCGGGGAGGTTGGACATCTCCTAGTCCCCGGTGCCAAGGTCACAGTTGACCGGAGAGAGCCCCCAACACAGTCGCGCATTTCGGACAGGGACTCCCAGAGGGAGCCTTCAGGACGGGGGGGAAAACTTAACCAGCAGTGATCGAATTGAGTCTTGGATTTGGTGAAACGGCTCCTGGCTCAGAAAGGAGGTCCTGGCTCTGGGAGAGGAGAGCCTGCCCGACCCGGCAGGGTTCCGGGGAGGGGGGTCTCCTCCCGGGTTTCGGCACCAAATGTAAGGGTAAACTGAGGCTGGAGCCAAACCGGGAACAAAGACAAAAGGCAAATGGCAGTGAGAATCGCCTTTCATTAGGGCTTGCGGGCTAGGTTCCTCGGTCCAAAGGCATGGGCCGAGGAAGTCGCGCTGAGGGAGGAGGGTAGGAGCTTTTTATAGCCCGAGAGGTAGGGAAGCTGGTTGTGCAAACAGGGCCTGGGGGGTCTTGAAACTACTAGGGTGGGAGTTGAGTAAGGGTCATGAGGACGGGGTCTTTGGAAACTGTCAACCGAAACTGCTGTTTACGAACCTGTGGAATGCAGGTGAGCTGTGGGTCATGGGGGAGTGTGGTTGCCCAGCTGGAACTCTGACGCATGTAAGTCTGTGGGTGTGCACAAGGGTGAAGGGAGTCTTTAACAAAAGGCCTGCTATGCTGGGTAACGCCGTCATGTTGGGTCTAGATTCCTGCCTAACAACGTTGAAGAAACTACTTGTCAAGTTCTGGTTTAGTATTGAAGAGGACTATTGGTGTGATGCCATATTTTCTTCCTAAACTTCAACTAAAACAACTTACTGTTCACAGACTGAAGGCAGAAGCAGCTATGAGAAACCAGCTGGGTTCTACTAAACAAGACAATAGAGATTTGTAAAAATGCTAAACACCACCATTATTTTCATTAAATATTTTTTTAAAAATAGGCTGGGTGTGGTGGTTCACACCTGTAATCTCAACACTTTGGGAGACCAAGGTGGGAGGATCACTTGAGCCCAGGAGTTAAAGACCAGCCTGGACAACATGGCGAGACCCCATCCCTACAGAAAAATTTTTTTAATTAGCTCCATATGGTGGCACACCTGTGTTCCCAGCTATTGGTGAGGGAGGATGAGGTGGGAGAATCACTTGAGCCCAGGAGGTGGAGGCTGCAGTGAGCTGTGCCTGTGCACTCTAGCCTGGGTGACAGACCAAGACACTGTCTCAAAAAATATATATAGTTGTTTCCATTAAAAACATATTATTTCCATCAACATATATGGTTTATTATTTTTAATAAATTAATAAATATAAAATTTTCTCAGTTTTAATTTCTAATTATGGTAAATATTAATAGATGTAGCCCACATAAAGAAAAGTTATTTGGGATGTTTAATTAATTTATTTATTTATTTATTTTTGAGACAGAGTCTTGCTCTGTCACCCAGGCTCGAGCTCAGTGGCACAATCTCAGCTCACTGCAACCTCCACCTCCCAGGTTCAAGCAATTCTCCTGCCTCAGCCTTCCAAGTAGCTGGGACTACAGGCGCCCACCACCACGCCTGGCTAATTTTTTTGTAGTTTTAGTAGGGACAGGTTTCACCATGTTGCCCAGGCTCATCTCGAACTCCTGAGCTCAATCTGCCCACCTCGGCCTCTTAAAGTGCTGGGATTATAGGCATGAGCCCCTGCACCCAGCCGGAATATTTGATTTTTAAGAAAGTAAAGGGGTCACAAAATTTTTTAAAGTTTGAGAATCACTAACCTAGATTATTACATGACCCTCCTAATTGGTCTTTCTACTTCTGACTTACCTCCACGTAGCCTCAATCAGACAAAGTAATTCTCTTAAAATATAAATCAGATTGTTACTCCTTTACTCAAACACTCCCGGAAGCTTCTCATCTCACTCAAAATAAAAACTCAAGTCCTGACATTTGCCTACGAAAACCCTGCACCTCACATCCCATTACATACGTCTCTGAAACGTGCCCCAGGACCACTTCTTTCACTGACTCAGCTCCAGCCATGCTGGCCTTCTTCTCCTTCCACTCCGCTCACAAGTTGTTCCTTCTGCCCGAAAACCTCTTCCCTCAGAGAGCCACATAACTCACTCTTCGCCTCTTTCAGATCTGCCTTCAAAAATTACTTTCTCGACAAGGTCTCCAACCTGCCAGTTAAAAGTTGTAAAACTCACACTCACATTTCCAAACTCCATTCCTCTTTTATTTTTCTCATAGCACATATTGCCATCTAATATACTCTATATTTTACCAATTTCATATTTTTATTTTATTTCTCCCCTCCCCTCGTAGAATACAAGCTCCAGAAGGACAGGGATTTTCATCTGTTTTATTAACTACTGTGTTGTGCACTGGGACAAAATAGGAGCTCAATAAATACATGTTGGATAAATGAATGAATGAATGAATGTAGCATCTGTTGGCCAATAATCTAGACTGGTACCTTACATAATTAACCAGTGATACTATGGCAGTTATCTTCTTTATTTGTTTTATTGTCTATAAATTACTTTGGCCTTTCTGAATTAGGAAACCTTTTGAATATCATTAGTATATATTTAAATATTTCTCTTTTCTCAACCACTGTGATGTATTAAAATTTCAAAGCTGTAGACCATAGGATGGTCTGAGCCCGCAGTAAAACTCTGGGTTTGCATATGAATGGGTCATTTAGTTGATATGTACACATTTAAATAGTTTTGAATTGACTTGCATGTTGATCCTTTTTGAAACGTAGATAATCTGGTAACATTAGAATTTTCAAAGGCTAACCCTGTTGTATTGGTAAGTGTGTGAAAACTGCTTGTATAGATATAGTTAAAGCTTCCCTTAAAAGGTCAATATAAATTCTAACACATTTTAATATTGTTTACTTATGAATTAGTAGGTAAGGAAATAAGGACAAAATTATGAATGATACCAAATATCTCTTGAACACATAGCCACATAAACTATGAATATTAATAATCAGGATATTTTAGTGAGGAATCTTGATCAGATAACTTTTAAAAGCCTTATCGAGTTTTATAAACATAATGACAGTGGCCAGGTACGGTGGTTCACGCCTGTAATCCCAGCATTTTGGGGGGCTGAGGCTGGTGGATCACCTGAGGTCAGTAGTTCGAGATCAGCCTGGCCAACATGACGAAACCCCGTCTCTACTAAAAATACAAAAATTATCTGGGTTACTCAAGAGGCTGAGACAGGAGAATCACTTGAACTCAGGAGATGGAGGTTGCAGTGAGCTGAGATGGTGCCACTGCACTCCAGCCTGGGCGACAGAGTGAGACTCTGCCTCAAAAACATAAAAATAAAAATAAAAATAAATAATAACAGTAAGGATTCCTGTTGAGTGGTGTTTTTCTCCCTATCTCTATTCTAAAGGTTTCTGAAGGAACAAAATCTTTTGTGCGGTGTCTCCAGGATGTTTTCTGAAAGTAAACAGCACGTTTTCCCCCTCTTTGGAACTGAAGCTAAGGCCACATTAACATGAATGCAGCCCCAGGCCTTTGTTTCATTAGTGTGGGCGTCTCCAATGAACCTCCTACTGGGAACCCCAGTAGGATTTTCCCCTGCTTACACCTTTGCTTGCCCTGGCTCCTCATGCTGCTCTGTGATGTTTGGTTTAATGAGACAACTGCTGTGATCCAGAAAAAAAAAAAAAAAGGAGGATCCTGTCTTTTCCTTAAATAGACAAAAGTGTAGCTGAGGGAATTCAAGATTCTGCTGTTTCCTGGCACTTTATGTTATCAACATGTGATGGCAATCCTGAACACACTGAGCCAGGAACATCCCAGTAACCATTTAATCTCAAAAACTCAGCCACAGACCGGCAGATTGCATCTCACAGAAGTTCGTTTAGTCTTAATAATGTGGAAAGACGGAAGACCTGAGCTGGAAGGGCAAGGAGTGGGTGAGGAAAGCAGCAGAGAGAGTAGGAGCTCTAAAATGTTTCTTCTGAAGTGAGAACTTGAAATGTAACCTAGTATGGGTGCAATCAAAGTACACAGGTAAAATAGGTAAAGTAACTATGGAAATAAGAACAGTAATAGATACAGTAACAGTTAACAGAATGGTAATAGGAAGGTTAGGGTAGTCTAAATAAACTGAATCCTCCCTATCATAGAGAAAGGTAATCATAGATAATGTCTAAAATGGATACATAAAAAAATGGAGATTAAACATAATATTTAGGGATGTAACAGTAACCACAAGAGCAATTTAAAACAGAAACTGTTTAGCAAGTGAAAAGAGGTTGTTTCTGGGTAGTTCAAACAGGATTGAGGCAAGGAAATCTTTTTATGATGATGATGGTCTCTTGTCTTCTTTGATTGTATAACAAAGTATATATATATAGCCTAGATGATAAAAATAAAATATTTTAAATGGAACCAAAACCAGTTTGGTGGTCTGACCTATTTGATAGTGGAGTTGGGGCAGAATAGAGAGGTGAAATCCACTCTGGCATGTCAGACTCAGCAGTTACATACAAAGTATCAGCTTTTGCTGTTGGCCTTATTCAGGCATGAAAGGGGAACAAGAGGATTTCCAGGGGCCTCCAGTGGTCCTGGTGTCTTGGGCTTGCTGTGAAGATTTGGGTACAAGACAGGTGAGAGCTCAGGATAGTAAAGAACATTCCAAAGGGAGTTTTCATAATTGAGCTTTATTTATTTATTTATTTTTGAGACAGAGTCTCGCTCTGTCACCCAGGTTGGAGTGCAAGGGTGCAATCTCGCCTCACTGCCACCCCTGCCTCCCAGGTTCAAGCGATTCTCCTGGCTCAGCCTCCCTAGTAGCTGGGACTACAGGCACATGTCACCATGCCCGGCTAATTTTTTGTATTTTTAATAGAGACGGGGTTTCACCATGTTAGCCAGGATGGTCTCAATCTCCTGACCTTGTGATCCGCCCATCTGTGCCTCCCAAAGTGCTGGGATTACAGGCGTGAGCCACCATACCCGGTCCTGAGTTATTTTCATAGATCCTGTGGATGGCCTAGAGAAATGGTCCTATCCTCCTCAAGTAACCTTACATAATTAAAGACACAAAGTAGCTCTGGGGCACAGAGTGTCTAGCTCAAGGATTACAAATGCACCAATGAGCCCTCTGTCAAAACGGACCAATCAGCTCTCTGTAAAATGGACCAATCAGCAGGATGTGGGTGGGGCCAGATAAGGGAATAAAAGCAGGCTGCCTGCGCCATTGCTGGCAACCCGGCCTGGTGGTCCGCTTCCGCACTGTGGAGGGTTTGTGCTTTCACTCTTCGCAATAAATCGTGCTGCTGCTCACTCTTTGAGTCCATGCTGCCCTTAAGAGCTGTATCACCGCGAAGGTCTGCAGGTTCACTCCTGACACCGAGACCAGGAACCCACCAGAAGGCAGAAGCTCTAGACACATCTGAACGTCTGAAGGAACAAACTCCGGACACAGCATCTTTCAGAACTGTAACACTCATGGCGAGGGTCCGCAGCTTCACTCTTGAAGTCAGAGAGCCCAAGAACCCACCAATTCTGGACACACTAACAGGACTGTATGTGGAATTGTCAAGAGATGCTCAAGGACACACAAATATTTCCACCATATGGATACACTAGACATAAATAACCTTAAGGGCATAGATATTAAACTGTCGTGAAATAATTAGGAAAAATACATATTGCATATTCATTGCCTTTGTAATATTATGTATTTAACTAAGATTACATAATAAAAATTTTAATAATGCCTGAGTTTGACAACCAGCCCTCAAACTTTCTGAAAACTTGACAACTGGCCCTCATGAGCTGATGCAAGCCAGCTCCAGCAGGGCCTGTGTGTTTGACTCCAAAGCCCTCGATACCACTGTTTAATAACATGTGGTCTGTGGAATACTGGTTCTTTAAAATCTTTCCTGAAACAAGATTTTAAAGAGTCAAATATGTTTGGGAAATGATGCATGGTTAATTTGCTTCCTTAAAATCTACCATTTAGATGGGCATATCATAGGCCCTAGGAAGTACTGAGGTAATGAGACCTGTTAATTTCAACCCAAAGTTTCCTTTTTCGTGTAATAGCATTCAACATCCTGCAGAATCATGTGTTTGTGGTTTTATTTGTTTATATTTCTTTTTTTTCTTTCCTTTTTCTTTTTCTTTTTTTTTTAGACATGGCCTGGTTCTGTCCTCCAGGCTGGAGTGCAGTAACATGATCTCAGCTCACTGCAACCCCTGCTACCTGGGCTCAAGTGATCCACCTGCCTTAGCCTCTGGAGTAGCTGGGACTACAGGCATATACCATGCACGTCTAATATTTTCATGTTTTGTAGAGATGGGGTCTTGCTATGTTGCCCAGGTTGATCTCAAACTCCTGGGCTCAAGTGATCCTCCTGCTTTGGCCTCCGAAAGTGCTGGGATTATAGGCAGGAGCCACTACACCCAGCCATCAGTGTGTTTTAGAATGCACTTTGGGAAATGCGGTGCGTTTGGGGAAGTCCTAGTTAAGTAATTAAAGCACTGACTCTGGAGTCAGACCACCTGTGTCTAAATCCTGACTCCATCATTTACTAGTTGTGGGTCCTTGGGCAAATATAATCTTCCTGTCTGTTTTCTTTGAGCTATAAAACAGGAATAATAATACTAATACCTATTTCATATGGTTGCTGCAAGGATTAAATGAGTTTATATATGTGTAAAGTACTTAACGCAATCCCACGCACCGAAACAATGCTATGAGTACAAGCTACTGTTGTTGTTGTTGTTATTCTCATACTATTCAGCTTCCAGCCCAGTCATTCCAGTCTCCCGGCCTCTCAGATTTCCTAACAAGCCATACCAAAGAAGGCAACATGATGGCAAGGATGGGGCTGTTGACATTCCTTCCTGAGTTCAAAGCATTTATAGCCACACTAGAAAGATTTAGAATTTGCCATTTTCTCTGCAGAACCTGCCAACTGGGACTGTGATTTTAGATGTGCATACATTTAAATAAAGACTTCTTTAAATAGAAACCATTTAGTTGTCCCATGGCATTGGCTATAGAGAAATTTTCCTTAGACATCAAGAAAATAACAGGCCTTTTCCTTCTGAGTCAGCATCATTGGGAGCAGGAACTGTCACCCTTCACGGAAGACTGGTCCAGGTTCTGACCTTCCCTAGTTGTCTCATGTCCATGGCTTTTTCCCAGTCAGATGAAGGGCATGAGCCCCTCCAATGCCTTGTCTTCTTGCCAACTTAGCTAATTGCATGCTGCCTTAGGAAAGGTGATGATGGTGACACCTCGGAACAGAATTCCGCAAGAGTTAGGTTAAGAGAAACTAGCAGTGACCTCATCCTAGTTTTGTGAAAATCTGATTTTGTTTGGAAAAAAAGTGATTTAGATAAAAAGCCTAAAGAAGTCCTTTACAAAAAGAAATATAAAAGGCCAACAAAGATACAAATATTTCTAACCTCACTTATAATCAATGAAATGTAATAAAAATCTAAATATGTTTCTTCTATTAGGATGGACAGCCAGGCATGGTGGCTCGCACCTGTAATTTCAGCACTTTGGGAGGCTGAGGTGGGCGAATCAGCTGAGGTCAGGAGTTCGAGATCAGCCTGGCCAACATGGTGAAACCCCATTTTAGTACAAATTTTGTACTGAAAATACAAAAATTAGCCTGGAGTGGTGGTGGGCACCTGTAGTCCCAGCTACTTGAGAGGCTGAGGCAGGAGAATTGCTTGAACCCGGAAGGCAGAGGTTACAGTGAGTCAAGATCATACCATTGCACTCCAGCCTGGGTGACAAGAGTGAAACTCCATCTCAAAAAAAAAAAAAAAAAAAGAAAGAAAGAAAGAAAGAAAGAAAGAAAGAAAGAAAGAAAGAAAGAAAGAAAGAAAGAAAGAAAAGAAAGGAAAGAAAGAAAAGAAATTTGTTGATTTGTTTTGTTTTGTTTTTTTGATTGACAAAACCTATAGTGGAGAAGGTGTGATGAAACTAGGACTCTCTTGCATGATTACTAGGACTACACAATCTTTTTGGAACATTCTTAGATAATATGCAGTATTTGAAATGCATATACCTTTTAATACAGCAATTTAACTTAAAGATAATTGGACATGTAAACAAAAATGTAAGTTCAAAGAAGTTTAAAACTAACTGTCTATGCGGTAGGTTGAATTGTTCTCAATTCTCTTTTTTTTTTATATTTTGAGATGGAGTCTTGCTCTGTTGCCCGGACTGGAGTGCAGTGACAGGATCTCAGCTCACTGCAACCTCTGCCTCCACATGCAGTGAGCCATGATTGCACCACTGCACTCCAGCCTGGGCGACAGAGTAAGACTCTGTCTAAAAAAAAAAAAAAATATGTGTTGAAAAATAGGAAAACACCCTATGAAGGATTTGTTCATATATTTATTAATTCCTAAGAATTTATTGAGTGCTTACTATGTGCCTTGCACTGTGCTATATTCAAGCAGATTACAGTGTGGTGGTAGTGGGGTTCAAGGATACTCCCGCCTCAGCCTCCTGAGTAGCTAAGATAATAGACGCACACCACCACACTTGGGTAAGGTTTTGTATTTTTAGTAGAGACAGGGTTCCACTATGTTGGCCAGGCTGATCTCGAATTCCTGACTTCAAGTGATCCACCCACCTTGGCCTCCCAAAATGCTTGGATTACGGGCATGAGCCACCACGCCTGGCATTGGTTTCAATTGTTCACCCCAACCTGCAGTTATAAGTCCTTCATAAGCAAGGTCTATTTCCCCATCCCTTGACTGGACTTGGCCATATGATGTGCTTTGGCCAACAATCTATGGGCAGAAGTGACATCAAGCCCAGACCTTAAGAGACCTCAAGTATTTCTGCTTTTCCTCTTGTGCTCCTATATTCTCCAAAAGAAAAGCCTGTCCCAATTGGCTCTTTGGTCTCAGAAAGAAGATAAGAGACACATGGAGGAGAGTCAGCCTTGCCGGCATATAGACAGAGCAGCTGTAAGTTGAAGCTAAAACACACACACACACACACACACTATATATATATAAGTATATATAAATGTAAATATATATATTTAAATGTAAATATATGTACATATTTTAATTGTCATTTGAAGCTGCTGAGTTTGGAGACAATTTGTTATGTGGCAGTAGTTAACCAATACAGTCCATCAATAGAATATAATATATGTAATACCATACTAAGCAGCCATTGTAAATGATTAAACCATCTATATTTTTTGACATTTAACAAATCTGTCTACTTAATATTGTTAAGTGAAAAAAAATCAAGTTTCACTGGGCATGGTGGCTCATGCCTGTAATCCCAGCACTTTGAGAGGCCGAGGTGGATGAATCATGAGGTCAGGAGTTCGAGACCAGCCTGGCCAATATGGTGAAACCCCACCTCTACTAAAAAATACAAAAATTATCCTGGCATGGTGGCAAGCACCTGTAGTCCCAGCTACATGGGAGACTGAGGCAGCAGAATTGCTGGAACCCAGGAGTGGAGGTTGCAGTGAGCCAAGATCATGCCACAGCACTCCAGCCTGGGCAACAGAGCAAGACTCCATCTCAAAAAAAAAAAAAAAAAAAAAATTAAGTTTCAGAATATAATCTATCTAGGTACAATTACACATATGAACATGCACACACAGATAATAAGAAAGAATGTATCACAGTGGTTATTTCTGCATAACAGCAATCAAAAAATGTATTATTTTCTTTTCTCTGTACTTTTGAATATCGCTTGATTTCATTTTTCAGAGACCATCCATCTTTTTTGTAATTGGAGATATGGCAACGGCAATGATTATGATATGTACTGAGAAAATAAAGACTAGCATTTTTGGAATAAATAGAAATGTAGTTAGAGAGGAAAAAGGGACCCCATATTACAAGGAGCCTCAAAAGGTAGATAAAGTTCAGATATGATATATAAAGAATTAGAATGAGACAGAATAATAGTTAACATTGATTTAGGCTTAATCTAAGCACTCTGATAAGTGCACTATCTCTCATTTAATCCTCGTAGCAACCCTATGAGGTCATAATTTTAATTGTCCTTATTTATTTATTTATTTTGAGGCAGAGTCTCACGCTGTCACCCAGGCTGGAGTGCCAGTGACACTATCTTGGCTCACTGTAACTTCTGCTTCCCAGGTTCAAGCAATTCTCCTGTCTCAGCCTCTCAAGTAGCTGGGATTATAGGCAGGCACCACCACACCCAGCTAATCTTTGCATTTTTAGTAGAGACGGGGTTCTACCATGTTGACCAGGCTGGTCTCGAACTCCTGACCTCAGGTGATCCACCTACCTTGACCTCCCAAAGTTCTGGAATTACAGGCGTGAGCCACTGTGCCCAGCCTAATTGTTCTTATTTTACAGAAAAAGGAACTGAAGCTCCGAGTAGATAAATAATTTGCAGTAGATCGCACAGTCTAGATTTGAACCTAGGTCTCTCTGACTGCAGGACCCTTCTTTTTGCCAGTACACATGCCTAATCCCATTGCATGTTTTGCACAGAGAGAGTGATCCAGACGCATGAGGTATGAAATCCAAATACCTAAGATCTTATAGCGTGAGGGACCGTAATGCAAGTCCGGTGGAGGGCATTATAGTACAGAGGACAGGCCACAGTGTCAACTAGCATCAGAAGGCAAATCCTGTCTCTGCCCTTAGCAGCCAAGCAATCGTGTACCAGTTACTTGGCCCTCACTAACCCTGATTCATCCCTCCATGAAAACATAGAATAGATAAGAAATACCTCCTTCACAGTTATGAGAATCACTTCATTGTCTGACAAGTAAGCTGCCAATACATGGTTTACTAATATTACTAATATCAGTAAAAAACACTTTGGAAGCTGTAAAATGTTAATCATATACTAATAATTGGAGTCTACAATTTTAGTGGACACAGTATTTAGGGGAAATTGAGCAAGTGAGCTGAGAAGAGATTTGAGTTGACTGAGACTGCGCTAGAAAAACCGTGTTGAGCTAGATGAAGAATGTTTCATTAAACACATCAGAAATGTGTTGAGGCTGGGCGTGGTGGCTCACATCTGTAATCCCAGCACTTTGGGAGGTCTAGTCGGGGAGATTGCTTGAGCTCAGGAGTTTGAGACCAGCCTGGGCAACATGTTTTTGTAGAATACAAAAATTAGCCAGGTAAGGTGGTGTGCACCTGTGGTCTCAGCTACTCATGAGGCTGAGGTGGGAGGACCACCTGAGCCAGAAAGGTAGAGGCCACAGTGAGTCATGATTGCACTACTGCACTCCAGCCTGGGTGACAGAGTGAGACTCTGTCTCAAAAAGAAAGAAATGTGTTAAAAAGTAGGAAAACACCCCATGAAGAATTTGTTCATATATTCATTCATTCCCAAGTATTTACTGAGCACTTACTGTATGCCTTGCACTGTAGTATATGCAAGCAGATTACAGTGTGATGGTAGTGGGGGAACAAATTTCAATCAAGTGATCACACAAATCAATGTAAAATATACCTGTGATACATGCAAAAATAAGGAGGACATAGGGTTATGGAAGCATAGTGCAGGAAAATGCTTACTGAGAAAGTGATGCTTCAGCTGAGAGCTGAAGGATGAATAGAAATTTAAAGAGTTTAGTAACAGGTTGTTATTTTGCAGATGAATGGATCAGCATTCTGACAGGGAATTTGTATTTAGCCATGTAAATCAGAGGTTCTCAAATTTGAGGGTGCATCTGAACCATGTGGTGGGCTTGTTAAAACACCGATCACTGAGCCTAACCCTCAGTTTCCAATTCAGCAGGTTTGGGGTGGGGCCCGCGGAGGTGCAGATCTAACAAGGTCCGAGGTGATGCTGTTTTTGCTGATCTGGGGACACACTTGGCCGATCTTGGGGCCACTGCTCTAAATTAACACGCACAACACCTCTTGCCAACTAATAGAAAACGAAATGTGAGCAGTTCTAACAAATGTTTTCCAGATTGCTCACCACAAAAATCAATTTTCAAAGCCTTTTGGTTGGAATGTTTTTACACTAGGTTGAATGTTAACATTACATGTTCAACCTTTCAATCCTTATTGAAAAAATAAGAAATAAAAAATCAAAACAAAAATGCCACTGTAATCATAGAATCGCCCTGCAGTTAGCTCTGGGTGAACAAATGTCAAAGCAATGTAAACAACACTAATGGAATATTTGAAGGGAAAGGATGAGCGTCTGGCCTCCTAGACTGCAGTGGAATGGAAAGGAGTTTTGGCGTCCAGAACGAGACAAGAGATGTGCTGGGAGGAGAGGGTTCATTTTGGATGATGCTATCATTTACAGCGTAGGAATTCTGTTCCTTGGAGGTTGGGGAAAAGGGAAACTGCAAACCATCAATTGCTAATATATTTTAATACTTCAAAAATCTATTTTTAAGGTTACACCAGTAATGCCAGAATATATTGCCCTTCTAAACAAGTTAAATCACTACAGAGCTGAGCCTCCCAACACTAATTCTGTCCCCTTCCCAGAAATGATTTATGATGTCCATTTGGTATTACAGTTTCCAGACCCTCTTCTAGGCAGTTTCGAGAACAATTGATTATTATTTCGTGTAATGGTATTACACTCTATGTATTCCACAATTTACTTTTTTAAAACTCATTGTTAAGTCATATGGATTTTCCCTATCAGTACCATAACTCCATCATATTCTTTTTAATTGTTTGCATGTAATTGCAAAACATAGAATTAACAAGATTTATTTATAGATGTTTGTTTAAGCTGTTTCCTACTGTCTGCAATCTATTATATTTTAGTGACAACAAACAATGTTGGCATGAACATTCTTGTCTGTGCCTTCTTGTAGGCCTGTGTGGGTGCTTCTGTAAGGGACAAATTGAGAAAGATAACCACAGAGTCACTGGAATTTGAATATTTTTCATTTTAACAGATAATGCCAAATTGTTCTTCTATCCCCGTCAACAGGGCCACTGCTTTCTTGTACATTTGCCAATAATTAATATTACCAAATATTTGTTACCAAACCTAGTGGTGAAAAAATAGCATTTCATTCATGCTTTAATCTTCATTCCCTTTGTTACTAGTAAATTTGAACATGTTTTCATATTTTCATCATTCATTTATGTTTTCTTTGCTGTGAATTGTCTAGATTGTCTAGTTGCGATCTTCTCCTTGTTCTTTATGTAGCCTAGACACTAGTCTTTCTTTCTCTGTGTATGGTGCAAATACTCCCAGATGTTTTCATTTTGACTTTATGTCTTTTGTCATGGAGAATTTTTAAATTTAGAAATTAGGCCAGGTGCAGTGGCTCATGCCTGTAATCCCAGCACTTTGGGAGGCTGAGGCGGGTGGATCACTTGAGGTCAGGACTTTGAGACCAGCCTGGCCAACATGGAGAAACCCCATCTCTACTAGAAATACAAAAAATTAGCCGGGCATGGTGGCTTGTGCCTGTAGTCCCAGCTACTCGGTAGGCTGAGTGCCACCGCACTCCAGCCTGGGCAACAGAGCAAGATTCTGTCTCAAAAGAAAAAAAAAAAGGAAATAATTCACTTTATCATTCTTTTCCCTTTAAGGATTTTCCTATCTGTGTCTTGTTTAACAGAGCCTTTACTTTCATCTTCAACGATTCTGCACCCACTTACATGGATTACCTTTAAAACCAATAAGTCGTCTAGGCAGAATTCATCTTACAGATGCTGCAGCCTCGTCACGTCATTTCACAAATAGCAAAACAGAGGCACAAACAGGAGATGTGATGCGTAATACTAATACAACTCCCCTCACCGTGCAGCTGGGTGACAGAGCCAGCCCTTGAACCCAGGTTATCAAATTCTAAGGAAGCAGACTCTAAATTCCCCCCGATGCATCTGCTGTGACTTTTAAAGCTAACACAGGTGCATCTGATTTGGAAAAGTGTCTACCAGAGCTGGCGTTAGAGGCCAGAAGGCCAAAGGGCTCAGGGGAGATGCACACCCTTCTTCAAGCCAGGCTGCTTGTTTACTCCCTGATGAGGAGCCAGTGTGGCTCCAACATGTGCCAGGTCTATGACTTTGAGGAAGTAATGTGCTGCCTCGGTTTCCTCATCTGCTCTCTAGAGATCAATAATGACATATGCCACAAAGCACCATTGTGAGTTTAAATGAAATGAGTCTGTATAAGGACTCTATGCCCTTATAATTTATGTCCAAAAACATTAGCTATTATTTGTTAATAGCAATAACAACACAATACCATTCTTCTTGCTTGTTTCTGAAAACTTGCATAACTTGGGTTTCTGAGGCCTCCCAGGTTTATTGGGTTTGGGAACCTCTTGTCCACTCCTCCATATCCTTCCAGGCCACCTCATACTCCAGGCACTGTGTGACGACCAGTTCCTCACAGACCTTCAGCCAGCTTTGAGCAGGTGCATCTGTAATGCCTTCTCTTGGGTCACTCCTCATACATTCACTTCCTGTCCCAGGCCTTCTCTGACTCTCTGAGTGGGACGCCTGAGAACTTGCTGGAAGCGTGGGGCACTTAACACCCTTGGGGGCACCATTGACAACATGGAACTAAAGCTAAGGGATAAATTCATCCCTTTTATCCCCTGCAGGCCAATAGGCTCTCAGAAACTCCCATGAATCAAGGAGTGGTCAACCCAACAACACACCCTTGTAGTGATTCTCCATTCTTTTTTATTTTATTTATGTATTTATTTTTGAGATGGAGTCTCACTCTGTCGCCCAGGCTGGAGTGCAGTGGCATGATCTCGGCTCACTGCAACCTCTACTTCCTGGGCTCAAGTGATTCTCCTGCCGCAGCCTCCTGAGTAACTGGAATTACAGGCACCCACAACCATGCCCAGCTAATTTTTATGTTTTTAGTAGAGATGGGTTTCACTATGTTGGGCAGGCTTGTCTCAAACTCCTGGGCTCAAGTGATCTGCCCACCTTGGCCTCCCAAAGTGCTGGGATTACAGGCATGAGGTCCTGTGCCTGGTGGTGATTCTCCATTCTATGTTTCACTTCCCCTTGTCTCTGCCTCCTGTTCCCCAGTATCATATTCCCAAATCAACTACCTCCACACAAGCATGGATCTTATGCTCTGCTTTCAGGGAACCCAGGCTAAGATCTATTGAATTTGTAGTAACTCAATTTTCACCTGCCCTTGTCTCTAATACAGGACTCAGCCTCAGCACCCTAATTCAGTCCCCTCCTCCCCCACTATTTCTGGGAATCTTCAGAGCCAGCTCACCTGTTTTCATAAGGTTTCCTCATGTGTTATTTGCTCTGGCACTCACTGAGTGCCACTGATTGAGAAGCCACTTAAGGTGCTGTCATATCCCTTGAGATCCTGACTGTGTCTTGCTCAATACACTTTCCTCCTCAAGGCACTGTCTTCTCGTGTTCCCAAACCTGCAGCCCTGTGGAATCGAGGCAGCACTGCATTCCTGGAGCACTCCCTGAATGAAGCCATACGACAATAGTAGAACACACAGGAAGGAGGCTTGTCCCCTCCGTACCCTCTGTATTAGTCTATTCTCACGCTACTAAGAAAGACATACGCAAGACTGGGTATTTTATAAAGGAGAGGGGTATAATGGACTCAATTCCACATGGCTAGGGAGACCACACAGTCATGGCAGAAGAACAAGGGATGTCTTACATGATGGCAGGCAAGAGAGAGCTTGTGCAGGGAAACTCACCTTTATAAAACTATCAGACCTCATGAGACTTATTCACTACCATGAAAACAGCATGAGAAAGACCCACCCCCATGATTCAATTACCTCCCACTGGGTCCTTCCCATGACACGTGGAAATTGTGGGAGCTACAACTGGAGATTTGGGTAGGGACACAACCAAACCATATCACCCTCTCTTGTCACCTGCTCCCTTAATCAGGCTGTTTATGCCTCATGTGCCTCATGAAAACAGCTCCTGCAGCCTGTACCTGTGCTCAGTAGGGCTCAAACACAAGTCTGTGGGACCAGGCTGGGGCCAAACAGCTGAGCAGATACCCTATTCTATCCTCCCCAACCCTGTCTTTCCCTCAACTCCAGCCAAATGGCCCTTTTCAGTATGAGGCAACCCAACTCGTGCATTTACCACATATACCTGAATCCCATTTTAGACTTTAGCTGAGTTCCCTGGTATGCTTGAAAGGTGAAGGTCCCCCATGAATTTTACTGTGGCTGTTAATCACCACTTGAGTAAGAATCGTTTCCACCGAGGCTGAAACATAACCTGGCAATTTTCATTCACCCTTCAGGACTTAGCTCAGCTATGACAGTCCCCAGTGCCTTCCTTGCACTGCTCTCCAGGCAAGGCTGGGAGCTCCTTTTGATATTCTGACAGGGCTCTGGCGGATGGTAACTCCCATCTTACTATGTTGCAACTTGCAAGCGTTTGTAGTGCTGATGCTCCTGTTAGACTGGCCCAATCTTGCTTGTCATTAAGAAAAAAACAAACAACCCCATC
>NW_012107842.1:729090-776251 GCF_000951045.1 Mandrillus leucophaeus | reverse complement strand
GGGAAGGGGAACATCACACACCGGGGCCTATCACAGGGAGGGGGAAGGGGGGAGGGATTGCACTGGGAGTTATACCTGATGTAAATGACGAGTTGATGGGTGCTGACGAGTTGATGGGTGCAGCACGCCAACATAGCACAGGTATACATATGTAACAAACCTGCACGTTATCCACATGTACCCTAGAACTTAAACTATAATTTAAAAAAAAAAAGAAAGAAAATTTAAAAAATAAAGAAAAAATAATAATAAATAAATAAATAAATAAATTTCCAGTTTACAACCTGCAATGTCTATACCCTCAGAACACGTTTGTCAAATGAATGAATGAAACAAAGAGACATTGAGATCTTCTGGGAAGTGGGAGTATCACTAACAAATGGGTGCAAGCTCAGACTGGCTCAAAAGGGCACATTCACACAGAGGCACCTAAATGCAGGCTTGTTGATGTTTGGTCTCTCTGCTAGAGTATAAGCATCATGACCACAAAGACTCTTGTTCACTGCTCTTTCCCCTACCTAGAACATTGCTTGGAACATATAGGCCCTCAATCAGTAATTATTGAAGAAGTGAATGAAATGCAGGTGTATTTCCATCCGTCTCTCTCCAGAGAAACTAACTGGCTTGACTTTTTGTGCTTTCTCCCCACTCCTGGGGAAGAGATGGGCATGGAACTAATCTTTCTTCCCCTTCCCAAGAGTGTGGTGTACAGTGGCTGTGGTTTTGCAGATGAAGCCTGGTCCTCAAGGTCAGGCAAGCCAGAGGAGCAGGGCAAGCAGTCACCCATAGTCACAGTACTCTGGCTGGGCTGAGGGCAGGTGAGAACTCAGTCATGGAACTGAAACTGGAGGCAGAAGGTAGAGAGCATTATGGCATTTTTCTTTTGATTTACCACTTTTGTAAGAAGTGGCCCATGTACCCAGAGAAGTATGAAGATAAGGTAAAAACCACTACAAATACTGCAATCCCAAGGCACTACTGTTAACACTATGATGAATATCCTTGCAGGCATTTCTGTATGCATGTGCAGACACATGTGTGTGCACATATTAGGTTATATTCAGCTATAAGTGACAGAAAACCAAAACAACAATGATGTCACCATGACAGAAGCTCATTCCTCTTTCACATGGAAGCCTGGGTGGGAGGCTCAGGTCTGGCAAGGTGCTCCACGATGTCAGTCACCTAGACTCCTTCTGTCTTGTTGCTAAATTGTAGGTAGCCTCCACCACATGGTCCATAGGACAGAATTTGCAGTCTCCGAAAGAGAGAGAAAGGAACAAAACAAGAGAAAGGGGTGGAAGTGGGGCTGGCGCAATAGGAATACGTGTTGCTCTTAAGGAAGCTTCCACATATTTCTGCTTACATCCCATTGGCCTGAACCAAGTTACATCGCCATACGCAGATGCAAGGGACTTGGGAAATGTAGCCATGTGCCCAGTTAAAAATCCTATTAGTGTGAAAGAAGAGAGGAGTAGATATCCAGGGGTGTCTGGCAGTCTCTGTCACAGGCACAGTGTCTATGTAATATTACATAATAGGATCACAGAGACAGTATAATCGTGATAAAGATTAGAAGTCCAGAGATAATTACAGGTTAAAATCTGGTTTAGACACTATTCAGTTTACTTGTCTGTAAATTAGGGATTATAGCAGAACAAACCTATTTCATAGGATTGTTGTGAAGATTGAATGAGCTAATGTATGTAAAAGGGCTTAGCATGGTGCCTGACAGTAAGGCAGTAAGCTCTCAGCAAAGTCAATTATTACATTTTCTGCCTTTTTTTATCCTCACCAATATAACATGAATAAAGTTCTATGTTATCATCTATAGATTTCCTTGTGTTATCTTTTTAAATGACTGCACAGGGTCCCATTACGCAGAGAGAACATTATTTAATTTATTCACCACTTATAGCCATCATAGATTGTTCTTAATTTTTGCCATTATCAACAATCCTTGCATTAACATCATTTTGTACTTGCATGATTACCTCCTTACGGTAAATTCCTATCTGTGAGGTAGCTGGGTCAAACGTGTGTATTTTACATGTAACAATATATTGCCAAACTTAGGCAAACAGATAGCTTCTGAAGACATTGGAAAACTCCAGTAACAGTTTTTGGGTACCTACTAGATGCTGAGCCTTGTGCTAGGGCTGGAGAGGGTCCAAAGATAAATTAAGACATGTCCTGCAATTAGAGAGAAAATAACTCCTAGAGTTTATTTAAAAAAAAAAAAAAAAGTTCAGGATGCTGTGAATGCTGATGATGAGGTTTGAGCTAGGGTGGGAGTATAGAAGGGTCTCCCCCGGGAAGTGTTATTACACCTGGAAACTGAGGCCCAAAATATGTGCATGGATGGGGAGGGGAGGATTGGAGAAGAAAAGTATACTCTAGGGAACGAGAATATGTAGGGGAAAGTTGGTGTGATGGCTAAGAGTATACATTCTGGAACCAGGGTATCTAGGTCCAAATGATGGCCCTGCCTCTGCTACCTAAGAATGACTTCTCTGTATCTCAGTTCTCCAACCTTTACAATGGGATGATAGCAATATTAATTATCAGGGGAACCCACCCCCAATATTTCAACATAGGTTTTTCTATTTTCTATAAGTGTTGGCCAGCTGAGAAATAGAGAAAGAGTCCAAAGAGAGGAATTTCACAGCTGGGCCACTGGGGGTGACATCACATATTGGTAGGACTGTGATGCCCATCTAAGCCTCAAACCAGCAAGTTTTTTATTAAGGGTTTCAAAAGTGGAGGGGTGTAAGAACAGGGAGTAGATCACGTGCTTTAAAGGGCAAAAAGGAGAACTACTGATAAGGGTCTATGTTCAGCAGTGCACATATTGTCTTGATAAACATCTTAAACAACAGAAAACAGGGTTTGAGAGCAGAGAACCAGTCTGACCACAAATTTACCAGGGCGTAATAAAGATATTAGCAATATCTTCCCTACTTGCACGTCCGTTTATAGGCTCTCTGCAAGAAGAAAAATATGGCTCTTTTTGTCCTACCCTGCAGGCAGTCAGACCTTATGGTTGTCTTCCTTTGTTCCCTAAAAATCGCTGTTATTCTGTTCTTTTTCAAGGTGCATTGATGTCATATTGTCCAAACACATACGTTTTACAATCAATTTATACAGTTAACACAATTATCACAGTGGTCCTGAGGTGATGTACATCCTCAGCTTACGAAGATAACAGGATTAAGAGATTAAAGACAGGCATAAGAAATTATAAAAGTACTATTTGGGAACTGATAAATGTCCATATTAAAGTGAAATCTTCACAATTTATGTTCTTCTGCCATGGCTCCAGCCGGTCCCTCCATTCGGGGTCCCTGACTTCCCACAACAATTAATAATAAGGTTATTGTGAAGATTGAATAAGTAAAGGCACAGAAGCACTTAGACAAGCTCCTGGCAGATAGAAAGCATACTGTATCAGCTAATATCAATACTTTCATCTTCTTGTCTGCTTGAAAGTATTTTTTTATTTTAATTTTTATTTTAAGTTCTGGGATACATGTGCAGGATGTGCAGATTTGTTGCATAGGTAAATGTGTGCCATGGTGGTTTGCCACACCTGTCAACCCATCACCTAAGTATTAAGCCAAGCATGCATTAGCTATTTTCCCTAATTCTCTCCCTCCTCCATCCTCCCCCAGCAGGCCCCAGTGTATGCTGTTCCCCTCCCTGTGTCCATGTGTTCTCATTGTTCAACTCCCACTTGTAAGTGAGAACATGTGATGTTTGGTTTTCTGTTCCTGTGGATAGTGGATAGTTTGCTGAAGATAATGGCTTCCAGCTGCATCCATGTCCTGCAAAGGACAAGATCTCATTCATTTTTATGGCTGCGTAGTATTCCATGGTGTAGATGTACCAGGTTTTCTTTATCTGGTCTATTGGTGATGGGTATTTGGGTTGATTCTATGTCTTCGCTACTGTGAAAAGTGCTGCAGTGAATATATGCATGCATGTATCTTTGTAATAGAATGATTTATATTCCTTTGCGTATATACCCAGTAGTAGGATTGCTGGTATCGTTATTTCTGGTTCCAGATCTTTGAGGAATCACCATACCATCTTCCACAATGGTTAAACTAATTTACATTCCCACCAACAGTGTAAAAGCATTCCTATGCTCGAAAGTCTTAACCCAGGATTGTGAGAGTTCAACAGTCAGCATCACAGCATGCCCTGTGCATTTTCCCCATGAGTTTCCCCATTCTTTCATTCAATGAGTATTACTGAACACCTCCCAGGTGGTAAGGAAAATAGTCCAGACCCAGGCTTCGAGGTACTGTCTGGTGATGAGGGATTTTAAAAACTAAAAAGCCCACACAAAAAGAAGCCCAGTGAGTCACAGACCACTCTGTGCTGTGAAAAAACCACAGGGAGATCTGTGAGAGTCCATCAGGGTCATGTCCAGAGGGACACGACAAAGAAAATGACAAAGAAACCAAGATCTGGGGATTAGGAGGCATCAACTAGGTGAAGCGTGTTGGGGGTGTGGGGTAAACCAAGCAGAGGGAACAGCCGATGGGAAGAAGCTAAGGGGGGAATGTTTAGCACATTGGAGGAAGTGAGAAAAGGCCATTGTGCAGTGAGGGCAATGGGAGGAGTGAGGGAGTGGAGAGGGTCACCAGGCAAGGTGGGGAGGGAGACAGGGCTGGATCGCACGTGATCCATCTCTAGCTCTCAAAGGTGACCCCCAGAGCCTAAAGGTGCGTATGGAAACCAAGTCCTGTCACAGACATCTTAGTAGCCCTGCCAAGGTCTTCATTTTTGCTAACCAAAAGGTGCCTCTCTTAGGGTAACACTTCACATCTCCCCTTGGGCTTGGTTCCTAAACAATCCTGGAACTCAGAAGAAAAGTCCTCTACACTAGCACTTTTTTTGGAAAAGAAACAGTGTTTATTGAACACCTATTATGGGCCAAGGAAAGTCCTGGGCCTTTTATCCTTCTTACTTCATTTACTGCCCAACCATCTATGAGGTGACTAATATTAACTTTCTTTTAGATAGTTAAGAAAATGAAGACTTAGAGAACACAAGTAACATGTCCAAAGTCATACAGCTATCAAATAATGGAGTCAAGTGTCTGAGTTCAAAGTCCTGATCATTTATTCCACATTGCTCAGACCACAGGATAGGCCTGGTCTGTTTTACTTAGACTTGTTAGAATCTCAGGAAGCCACTTCATTGTGCAGAGTGATAGCATTTCAGACAGTAGCGAGCTGAAAATTGAAGAATCCTCTCTTTAACCAGTGTGGGGTTCGTTAAGCTGCAGGGAGCTTTTAATATTGTCAGCATTTCAAGGCAGTTCTATGCTACCTGAATAAAGGAAAGAACGAACACCAATCTCTAAAAAGGTGAATGAAAGTCTTTGCTAACTAAATACTTCAGATAAGCATCTTCCCCATTTGGCTGCAATTACCTTGGTCCCAAGTTACATCATTGCTAGTGAAATGATTAACAAAATAATGGTAATGATACTGATGGTAAATTAAATGGAAATAAAAGGAGCTCAGTGTACTGTTCAATTTCCCACTTGGGGACTACTCCTAAGCTGTGTTCTTCAGCTTCCCACTGGGAATTTCCACATGTAAATAAATATGCCTGATTGAAACTGCAAACTTAGATGTCTATACGTGGCAAGCACTGAAATCTGAGCTTAAGATTTTTCTCTGCCTCCCAGGTAGTTCCCAAGGCTAATGTCAATGAAGATGGATTTCTCTCCACGAAATGTTCCGATGAATTATGTAAATAGAGACAAACACCTTATAGGACTGACCTCTGCCACAGAATTTGACATCCTCCTGCCCTAGCCAAACCAAGTGGAAAATTGGATTTAAAGAAAAGAATCAGGACTTCATTACAACCCACATGCCTTTGTGGTGTCTGGATTCTGATCACCACAAATCAACACAACCCCACCAAGAGAAATTGCCAAGAGATGTGACAAGGGATGGACATGGCAGATGAGACCTGGTTTATGTCATCAGGAGGCTCTTATCTTGCCAGAAACCCTTTATTATGGTTTCAGCAACAATCGTTAGTTTTCCTAATAGGATACCATACAAAGAGAGTGAGGGCCCTGGGTTTAAAACCTAGCTTTGCCTTGTATTAACTGTGTGATTTTGAATGTGTTACTTAAAAATCTTTCTGAGCACCAATTTCATCATGTTTAAAATAAGGACAGTAATAGTACCTATTTACAAGGTGGCTTTAAGAATTAAAAAGAGAATGTATGTAAAAGACCCAGACTAATTGCTCAAGAAATGGAAAGTATTTTTGTTTGTTTGTTTTTTAAATCATTATTAGCCTTAAATTAAAGGTTGGTTCTATTTCAGGGTGAATATAAACTGGGTTTTAGACTTTGAGTTTTTAATATGACTTGAGTGCTTCTTTGGTCTTGAAACTATATTGATTTTAGGCTGTATAAAATTAGGTTGGTTTTTAAAAAATTATTTATCTGCCACTTAGTAGCAATGTAATGCAGAGCAAATCCTACCTTAACTGAGTCTTAGTTTCTTTGTTGGTTTAAATGAAATAGTCTAAGCAAAAAGTATAAGACTCTCAGAAGAAAACATAGGAGCAAATTTTCCTAATCATTAATTAGGCAGTGGTGTTTTAGATATGACAAAATGCACAGTGATAAAAGAGAAAATTGACAAGTTGGGCTGTATCAGAATTAAAACGTTTTATGTTTCAAAGGACATCATCGAGAAAGTGAAAAGATAACCCTCAGAGTGGTAGAAGATATCTGCAAATCATGTATCTTGATAAGGGACTTGAATCTAGAGTACATTAAAAACACATACAACTTTACTGGGCACGGTAGCTCATGCCTGTAATCCCAGCACTTTGGGAGGCTGAGGTGGGCAGATCACCGGAGTTCAGGAGTTCAAGACCAGCCTAAACAATATGGTGAAACCCCATCTCTACTAAAAATACAAAAATTAGGTGGGTATAGTAGTGGGTGCCTGTAATCCCAGCTACTCAGGAGGCTGAGGCAGGAGAATCACTTGAACCCGGGAGGTGGAAGTTGCAGTGAGCTGAGATTGCACCATTGCACTCCAGCCTGGGCAACAGAGTGAGACTCCATCTCAAAAAACAAAACAAAACAACCACTTACAACTTAACAACAAAAGCAAACAACCCAATTTTTAAAATGGAAAAAGATTTGACTAGACCCTCCTCCAGAGAAGATACACAAATGGCCAATAAGGGGCCAGGTGAGGTGGCTCAGGCCTGTAATCCCAGCACTTTGGGAGGCTGAGGTGGGCAGATCACTTGACCTCAGGAGTTTGAGACCAGCCTGGTCAACATAGCAAAACCTCCTGTCTATTAACAGTATAAAAATTAGCCGGGCATCATGTAGTCCTGTAGTCCCAGCTACTCAGGAGGCTGAGGGAGGAGAATCACTTGAACCCAGGAGGCAGAGGTTGTAGTGAGCCGAGATTATGCCACTGCACTCCAGTCTGGGTGACAGAGTGAGACTGTTTCCGAAAAAACAAACAGACAAAAATGGCCAATAAACACATGGAAGTATGCTTGGCATCATTTGCCACCGGGGAAATAGAAATCAGAACAATAATGAAATAGACTTTCACATCCACCTGACTATAGTAAAAAGACAGACAATAACAAGTGTTGGTGAGCATGTGGAGAAATCCATTTTCATTGCTACTCTAAGTGTAAAATGGTGTAGCCACTTTGGAAAACAATCTGGCAGTTCATTACAGAATAAACGTAGAGTTCCTGTATGACCTAGCAATTCCACGTCTGGTAACCAAGATAAATGAAAACAGGTTCACAGAAAAACCCGTACGTGAATGTTTACAAGAGTATTGTTCATAACAGCCACAGAGTGAGAACAACCCCAATGTCCATCAACTGATCATGAGCTTTGAGCACATTAGTCTACATGAAAGAGGCCAGTCCACAAAGGACCACATATTCTATGATACAGTTTTCACAAAATGTTCAGAATCAGAAAATCCTTAGAGACAGAAAGCGGGTGGGCAGTTGCCTAAGGCTTGCTGAAGAAGGGCTGAGGAAAAATGGGGAATGACTGATAATAGATAGAGGGTTTCTTCTGGCGAGGGGGATGAACATGATTCAAAATTAGACTATGGCAATGTTTAATCAACTCTGTAAATACACTTTTTAAAAAACCATTAAATTGTACACTTAAAAAGTAAATGGTCTGGACAAGGTGATTTATTTGGATCTTGCCCAGTTTAACATTTTATGGAATAGAACCCCATCTTGAAATGAGGCTCGACTCTACAGGAAGAGAATGGCTCTGTCCATGTTAGTGCACAGTGAAGGGAAAGAAGTTGGGTAACTTAGCCAGTACACAGTGACAAAATCCCATCACTCTATTATAAAAATTAGCTAATTCATAAATTAGGTGCCACATATATAAATTGTAATTAAGCGCTTAGTAGCCACTGATGTTTGATGGGATACTTCACATATGCCTGGTCCTATTCTTTCCATGGATCTCATTTAATCCTCACAGCAGCTTTATGAAGCTTCAGATGAGAAACTGAGGCTCAGAGGGTTACAGTAAAGAAAAGGAGGCTGAGAGGCTAGATGCAAATGCAGGCAATTCGACTCTAAGACCTGTGCTCATGACCTCTGGCTATCCTGCCTTGCTTTCTCCATGCAATCCCCCTGGGTGCAAAGTGCATGCTTAATCAGCAGAAGCAAATAACCAAGTCAAAAATAACCTCGTAGTTTCTTGCTCTATTTCTTAAAAGCAAGGAGTGTGATCATTTCATTTTTCAAAGCCCTGAATTCAGCTTTTCTTATGCTCAGGCAGACACTGTCATTTGCTTGCAAGGCACATACTCCTGGCTTCCTGGGGCTAGATGTGCTCCTCTTATCTAAGCCAGGCTGACTGGTTTTTTTCCTTTTTCTTTTGTAAATGTCTGTAATCCAGCAGCTTCCCAGCGGGCCCCTGGAGCTCCCGATTGCTCTACACCTGAGAAATTTGCTACAGAAGCCCTAAAGAAGCCAGATTTCAAAGTGCATGCTATCTGTTTTTCCTCTCACCTCCAGCCATAATGCTTTGTTTGCAACATAGTAATCGTTCCACAGCCAGTGATTCCTCCATCATAAACACAAGAATATGACTCTGGGAATGTAGTGAGCAGTAGGAGACGACAAATTGTTCAGGCATGGCCTTTCCAGCAGGCTGGTCCTGATGTCAGAGCCTGTGCTGCCTTGGCGCGTACCTCTCCTCAGCCCTCCTCTTCCTACCCACACTAGATGCTACCCTCGAACCCGCGCCCAATGCGAGGCTGAAGCTCAAACCCAATGCAGGCTGTAGAGAAACACCCAAATGTCTGCTCATAACTCAGAAACCACAGTCCAGCTTTGGAGCTTACCGTAGAGATCAGGACGGTCAATGCCCAGCCCTTGGCAAGAACTGCCACGTTCCTTTGGTAGAGGCACCCAGGCCTCCAGCCTGTGGTACAGAATGCACCTGTGTGGGAATGCACACGAGTGCCTGAGTCTGTGAACATTCAGCCTGCCATACAGGCCTCATGAGTTCTGTGTGGCTCCATACATGTCGCTGGGCCTCTGTGTGGGTACACTCACCTCTCTGTGAGCGCCTGGGCACACTGGATCTCTGTGCCCCTCCAGGTAACACCTTATTAGCACCTTGGCCTGTGAGAGGACACTGAGGCCCCAGCCAGGTCCCCTTCCCAGAGGCCTTTAATCTTCCACAGTTCTAGCAAAGAATGGGGAGGTGCCCCCAGCCCTGGGATGGTCCAGAGCCTTGGAAGGCAGGTTGGCCTGGCATATGGGACTGGTACAGAGCAAAGTGGCCATTTTCTTCAGGAAAGGAGGCCTTTTCCACAGAGGGCCAGGCCCTGGCAGAAATACCCCAAGCATTTCCTCTGTCTTCTTCCTTGTGCTCCTCCCTCTGCCTCCACCCTGCCTCTGCCCTTTCCCCAGGCCCCTCCTCCCCTATCTCATTTTTGTCTCCTTCCCTTTTTCGTCCTCCTTTGCTTTTCTCTTTTTTCCCTTTCTTCCCTTCCTCACCCCGTTCTCTATCTCTCTGTACATTTTTCTGTGTCTTCCAGTTTCTGTTTCCCCCTTTTTCTCTTTGCCTCCTTGCTCCCTCTCTTTCTCTGATTCTGCCTGCCTTCCCCTCTTTCCCATCTACTTCCTCTTATGCCCACCAGGATTCCTCTCTAGGCTGCCTACCAGGCCCCCTGGAGCACACACAGGACTGCTGGATTGACCATCTGACCCCCGTGCGCCCAGGCAATGTGAGGCGAGGCCATCATCCTGCCCAGGTCCCTGCCCAACACACGCGGCATTGCAGCCAGTCGCTCGGGCTCAGTGGACCACTGTGGGCACAAGTGGCTCCTTTGGAAGGCCACTTCCTTTGCAGATAACTAGTGCTTGCATAAACGAATTGCCAAAGTCTGAGTTTAAAAAGAAGAGAAATCTCCAAACTAAAAGCCAGAGGGCTATAGTGACCTTGCCTGGGGGTGACATCAACCCCAAACACTGATTCCCACCAAATTCCAGCCTCCCTCCAGTTGGGGGGCCCTATGGGAGAAAATGAGCTCAACCTCTGGGTTCCCCGTCTTCAAACGAATTACAGGTGGTCTACGGAGGACCGTAGAGCCACGCGCGGTCACCACACCACACCTTCCTGCATGGCCAGATCTCTCAGGGTCACACTGACTGCTCTAATATTGCTCCTCTTTCCTTTAACTGCCCAGGCAGCCCAGAGAGTGGGAAGAACCTGACCAGAGAGGGTACAGTGCCTAATCAAAGGGCAAATCAACGGTCTCCAATCCCTCCAAGAAGGGACAAGAAAGTGCCGGTGAAACGTAATGGGACAGAGATAATTTCCTTTTCCAAGACTCCACTAGGGGAAAGTGACATAGGCCTACTTGGGTAAACCACTTGAAGTGGGTGGAGGTGGTGAGACCTTCTAAACATGTTTTGCTTGAGTAACAGCAGGTAAGCGCTGCCCCCTTACCTGGGAATGTAGGTCAGGTTAATTGGAGGGGAGGTAGGAAAGTCTGGGCCAGAGGTGACAGCTCGGGCAAGGAAGGTGAGAAGCTGGTCCCTGCAGAGTTTTCCATCTCAGCCTTTCACTCACAGGGCTCAGTCTTGTCTTTAAATGGCACAGAATATTTGATTGAAGAGGCATCTAATTATCAGGCCCTCAGGATCCTTGAGACCTGATCTGGTTGTGTGGCTGCCTCTGTTCCTCAGTCCCAACCACCCCTTGTCTAGGCCTCCCTTTCTGCATTTGAAGAATGTGGGGCTGGACTCCATGGGTCTCTCAAGGTCCAGCCTGCTGGGTCAATCTGTGAATCTGTGCTATGATTCACTCTGAAATCAAGGCTGAGTGATAGAATTGGAAGCTCTTCCTGTACATTTTCTCAATGGTTCTCTTGGGTTTGTATATCCCTCACAGTCTCTCTGATCCTGGCCTCAAAGAACTGGGCCACAATCTGATGATCAAAACAACTGGTGCAGGACAATTGCTTTGATTTGCTGTTGGCTTCAAATCTGGATTAATGGTTGCCTTTCTAATTAGGCCTCTGAGCACAGGATTTAAAAACTCACAGGTATCAGGTCCTTAAAATGGGCCAGCCCCTCTCACTCTGTCTCAAAGCTCCTTTTCTGTTATATAAAAAATATTTTTAATATCCTATTTACTATCCTGAAATGGAATTCATAAATAATATAAGCCACTTATGCACATGATTTAAAAAATCATTATAATGTTCTTAGTACATTATATAGGAGACATAAGAATTTATTACAAAATACATGTTTCAATACAGAAATGTTTGATTACATCCTAACTAGAGACATAATGAAGTAGTCCAAAGTCTACACCTACACATAGAATCATGGATATACTTACACATAGAACCACATGTTACACCTATACATAGGATCATGGATATATTTACACATCGAACCACATGCTACATCTATGTGTAGAATCATGGATATACTTACACATAGAACCACATGCTACACCTATATGTAGGATCATGGATATACTTACACATAGAACCACATGCTACACTTATGCGTAGGATCATGGATATTCTTACACATAGAACTACATGCTATACCTATATGTAGGATCATGGATATACTTACACATAGAACCACATGCTACACCTGTGCATAAAATGATGAATATACTTACACATAGAACCACATGCTATACCTACACATAGAATCATGGATATACTTACACATAGAACCACATGCTATACCCATGGATAGAATCATGGATATACTTACACATAGAACCACATGCTATACCCATGGATAGAATCATGGATATACTTACACACAGAATCACATGCTGTACTTGTGCATAAAATAATGGATATACTTACACATAGAATCACATGCTATACCTACACATAGAATCATGAATATACTTACACACAGAATCACATGCTATACTTATGCATAGAATCATTTATATACTGATGCATATGTGATTCTATGTCTATGACTGTGACCAGTAGCACTCCCCATGCACATGTATACAGGAGCATTATATTGGTGACTCAGATACCATGAGCAATGTTGATTTTCCAAAATGAGTTCCATAAGAGTTTAAACAACTCAATTAAAAAAAAAAATTAAGTAATTCAGCAATGCTGCCTGTAAGTATATGCCCAAGCAAAATGAAATATATGTCCTCTCAAAGACTTGTATAGGACTATTCATAGCAGCCAAATTCCTAAGAGCCAAAACCTAGCAACAATTCAAATGTCCATCAAGCTGGTAAATGGATAAACAAAATGTGGTTTACTGCTATGGAATACTATTCAGCAATAAAAAGAAACAAACTGTAATCCAGGGTGCAATGTGGATGAACCTCAAAAAACAGGATGCTAAGTGAAAGGAGAGAAATACAAAAGACTATATACTGTATGATTCTTTATATGCAAAATTTCTCGAAAAGACAGATCTGCAGAAACAGTAAGCAAATCAGTGGTTGCCTGGGGTGGGAGTGATAATTGACAGCAAATGGTACAAGGAAACTTGTTGGAGGGAAGGAACTGTTCTGAAGCTGGATGTTGATGATAGATGCCCAACTCCATCAAATTTACCAAAATCATTGAATTGAATAAACACATACTGAATTGATATCACTGAAAAATGAATTAATTTTCTGGCATATAAGTCATACTTCAATAAAACTGTTTTAAAAGATGTGCATCTCTTTTGATTTATATGGTAATTCCAGTTTCAAAAGTTCAACACACACTGGTACTGTGCAAAAACAACCTGTGTTCCTATTTAAAGCAGAGCTAGTTTTTATCTGACTGGAGTCAGACAATTATGAACAAGTTTTTCATCTACATGAGTATCCAGGAGGACATGTGACAGTCATGCAGGATGTGGGATGGTTTTTCACCGAGGAGGACTGTCCTGTGTATTACAGGTTATCCAATAGCCCCACCCCAGCCCACTAAATGCCAGAAACAACCTGCATTCATTGGGACACTGAAAAATGCCCCCATAACTTTCCCGATCACCTCCCGGGAAATGGTTTTCCCCCACTGAGAATCCCTGAGATAGCCCAATATCACATAAGGAAACTGAGGCCAAGCAAGGGGGAAACTTGCCCAGGGTCACGGAGTGAGCTAGGGTTCAGCAGGATTGAATCCAGACATCCTAAATCACAGTCCAGCCTCCTCAGCCTATTCCAGGCCTTTTCACTCTTTTCTTCATCTCCAGACTTCTCCATCATTCTGGTTCTAGCATGTAAACAGCTCAATCTCATTCAGAATCCTGGAAAAGGCAGGCGGGAGGCCAGAACTTGTTGGTATTATGCTGACACATGAATGTCACTCTCAGGGAATTCAAGCAATGGGGGTAGCTGTTCTAAGGGTCCCAAATATGAAGCTGTGGTGGGTATATGGACCCAAGGATGTCAGATACCCACCATGCAGGCTGAGGTTCAACCTCTCCTCCCCAGGGTAGATACTGATGGTCCCCATGGTAGACACTGATCATTGACAATGGTGCACTGCCCATCTGAGACTGGATACAGACTTTGCCTCCTTCTTAAGGCAGACATTGTCAATTAACTGAAATTTCCAGAAAAGATACAGTTACTATCCTGGGGTGCTAGAAAAAGCTGGGTGCAGGTCTGAGACAAAGAACCAACATTAGTCCAGAAAGTTCAGCCTAGGAGAGGAGGAGAAGGGGGGTGTGATAAAGAAACAGACAAAAATGAAAGACTAGACAAGGACACTGGAAACAGAGTTTCAGGCTTTAGCTCAGGCAGATGGGTCCTCAGAGAGCAGATGCTCAGTAACTGCTTGATGAATGACCACTGATAGAAGAACAGGGACTGTCTGTCCTGGTTTTACAGCAACCTCTTAGTCAGTCCCCAAGCAGGTGTTTGCTGCTCCCCAAATTGAGGCTGGAGTCCCCAGGCCTCTGAAGCTCATCTCACAGCCTGGGCTTTGTGGAGGGTCCTTGACCCTTTTTAAAGGAGTTTTCAACCTGGGCCCAGGTTGTTCCCCAGAACAGCTAACAGTGATCACAAGAACAGGTTTCTCTTGGAGGCAACCAGAGAGATTCATACAATAGCTGAGATTCATACAATAGCTGAGTCTAGAGGCCAAGTGCATAGACTTTGAAGTCAGACAGACATGAATTTGGATCCCAGTGTTGCTAATTACTAGTTGCCTGATCTTGAGCAAGTTGCTTCTCTGAGGTCATTTTTCTCATCTCTCCCTGGGATCTAATTCAGTGTGTTGTGAAGATTAAATGAATGGACATTCATTTGGCTTTCAACATCTATTCATCTCTTCCTCCATTTGAAAGTAGCCATGTAATTAGGTTATAAGAGCCTGAATCCCAAACTCCAGAAATAGGCCATCGTTGATCCAATCAATTAGGATAACACCAGCCCTGTTGCTACACTGATTGGTTAAGGAATGAGTTACCTAGGCTATGCCAATCAACCTGTGAATTTCTCCTGGTTAGTTCAGTTTGTTTTGGTCAGAGTAAAGTTCAGAAAAGTTCTTTGATGGAGCTGGGTGTGGTGCCTCATGCCTGTAGCTCTGGCCCTTTCAGAGGGCAAAGTGGGGAATCACTTGAGGCAAAAAATTTGAGACCAGCCTGCAAAACAAAGTGAAACCTTGTCTCTATAAAAAGTACAACAAAACAAAACAAAACGGAACAAAAAAACAAAAACAAACAAACAAAAAAACTCAACTAGCCAGCATAGTGGCATACACCTGTAGTTCCAGCTACTTAGGGAGCTGAGCCGGGAGGATTGCTTGAGCCTGGGGGGTTGAGGTTGCAGTGAGCCATGATTGCACCACCATACTCCAGCCTGGGTGGCAGAGTGAGACCCTGTCTCCAAAAAAAGTTATTTGATGGTAGATATTGTTTGATGGTAGAGCTCTCCATCCCTGTGCCTCCCCTAAATATGAATGAGGAATTGTGTGGCACCAGTTAAAACCAGCAGCCATTTTGAAGCCATGGTAAATCCAGCCTAAGGAAAGCCAACACATGGAACTGGGTGGAGTTGAATTACAGGGAAGCCAAGTCAGAGTCCTGATCACACTTTACCCTGTCTGTGAACTTTTTAAGCAAAATTTGAGTGGGGCTTCCTTTTACTTAAAACATAAAAAGCACATATAAGTCTTGAATAAATGCTAGCAATCAAAACTGTATGATAATCAAGAGGATTACTAATTGAAGCCCCAAAAAGAGTTTGATATTTTCAGCATATGACACATCAACAACTTTCCCAATGGTATTCATTTATTTCACCAATTCTTCTTCCTCTTTCCCTCCTCCTTCCTCTTCTTCCTTTTCTTCCTTCTCCTCATCTTCTCCTCCTCCTTCCACCTCCTCCTCCCTCCTCCTCCTTCCTCCTCCCTCCCTCCCTCTCCCCTTCCTCTTTCTTCTTCTTCATCTTCCTCTTCCTTCTTCCTCTTCCTCTTCCTCCTCCTCCTTCTTTCTTTTTCTTTCTCCTTCTCCCTCTTCTTCTCCCTCCTCCTCCTCCTCCTCCTCCTCCTCCTGGAAACAGGGTCTTGCTCCATTGCCCAGGTTGGTGTGCAGTGACATGAACCCAGCTCACTACAGCCTCAACCTCCTGGGCTCAACCAATCCTCCCAACTCAGCCTCCCAAGAAGCTGGGATTATAGGCACATACCACCTCACCCAGCTGTTTGAATTTTTTGCAGAGACAGGGTCCCACTATGTTTCCCAGTTTGTTTTCAAACTCCTGGGCTCAAGCAATCCTCCAACTCAGCCTCCTGAAATGCTGGGATTACAGGAGTGAGCCACCATGCCCAGCCTACCAATTCTTCAAACAAATTAATTAAACAAATAATTATTGCCTTTCTACTACGTGACAAGCCTGGTGCTAGGTGTGGGGTTAGAGTGGGGAGCAAGATGGAGATGATGCTGCCCCCTCAGAGTTTATTATCTAGAGATTAGGTAAGTATTTAAAGCGTGATAAGTGTTAACATGAAGAAATGGTAGCAGGAATGGATAAGTGTGCTGGTCAACATCCTCCCCACACATCCCCTCATCTTTGATAAGTTTCTTTGTTACTAAGCAGAAAGGAAAGCCTGCACACTCACAAATGTGGGCATATTTAAAATGAAAACTTTGCAAGATTATAGTGAATGGAGAAACTCTACATCAAAGTCATATGGTTTTCAGTGTGAAGATGTCAGTATTTTTCCCTCCCTCCCTCCCTTCCTTCCTCTGCTTCAGCCACGTATGCCTTCTTTACCTTCCTCTATCTCCTTACCTTCATCTACCTTTAAGACCCAGCAGAGATTCTATAAGAGGCTCCCTGGCCAACATAGGTGCTTACATTCTCCCTCCTGGGACCTTGCATCTGTTTTCTCCTAGAATTCATCCTATTCTACTCCTTTAGTTACCCCAGGTCTTCTAGTGTCCAACGGTCCATTCTTCCAGCTGACTATCACCTTGTCTTGTGCTCCAGGATCTGAGCTCTTATAATTTGCATTTGCCTCAGGGATATCTGTATTAGTCCATTCTCAAACTGCTATGAAAAAATACCCAAGACTGGGTAATTTATAAAGAAAAGAGGTTTAATTGATTCACAGCTCCACATGGCTGAGGAGGCCTTGGGAAACTTACAATCATAGTGGAAGGCACCTCTTCACCAGACGGCAGAAGAGAGAATGAGTGCTGAGCAAAGGAGGAAGCCTCTTATAAAACCATCAGACTTCATGAGAACTCACTCACTATCCTGAGAACAGCATGGGGGAAATCACCCCCCCGTGATTCAATTATCTCCACCTGGTCCCACCCTGGACACGTGGGGATTATTACAATTCAAGGTGAGATTTGGGTGAGGAAACAGAGTCAAACCATATCATTCCACTCCTGGCCCCTCCCAAATCTCATGTCCTCACATTTCAAAACACAATCATGCCCTTCCAACAGTTCCCCAAAGTCTTACCTCATTCCAGCATTAACCCAAAAGTCCAGGTCCAAAGTCTCATCTGAGATAAGGCAAGTCCTTTCCATTTATGAGCCTGTGAAATCAAAAGCAAGTTAGTTACTTCCTAGATACAATGGGGGTACAGGCATTGGGTAAATACACCTGTTCCAAATGGGAGAAATTGGCCAAAACAATAGGCCCCATGTAAGTCTGAAATCCAATAGGGCAGTCATTAAATCTTAAAGTTCCAAAAGATCTCCTGTGACTTCATGTCTCACATCCAGGTCAAGCTGATGCAAGAAGTGGGCTCCCATGGCCTTGGGCAGCTTTGACCCTGTGACTTTGCAGGGTACAGCCCCACTCCCAGCAGCTTTCACAGGCTGGCATTGACTGTCTGAGACTTTTCCAGGTGCATGGTGCAAGCTGTTGGTGGATCTGCCATTCTGGGGTCTGGAGGGCGGTGGCCCTCTGCTTATAGCTCCCCTAGGCAGTGCCCCAGTGGGGACTCTGTGTGAGGGCTCTGACCCCACATTTCCCTTTTGCACTACCCTAGCCGAGGTTCTCCATGAGTGATCCACCCCTGTAGCAGACTTCTGCCTGGACATCCAGGCATTGCCATACATCCTCTGAAATCTAGGCAGAGGTTCCCAAACTTCAATTCTTGTTGTCTGTGCACCCACAGGACCAACACCACGTGGAAGATGCCAAGACTTGTGGCTCTAAAGCAATGGCCTGAGCTGTGCATTGGTCCCTTTTAGCCATGGCTGGAGCAGCTGGGATGCAGAGCACTAAGTCTTCAGGTTGTACACAGCAGGGAGGCCCTGGACCTGGCCCATGAAACCATTTTTCCCTACTAGACCTCTGGGCCTGTAATGGGAGAGGCTGCCATGAAGGTCACTAACATGCCCTGGAGACATTTTCCCCATTGTCTTGGCAATTAATATTTGGCTCCTTGTTACTTATACAAATTTCTGCAATGGCTTGAATTTCTCCCTAGAAAATGGGTTTTTCTTTGCTACTGCATTGTCAGGCTGCAAATTTTCCAAACTTTTATGCTCTGTCACCTCTTGAATGCTTTGCTGTTTAGAAACTTCTTCCACTAGACACGCTAAATCATATCTCTCAAGTTCAATGTTCCACACATCTCTGGGACAGGGCAAAATGCCACCAGTCTGTTTGCTAAACTATGGCAAGAGTCACCTTTATACCAGTTCCCAACAAGTTCCTCATCTCCATCTGAGACCAACTCAGCCTGGACTTCATTGTCCATATGACTATCAGCATTTTGGTCAAAGCCATTCAACAAGTCTCTAGGAAGTTCCAAACTTTCCCACATTTTCCTGTCTTCTTCTGAGCCCTCCAAACTTTTCCAACCTCTGCCTGTTACCCAGTTCCAAAGTTGCTTCCACATTTCAGGTATCCTTATAGCAGCACCCCACTCCCAGGACCAATTTACTGTATTAGTCCATTTTCACGCTGCTATAAAGAACTACCTGAGACTGGGTAATTTATAAAGGAAAGAGGTTTAATTGACTCACAGTTCCACATGGCTAGGTAGACCTCAGGAAACTTACAATCATGGCAGAAGGGGAAGCAAACATGCTTCACAAGGCAGCAGGACAGAGAAGTGCTGAGCAAAGGGGGAAAAGCCTCTTATAAAACCATCAGATCATATGAGAACTCACTCACTATTATGAGAACAGCAACGTGGCGGTAACCACTCCCATGATTCAATTACCTCCCACTGGATGCCTCCCACAACATGTGGGGATTATGGAAACTACAATTCAATATGAGATTTGGGTGGGGACACAGCCAAATTGTGTTAATATCTAACCCATTACTCTGTCCTAAGGACTTGTTTTATACCTGTCCATATTCCTACTTGCTTACTGGTGGCTTATGAGATTCTGAAGATAATTCAATTAGTTCCTGGCCCTCAGCCTAGACTTCACTGGTACTTACATAAATTCTACTGCTAACATAATGCAGATAGTGCCTTCTCACTCACTGCAAAGAAGAAAAAAAAAAATACTCCATTGCTATCTCATCTTCTATAGCCTTGCTTTATTACATATTTTTAAAGCAAAGAAGTAACATATGCTTAAGGAGAAAAACTCAAACAGTATAGCATTTGGTAAAGTAAAAAGTGAAAACCTTTCATCTGCTCTTCTGTATCTCCTCTCCCTGGAGATATCCATGCTACCAGTTGGATGTGTAGCCTCTGACCTAGGGTAGTCATGTGGGCTCTAAAAGCAGGTCACGTGGATTCAAGCCCAAGCCTTATCACTTACTAGTTGTAGACTTGAGCAACTTGTAGGTTAGCTAACCTCCCTATGCCTTAGTATATTTATCTGTAAAAGTAGGCCAAACATGGTGGTTCACACCTGTAATCTCAGCACTTTGGATGGCTGAAGTGGGAGGATTACTTGAGTCCAGGAATTCAAGACCAGCCTGGGAAACATGGTGAAACCCCATCTCTACAAAAAACACAAAAATTAGGTGTGGTGGTGTGTACCTGTAGTCCCAGCCACTGGGGAGGCTGAGGTGGGAGGATTGCTTGAGCCTGGGAGGTCAAGGCTGCAGTGAGCCATGATTGTGCCATTGCACTCCAGCCTGGGTGACAGAGCAAGACCCTATCTCTGAAACAAATAAACAAAAAACACACCACTAGGCTAATAACAATATCCTCTCATGGGGTTCCTGGAAGGTAAAAACTAAAAAATATACAGAACAATGATTGGCACTTGGTTAAATGCTTAATAAGAATAAATAATTATTATCTACCTTGTTTTTAGTAACAGCTATATAGGGTCCCACAGGGCAGGTGTCTTTTATTGATAACTGATGTGGTTTACAAATTCTAGCTATTCCAAAATCATCGTCCAATACTGAGAACAAATATTTTGAAGTTGAGGCCACTTGGAAAATCTAGAATATGTGGTTTGGGTTTCCCTTCCATTCCCTTCTCTTCCCGTTCCTTTCTTTTTTTTTTTCTTTTTTTTAGATGGAGTCTTGCTTTGTCACCCAGGCTGGAGTGCAATGGCAAAATCTTGGCTCACTACAACCTCTGCCTCCCAGCTTCAAGTGATTCTCATGCCTCAGCCTCCTCCTGAGTAGCTGGGACTACAGGTGCCCATGGCCAGCTAGTTTTTGCATTTTGGTAGAGACAGGGTTTCACCATGTTGGCCAAGCTGGTCTTAAACTCCTGACCTCAAGTGATCCACCTGCCTCGGCCTCCCAAAGTGCTGGGATTACACGTGTGAGCCATGGCGCCTGACCAGTTTTGGTTTTCTTATTTGGAATCTAGTGACACTTCTTATTAAAGCTTCCTAGTGTTCACTTGCTGGCTAGAAGGTGCTGCAAGAGACCATTTTCTAGCAAGGGTCACTTTATTCTTCTAGAAATAAGGTTCTCAAATCAGGCACCCTTTCTTTCCTCCCAAGTCTATGTCCTGGGTAGACAGCACCTTTGATAATGAATGCTGCTTTGAGCTGGGATTACTACCAACTAGAAATGGGATAGTTTTCTCTCTGCTTTTCAACATGCTTGGCTGGCAACACTCTTGGCTCCTAACAGGTTAAAGGGACAACAAAGTGCCTTTGTTTGAATAGTCCTCTTTCCTGGAGAAAGAGAAGGGAAAGAAGCAACCCAGACCAGATGGATCTAAATTGAACACGCTTTTCTCGGCACTTAATTTCCCCTACACAGAGCGCAAAAGGCCTTCTGGGAATACTTACCAAGCAGTGCCTGGTGTTTTAACCATTCGACAGCGGTTCACCATACTAAGCCTCACAGGGCTCAGCTCCCCACCACCCAATCAGGAGCCCAATCAGGCTACCATTTACCTGGTAAAGTGTCCTGTAAGCAGCACCAACCAATCTTCCCCAATAAAAGAAGACCACAAACAATGTTAACAACTATGCTCAGCAGAGCCTTGATCTGTACATGCAGAGGAGGAAAAAAAAAAAAAAAAGTCGAATATAGCCCCTGGAAGCAAATTTTCCATCTTTCCCAGTTAAGATGTCCATTCCATTTTTGTCTCCTTTTATTAGTGGTGCCGTCCATTATTAACGATGGGGTCAAAGGCAGATCAATAGGAGGTAGAATTCTCAGACATTCTTTCTTTTTCACATCATATCCAATCAGCTGTCAGCTTGTCTACTCTGTGATGGGTCTTATATCCATTCCGACTTTAGAATCTCTACTGTCTATTTTCTAGTTTAACAAAGTATATTAAAAATATTGGGTACTTTGTTGGCACTCAGTCAAGGGCACAAATCCTAACAGTGTTATTTACTAATTGCAGACCTCTAGCAAGTCTCTTAACGTCCCTGAGCCTTATTTGTCTCATCTGTTAAAAGGGGAGTCTCATGCCTAATGCATAGCACTATTGTAAAGAATAAACAAGAACTGTGTTACAAGTGTCCAGTGCTGTTGGCATCTACTAGGCACTCAGAAAACATCTGCTGGACAGATGAAGAGGAAGTGAATGGAGACTTCCAGTTAAATGTGATGAATGTATATTTACTTTTACTCCTTCCCAAAACCACACTAAAATGATAAAGAGATTAAAAAACAAGTCTAGACGGGTTGATAGGTGCAGCAGATCACCATGGCACATGTATACCTATGTAACAAACCTGCATGTTCTACACACATATCCCAGAACTTAAAGTAAAATAAGAAAAAAAAAACAAGTCTAAGTCAACAAAGACAGATAAAAATAGCATAGCCTTGATCTGTGTGGTTTGTAAATGCAAAGGAGGCAAATGCAACCAATACACCTTTGTATTGGTTATCACTTGCTGCATAACAAACCACCCCAAAGCCTAATGGCTTGAAATAAAAAATCATTTTACTTGCTCATAATGGTGCCACTCAGTTATTTGGGCTAGGCTCAGGTAGGTGGGTCTACTGTTGGTATTAAATGAGTTCATTCATTTGCAGTCAGCTGGTAGCTGGTATGACAGGTCTGGGTTCTGCTGGAATGGTTTGGCTTCTCTCCATGTGATCTCTCACCATGTAGGAGTTTAGCCATTGATTCTTCTCTTGGTGGGCTCAGGTTTCCTAGCAGTCAGAGAGTAAATCCCAAAGCAGAAGCCTCTACCTGCCTCACATTTGCTGATTCAATGTGGGAGAGAGCTACGCAATGTCGTAGATAACTTGATTCATTGGGGGAATTGCTACAACAGTCTACCACAACCTCTGAAGCACATTTTCCAATGTTACTCTCTTTTTCAATGAAGACGACTACATCTCTGTTGTCTCCTGTTGATAGAAATGCTTTCCAGCAGTGCTGATAGAGCCAAAGATAGGTCAAAAGAGATAAAAACAAGTGGACAAGTGAAACTGTCTTAGCAGACCAGAGAAAAAGGAAACCAAAATCTGAAATGGGGGAAACCAAGAAGGAAGTTAGTTCATGCAATAGAAGCCTAGAGGATTCAGAAATTGAAGGGAGGAAGTACATCCGAAATTCAGTGTGCAGGTGAAGCTAAAAGAAGAATGAGCTGCAAGTTTGTGTAAGAGGCATTATCTTGACTTCTATATCTTTTCTCCCGCCCTAAGCAATCATGTGAATACCCTTGTTATATCCCAGAGCCTGGAGGTATACTCTGTGGAGGTGCTGAATCTTAGACTCTTCTGGATATCAGGCACTGCTAAATGTGAGGGCATCATACTGCAAACAGGGGAATTATACACTTGACGGTAAGAAAACAATGGTGAAAAACATACATGATTCCTCAACTGGCTAACAGAAATTCCTGAAAGAAAGAACAGAGAAAAAAGATATGATAAAATGATCAAAGACTTCAATAAATTTTGATAAAATTTCCCAGAAATGAGTTTGTAGATTGAAAAGACCTACTAACTACCTTGCAGAATGAATTTAAAAAAAAAAACAAAAACAAAAAACAGAGAAAAAAACAGAACTAAGGTAAATTATTGTGATTTCAGGATAACAGAGATAAAGAGATAAATCCTAAAAGCAGCCAGAGAGAAAAGATCAAACAAAGAAAAATCAACAAAAATAAGTCATATACAAAGGTTCAGACATCCATACGGCATCAGACTTAGTGGCCACACTGGATGCTAGAAAATAATGGAGCAACACCTTCAAAATAATGAGGGCAATGATCTCCATATTCAGCCAAACTATAATTGTGATGGTAGGCTAAGGATATTTCAGATATTAAAGATCTGAAACAGTCTACCTTACATGCATCCTTTCTTAGGAACTTACTGAAGGGACAAAAATTAGGAAGACATAGAAACTAGAAAACAGAGTGTGCTTGTTACCTTGTCTTGCAGCTGCAAGCCCAGAATTCTATACTCTGCTACATGAGTCTGGGGCTCAGACTCCAAAAATCACTCTTCACCTTGGCCAGCTGACTCCCTGTTAATCTCTGCCAGTGGGGAGCAGGGTTGCTAGAGGGAGACTGGAGGACTGGGGAAGGAAGAAGGGACTTATTCCTTATCGTTTGCTTGCTGTTCTCTTGCAGTTCCTGACAACATCACACTGGCAACACTTCTTCCCCCTGGCAGCAAAATTTCCTTCTTATAGCAACTGTTAATCCAGTTGACAGTTTTCCCAACACTTTCAAAATCAGCCTCCTATGCCCCTCAGAGACACCAGTACCAGCTAAGCCAGCTCTCATCCTCTGGTCTGTTAAAATAACTGGCATCATTTCTAAAGCATGACTGATATACACAAGATCCAATAGAAGATGAAAACAAGAACTCAAAGGGTGAGGGTGGAAGGACATCCTAGGACAATTGTTATGTACCAGACTGGTAGATGGTTTAAATTGATAGCCCCAGCTGGTGACCTTCCTGTATCTGTAGTCTCTGTAAAGTGACTTTTCAGATTCTTCCATCAAGACATGGAGTCTGTTTTGGTACTCCTTGATTCTTGGCTGGCCTTGTGACTTGTTTAGCCAGCACAAAGTGAAAGAAGTCACAGTGAACCATTCTAATCCTAGCCTCAACAGGCTTTGCATATTTCCTTTCTCTCTCTTAGGTCCTTGTCTCCACCACTGAGCCTGGGCTAACCTGCTAGAAGGATAAGAAATCATACTATCCAATAGCCCCTCACCAACCTCCTGCCCCAAGCACAGCTACTTAACCAAGCTGCAATTAACTGCAGATGTCTGAAGGAGTCCTGCCAAGACCAGGAGGACCATCCAGTTGTGCTCAGTCCCAATTGCCAACCTGAAGAATTGCGAAGTAAATAAATGAACTGAATAAATAACTGATTGTTGTTTTTAACCACTAAATCCTAGGGTAGTTTGTTTTACTGAAATAGCTGATACACAGGCTTAGAGAATAACGAGTCCACATTGGAGCAGAGGATTTGGAGGCTCACAGATGGAGATCTTCAAGAAAAAAGGTTGTATCATTAGATAAGCTAATATGTTTGAATATATTGACAAGAATATTTACATTTCTAGTGAAGATTAAGTAACGATTTACTTTTAGATTCATAGAAAACAAGGAAATTTGTTATCCAAAACATTGTATAAGAATGAAAATGAAATCATAATGTTCTGAACGTCTCATCTATGAACAACAGTCGCATGGTCATAATAAAGCAAACAGTGAATATTGTTTTAACTCCAATTTATGATAGATAATGACACTGGAAGGCTCAGAGGAGAGGGCTTGTATGTACATGTGTGATGGAAGGTGAGGTGGTGAAATGAAAGAAACCCAAATCCTGCTTTCCATAGTTAGAAGTCAAGAAATAGCAGAACAATCATGTTAATTAGAAGCATGGAGAAAAGCATCAGAAGAAACATCTGAAAGATTCAGTAGATGGCTCTAGGGAGTCACAATTGTTAGTGGAGTAAACTGGGGCAAATGACAGTGCCTTTTTATTTATTTGTTTTTTGAGGCAGAGTCTTGCCCTGTTGCCCAGGCTTGAGGGCAGTGGTGTGATCATAGTTTGACAGTGGTTTCTCATTGCAAGCTTTGTGAAACGATTCGATATGACCTATGTATGTATATAACAGACAGAAATAACATTCAAATTAAAAACTGAATGGACCAGGGGTGGTGGCTCACTCTTGTAATCCCAGTACTTTGGGAGACCAAGGTGGGAGGATCACTTGAGCCCAAAATTTCAAGACAATCCTGGGAAACAAAGTGAGACCCCATCTCTACAAAAAATTAGCCAGCATAGTGGCACACACCTGTAGTCCCAGCTGAGGTGGAAGCCCGGGAGGCAGAGGTTGCAGTGAGCCGAGATTGTGTCATTGCACTCCAGCCTGGGTGACAGAGTGAGACCCTGTCTCAAAACAAAAAAAAAAAAAAGAAAGAAAGAAAAAAAGAAGAAGAATAGACTGCATGGATTTTCTTCAATAGTAGTTGCCACTTAACTTGCCTCTCGGGTGGTTTCAGCAACCACGGCTTTTCATGATACTGTTTTTACGAATGGAAATGCAGACAATATTCATCAGTAATTCTCATCAGGCTGCTAGGGCCTCGCTCCCAAACCCAATTGTTGTGTCTTTGATTCTACCTCCTAAAAATGGTGATCTACCCCGTTCCATCATCATGCCTCTGTAAGAGCTCAAGACACCAGCATCCTGCACCTGGACCTCTGTAGCATCTTCTCAGTGACTCTTCTTCCCTCTCATCTAGTACCCTTCAAATGTTCTTCACGGAACTGCCAGATGCGCTTTCTAAACAAGTCACCTCAGGTCATTGCCATATCTAAAAATCCTTTATTGATTTCCCTTTGTCTTTAGAACACAATATAAACTCCTCAGGCACAGCTTTTCATGCTCTGGGCTCTCCGACCCCTTCCAGCCTCATCTCTTGCCATCTGTCAAGCTAGTCTCCAGCCATACTCAGCATCTTTCCTCTCTTTATTTTGTCATGCTTTGGTTTTCTGCCAAGCTTTTGCATGTGTGATTCCCTCTGCCTAGAACATGATTCTCTTTTCTGGCAGGCACTGTTGGTTGCCTACCCAAAATTCAGTCTTTCCTTTCTATTTGCCAACAGAATCCTGGAAATCTCTTAGTCTCAAGGAAGGTAGGTGCAGACACTGGTCTAGAGGTGACATATAGTCCAGTTCCAGCTAATGATTTTTTAAAGAAAGTCGTTTTGTGACATCTTGAGAGATTTCTCCTTCTTTACAAGAAGATATGTAAGCAAAAACTCTCAGCCCCATACTCCCCTAGCTTTCTCCCCTGATTATGAGACCTGCACCTGTCACAGACCAATAAGAGAAAGGAAAGTGATGTTGAGCAGAAGTCTGACTTCCTAGATACTCTGGACCAATGCTAAAAACCACTTACCGCCAGACATTTTGTTATGTAGAAAAACAACCCTCTCTTTGTTTATGTCACTGTTGTCTGGGTTTCTGTTACTTGCAGCTGAAAGCATTTACACTGGATACAATCACGCTTCCCAAGCTAAATCCTGTTTGTTCTGCAGGACTCAGCAAAATTACCACCTGGACCATATTAGAGAACACTCTCCCCCAACCCTGTGCACCTGTAGCTTTTTAAATTATAGTATAATGGCTAAAAGCCAGATCTAAAGCCAGACAGCCTAGGTTCACAGCCCAGCTACCAACAAGGTGGTGACTTTGGGCAAGTTATATATTTGCTCTCTGCTTCAGTTTTCTCATCTTTTAAATGGAGATAAGAATATTACCAACCTTATCTAATTGTCATAGGGATTTGGTGAGTTAATGCATGAAATGTACTTTGTACTTGGCTCCTAATAATCATTCAATTAATGTTTACTGTTGTTAACACAAGCTTCCTTACAATCTTATCACAATAGCCTATTAGTCCTCTTCTCTGATAGGTCATAAACTTAATGAAAGCAGAGGCTGCATCTATTTTATTGCTCTGTCCTCAGGAATACCTGGCCTAGAGATATGCTCAGTAAATGTTTATTGGGTGAATAAAAATATTATCACATACTGTGAACAGTATATGAAAAGCAGAACAAGTCGAACATTAACCCAATTGAAAAGGCTTTTTATTTTTTTCCCCCATGTGAAACCAGTGAAGGGAGTTAAAAAAATCAGCAACTTAGTTCTAGAAGGCTACTGCAGGAGAAATTCTCATTGATGGCTCAAAGGACAAAATATCCAGGTGCTTCACTAGCCCCCAGGATGGTAAGATTCACTCAATCAAGAAGAAAATTACCTAAGCAGCCAAAAGATACTCTTAGAGTCAGCGTTGGGCCAATTGTCCGTAAGCGTTTTGCCTTTGCCTTGTCCAAGTCTGCCTTCTAAAGATAGAATCTGTAATCAAAGATAGGTTGTGGAAAATAACAATGAATCAAAGGGCACCAATCTGAGATAACCATATCTCTAAGTATCTTTCTTGTTTAATTTTGATTCACAGCGCTTTTTCTTGCCACTGACAGCCAGTGGGGCAACTCCCACTCTCTGATTTTTCTTTTTCTCTTTCTCTCTCTCTCTCTCTTTTTTTATCTTGTTGCATACCAACCATTCTCGGTCTTTCAACTCATCCTTATCCCTTAGTTAGTTGGAGCTTTATGATAAAGTTATTTTTTGGTGTGTGCCCAAGAAAGTAGGGAAGAAAAAAATCTAGCTGAAGGATGGTTGCATACAAGTATTTTCTGGTGAGTGAGCAGTCTTATTCCCTCATGTCTGACAGGTAAGACAGGCCACAGTGCTCTTTGGGTCTTCAGAAAGCTTCTACCATCGATCTTCATGATAATTTACCCTCTTATCTCTTTCTTTTTCTTTCACCTTGAGCAATTATGGCATCTTTGCAGAAGTTCAGTAATTGGAAAACTGGTTTACAAATCTGGTAAGTTTTTCTTCTTTGAAGACTTTTTTCTTATCACATACAGAGCAAAGAGAAAGAAAAAAGTGTACATTTTAGTGAAACCTAGAAGGCTAAACATTGAGTATACTTAATATTCCCACTTTTACCTTTCAAGAAAAACTTGAATAAGGGCACAGGAATTTGATCATTTGGATAACTTAGGGCTAAAACCATATTAGTAATTTTCTTTTAAAAACGTATTTTAGGCCAGCATGTTGGCTCATGCATGCCTGTAATCCTAGCACTTTGGGAAACCAAGGTGGGAGGATAGTTTGTGTCCAGGAGTCCAAGACCAGCTTAGGCAACATAGTGAGACCCTGTCTCTACAAAAAGTTTTTAAAAATTACCTGGGCATGGTGGTGCATGTTGGTAGTCCCAGTGACTTGAGAGGCTAAGGTGGAAGGAATGCTTGAGCCCAGGAGGTCCAGGCTGCAGCAAGCCATGATTGTGCCACTGCACCCCAGCCTGGGCAACAGAGCAACATCCTGTCTTTAAAAAAAAAAAAAGTATTTTTAAAGACTTATGGCCTCTGCATTGGTTTAAAACTATATTTGCAAGCGGGCATCAGCTCCAAGGATTGCTTCATAACCAAGAGAAAATAATAACAATAATAATGGCAACAGCTCACATTTATCAAGGATTGTACTAAGCGCATTACTTCATTCACTCCCAACAAATACATGAGGTAGATTCTATTATCTCATTTTCCAAAAATGTTACTGAAGCTTAGAGAGATTAAAAGCCATTTGCTAGAGATCATGGAACTAGTAACTGGAGCTAGGAACCCAAACTAGGTCTAACTCCAAAGCCTGTGCTCTAAACAAAGGTGCGAACTCACATAACATGTTTGACCAGCATGAGAATCACCTTAAGAGGCTATCTGGGTCCATCTCTGAACTGCCTCCAGCTTTCTGAGGGTTTCTTCCAGCTAAATGCTCCTGATTTGAGACCTGGTATTGATCAAAGAGGTAGCTACAAAGAGTACAGGCAGGAGGTACAATGTACAGTTGGCATATGCACATTGCTTGCTCCAGAAGTATTTTTAAATACAGTGTAATTAGGCAGGTGTTACACTTCTCCGCACTTGTTTCAGGGATGCTTCATATATTGATCTTGCCCACCTGGCCTCTGTAGGCCTTTCAATGCACCATGCCTGTTTCATTCAGAGCTGGAAGGAGATTTAAGAAATTATTTAGTCTGACACTTTCATTTCGTTGGTTTTTGTTTGTTGGCTTATTTCTCTGTTATACTATTGTTGCCTTGTCCATTTTTTGTCTCAGTGTCTATGTATCAGCTAGCTTTCTCCAAATCATGTTTCAGTAACAAACAATCCCCCAATCTTAGTGGTTCACAACAATACAGTTTTATTTCTTGCTTAGATTATGTATTAGTCAGGATTCCCTAGAGGGACGGAACTATTAGGATAGATGTATATATGAAGGGGAGCTTATTAAGGAGTATTGACCCACACAATCACAAGGCGAAGTCCCCCCATAGGCTGTCTGCAAGCTGAGGAGCAAGGAAGCTATTCCAAGTCCCCAAACCTCAAAAGTAGGGAAGCTAACACTGTAGCCTTCAGTCTGTGGCCAAAGGCGCAAGAGCCCTGGCAAATCACTGGTGAATGATTCTGAATACTACAGAATTTAAACATGCCACCCTTCTACCACTCTTTGCCTGAGCTTCACAACGCAGGGTAATACCAATCCAGGAATCCAAAAGCTGAGGAACTTGGAGTCTGATGTTCGAGGGCAGGAAGCCTCCAGCACAGGAGAAAGATGAAGGCCGGAAGACTCAGTGAGTCTGCTCACTTCACTTTCTTCTGCCTGCTTTATTCTAGCCATGCTAGCAGCTGATTAGAAGGTCCCCACCCAGGTCGAGGGTGGGTCTTCCTCTCCCAGTCCACTGACTCAAACGTTAATCTCCTTTGGCAACACCCTCACAGACACACCCAGGAACAACACTACTTTGCATCCTTCAATCCAATCAAGTTGACACTCAAGATTAACCATCACAGATTATATACATCCTTTGGGGATTGGCTATGACTCTGCTCTATGACCTCTTCAGTTGGGAATATAGGATAAAGGGAACAGCTTCTCTATGGGATATGCTGTTCTCATGGCAGAAGGAAAAGAGAGACAGAAAAATCATTTGATGCCTTTAAGAATTCTGCTTGGAAGTAACATATCACCTCCACTTACATTTTATTGAGCAAAGCAAGTCACACGGCGAAGCACGATGTCAATGGTGTGTAAAGCATCATTTTCTATAAGTGAGAAGGGCCATCTAAGAGTTTGAAAAAAAAAGTCTTAATCTACTTTCTTCTAGTCTTTTCGTAAAAAGAATATTATTTTTCCTATTGAATTAATACATGTCTACCACAAAAAGTTCAGATATACAGAAAATGTAAAGAGATAAAATTCAGTCCACTTCTTACTCTCATAGGCACCCATTGTTAATATTCACACTATTTCCTTCCAGTCCTTGTTCTAAGCATTTTATTTATGTTATTTATTTATTTATTTATTTATTTTGAGATGGAGTCTTACTCTGTCACCCAGGCTGGAGTGCAATGGCACAATCTCGGCTCACTGCAACCTCCACCTCCTGGGTTTAAGCGATTCTCCTGCCTCAGCCTCCTGAATAGCTGGGATTACAGGTGCCCACCACCATGCTTGGCTAATTTTTGTATTTTTAGTAGGGAGGTGGTTTTGCCATATTATCCAGGCTAGTCTCGAACTCCTGACCTCAGGTGATCCACCCGCCTCAGCTTCCCAAAGTGCTGAGATTACAGGTGTGAGACACTGCGCCCAGCCTTTTTTTTTTTTTTTTTTAACAGAGTAATACCATACTGTAAGTTTTCATTGCTTAACACTGAATCTTAAATACTTTCCTATATTCTTAAGAATGGTTTTATAATACTTTATTCTATGGCTCTACACCTTAAATTACTTGATTCTCCTATTTTTGTCTACATTTTGTTATTGTAGATGTTTTATCCTTGTGCATAAAACTGTTCACATTTTAGAGTGTCCTATTTGTTAGAAGAGATACTTGAAGGATTAACTTCATTCTTCAGATGAAGATTTGGTAGTCAAGAAAGAATGTTGCTGAAAGATAATACTCATGATCAAAAGGTAAACTATTACCAAAAGAGAATTGGAAAGGAACTACTACAGAATTTAAATATGCCAGCCTTTTACCACTCTTTGCCAGAACTTTGCAAGGCAGGGTAACACCAATACCAGCCATGGATATGAGTGTTTCCCTTCATTCCTAACCGTCTATGATAATTGAGTTCTAAAGTTTTTATTAAACAAATATGCCCTCAGGTCCTAGAGTTAATTATAAATTCCTAGTAACTGAGAATATAGGATGGAAAAGATTGAAGAACATCTGGTTTTTCACTGTGTGGAGTTTGGGGAAACAAAATCTAGATTTAAATAAGTTTTAAGTTTTGCCTGAGGCATCAATGTCTTAGCTTGTTTGGAACATTAAGGGCAAGATAAAACCTCTCAAGATATGTTGGTCAGGGTTCTCTAGAGAAACAGAACCAATAGGACATATACAGATATTTAGAAAGAGATTTATTATGAGGAATTAGCTTATGTGATTATAGAGGCTGAGGAGCCCCACAATCTGCCATCTGCAAGTTGGAGGCCCAGAAAAGCCAGTGGTGTAGTTCTAGTCTAAGCCTGAGGGCTTCAGAATCAGGGGAACCGATGGTGGAGGTCCCAGTTCAAGTCTAAAGGCCTGAGAACCAGTAGCTGTGACGTTGAAGGGCAGGAGAGGAGGGATGGCCCAGCTCAAGAGAAAAGTTGAATTCTCTCTTCCTCCTCTCTTTTGACCATCTGTCTGTCTGTCTATCTGTCTGTCTATCTATCTATCTATCTATCTATCTATCTATCTATCTATCTATCTATCTATCTATCATCTATTTATTTATTTATTTATTTATTTATTTATTTGAGACGGAGTTTCACTCTTGTTGCCCAGGCTGGAGTGGAATGTTGCGATATTGGCTCACCACAAACTTCGCCTCCCGGTTTCAAGTGATTCTCCTGCCTCAGCCTCCCAAGTAGCTAGGATTATAGACATGTGCCACTGCGCCCGGCTAATTTTGTATTTTTAGTAGAGACAGGTTTTCGCCATGTTGGTCAAGCTGGTCTTGAACTCCTGATCCCAGGTGATCCACCTGCTTCGGTCTCCCAAAGTGCTGGGATTACAGGCGTGAGCCACTGTGCCCAGCTGACCTTCTATTTAAACCCTCAACAAATTGGATGATGCCCACCTACCTTGGTGAGGAGAATCTTCTTCACTCAGTTTACTGATTCAAATGCTAATATTAATGTTTTCTGAAAACACCCTCACAAACAAAACCAGGAATGATATTTTACCGTCTATCTGGGCAACCCTTAGCCCAGTCAAGTTCATATATAAAATCAGCCAGCTATGGTGGCATGTGCCTGTAGTCCCAGCTATTCAGGAGGCTGAGGTAGGAAGATCACTTGAACCCAAGAGTTTGAGGTCAGTCTGGGCAACATAGTGAGACCTAGTCACTAATAACTAACTAACTAACTAACTAACTAACTAACTAACTAACTAAGCAAATAATCAACCATCACAGGACAAACAACGATCATTGTGGTCCACTCCTCACTCCTATCATGTGGAAGTAAGTGGTTATGTGCTAAGTTGGAAGGGGCATGACATTGGTGGGAGGGAACCTAAGACATGATTGTAATTTGGGATTTATGAAATCTTTGTGAATACCTCTTGGAGCCAGACCTGGTCTGAGATGTTAAAATGGTGCCAAGGATGCCATGTAACCAATAAAAATCTCCGGAGACTTTGCCAGAGGGCTGAAGGTTTCTAACTTAAATTACATTGTCCTCCAGACCCTAAAGCTCACAGCTTTAGTTTTGGGGTGGGGTGAGGAATGGGTCCTGGATCTGAAAACAGAACAGCCAGCCTAAATGTGCAGAGCTAGTCAAATGGGTCAATTGCCTCTCTTCTTCTTCTACTCGCCTATGTATCCTCCCATTCCAAGTGGCTATGTTAGAGATTCCAGCCCATATAACTATCCAGGTTCCTTAGACAACTGTCACTCTAAACTAGTCCATGGAACATCATTGCCATAAGATCTAGGCCAGTTTCCCTAAAGCAGCATAAAGGACATTCCTTGATCTGGCACCACCTGTGTTTCCAGTAAATCAGAATGTAAATACATAGCCGTGAGAAGGGGCTACTGTGAACTACAGAAGTTTAAGAAGGACTAGATTAATAAATGTAACAGAAGCTACTAAGAGATAATGGGCTGGTCTGGTCATTGGGCACAGATGTCCCCACAAATGGGTCAGGCAGTGCTTTGTCTTCACTTCGGTGTTCTGGCACCAAACCACCAAGTAGAACTCCAGTGAGCCAGGGGGGTCTCTTCCCCTAAGATATGGAGGCTTCCTTAGCCTGCTGTGTCTTCTCCCCAGTGCCCCAAAACACTAACCTTCAACCCCTTCAGCAGGACTTTATGGCCCCAGGGGCCCAGGCCCGAGAAGCAAATGTTCATTTGTTGGTATATTTAGGCCACCAAATTCCAGTCCTAGAAAAAGTGACCCTACAAATGACTTGAAATCTGAATCAACCAGATCTATATCCTCCTGTGGGGTTGGAGTAAAATGGAATGATGTGGGCAGGACTCCCATTTTTAGACACCAATGCTTAGAAAACAGGCTGCTACAGAATCACAGGAGCCCTGTCTACAGGCTATCAAGTGGTTCCCATCGAAACCACTCTCGCTCTGTTGACATCCGTATTTTCTGGGTGCTCAGCCACCATTTTTCTTCTTCTAGTAAAAACACCCCGATTTTCCCTTCAGAAACCACCATTCCTCCCTCTCTGTCCAACAGTTTGGATGAAACTGACCCCATCTCTCTTCCCAGCACCAATTAACATAGGCCATGCCTGGCTGCAGTCATTGTTTCAGTGCTAGGACCAGGCCCTAAATCACTAACTGAGACACAGTTGAGGGTTATTTGCTGGATATACTGAAAGGTGCAAGATCTCTCTCTCTCTCTCTCAGGCTGATAGAGCTGGCCAGTTTCTGTTCTTGCAATGAAATAAGCTCCCACCATGAAAACAACCCCACGGTGCCGCCTGTCTTGTCCACTAGTCTGTGAGTGCCTCAGAGTAGTGAGACTATCAAGTTCACCTCCAGCTGCTTTTGTACAAGTTCAGCATCCAGGTATTGCACATGTTAATTAAATGAATGAACTTGGAGGCCTCCCCAAAGACCTCACCTTTCATTGTGAACACAAACATGAAGCAAAGCCTTCTTCCTTCTGGCAAGAAGTTGCAGAAGAGGAAATGGTGTCCTATGGGCCACATTCTTGCCATCCTTGATGCACTACAACCTCACTTCACTCTATTTTATGGATGAGGAAACTCAAAAATAATGGACAACATTAATGGGAGGCAATGTGCATGAGATGATTTTGATGTAGTGAGATTAACCTGGACTATCCAAGTGGGCCCTGAATGCAATCACATATGTCCTTATGAGAACATGGCAGAAGGCTGGGCGTGGCGGCTCATGTCTGTAATCCCAGCACTTTGAGAGGCCAAGGCAGGCGGATCACCTGAGGTCAGGAGTTCGAGACCAGCTTGACCAACATGGCGAAACCTCATCTCTGCTAAAAATACAAAAATTAGCTGGACACGGCGGCAGGCACCTGTAATCCCAGCTACTTGGGAGGCTGAGGCAGCAGAATCGCTTGAACCTGGGAGGCAGAGGCTGCAGTGAGCCGAGATCATGCCACTGCATTCCAGCCTGAGTGACAGAGTGAGACTCTGTCTCAAAAAAACAAACAAACAAAAAAAAGAGCATGGCAGAGATGTTTTACATACAGAGAAGTGATGTGAAGATGAAAGCAGAGACTGGAGTGATGCAGCCCCAAGCCAAGGAATGCAGGCACCAGAAGTTAAAAGAGGCAAGGAAGGGCTTCTCCCTTAGAGATTCTGTGGGGAGCACATTTCTGTGAACACCTTGATTTCAACCCAGTGATACTGAGTTTGGATTTCTGGCCTTCAGAACTGTGAGAGAATAAATTTCTGTTGCTTTAAGCTATCAAGTGTATTGCTAATTTGTTACAGCAGCACTCCATTTCCAGGAGCCAAAATCTGTATGAGTTTCTTATGGCAGCTGGGGTTGTTGGGAGAATTAAGTGGGTTAATACAAGCCCTTAGGATGGTGCTGAGAACAGTAGTTGTTTTATGTTTTTGTTAATATTATCATTATTATAGGCATTGGAATGTTTTCAGGAAATAAAAATTTGCAAGTGTCTCAAGAGGAGCCCAAGGGTGTTCTGGGGTGAACTATGAATTCCCTGAATTTATATGTGAATTCTGATGTATTTTATATATTTTCAATGTATATTCAAATACAGTAATATGTGCATATGTGTACTTGTGGGGTAGGGTGTGTATTGGTTTGCAAGTAACAAGGTATCATAGACTAGGCAGCTTAAACAAGGGAAATTTATTGTCCCACAGCTCTGGAGGCTGGAAGTTTGAGATCAATGTATTGGCAGGGCTGGGTTCTTCTGAGGGCTGTGAAGGAAAGATTCGTTCCAGGCCTCTTTCCGTGGCTTGTAGATGGCCGTGTTCTCTCTGTGTCTTTTCACATCATCTTTTCTCTAAATGTGTCTGTCTCTGTGTCCAAATTTCCTCCTTTTATAAGGACACAAATCATATTGGAATAAAGCCCACTTTAATGCCCTCATTTTAACTTAATTACCTCGGTAGAGACCCTGTCTCCCCATGTCACATTTTGAGGTACTGGGGGTTAGGACTCCAATATGTGTTTTTTCAGGGGACCCAGTTCAACTGCCAACATTGTGTGTGTTTACATAGCTTTCTTCATATCTCAAAAATACTCAATACACATGCACAGGAACACTTACCCATAGGATTAAAAACCCTTTCATACGATGAAAGCTCAGAGTGTGGACAGCAGGTAGTCAATGGTTTTGGGGTGGAGCTTCCAGGCCTTTAAGGTTCTCATCTCAATAAACAAATGCCAGTTTTGCTTAAGTAGCCTTAAGCCATGCTTGGAAGGAGGCAGTTTATTTGAAAGCAGTGCTGGCAGTGGGAGAAGCACAAGTTGTGGAATTATCCCAATCTGCCTTGGTCTCTAGGCGCTGTTGCCTCAGGTAACTCACTCAACCTTTCTGAGACTGTTTCTTGGTATGAAAAATACCCCCTACCTTGAGGCTATGGATTTAAAATGCCAAAGGTAGTATCTGGATTCTAGCAGGCATACAAAGAGCCAGCCTCATTATAGGTGAGGTATGACTGATAAGCACAAACTCTGCTCTGCTCCTGGAAGCCCCACTAAACAGTAGCACACAGTAATGGAGTAGTGCTGGTGACTCAGGCTCTGCCCTTTATCTGAGACACATACTGTTGGCCTCACATAAGTGACCTTGGCAGGCCCAGGTGACAGAAAGTGGCTTTCAAGAAAAATGGCTTATTGGTCTTCTGGTCAGTCAATTAGGGTGGCAGGGGATCGCGTTGGTTGCCTGGATATTACCTCGGTTTGACAAATGGCTTCTTGCTCCCACTTGGGGCAGGTTCAGGTTGACGTTGTGTGAAGGCCTGGCATGTTAGTCAGGGTAAGTCTAGGCTGCTGTAACAAAGAGACCCCAAATAACAGCCACTTAAACTAGACAAGGGTTTATTTGTCTTTATGTCCTCATTAAGAGGTAAGAGGAGCTGGGCTGGTAGGCAGCCTGCCATTCTTAACATGTGGCTCTGACTTGTAGGTCCATAGTGGCAGCTTTAGCTTTCATCTTTCCCTTGCCAGCAGGAAGGGAGGGACACACAGGCTTAAGCTTTTTGAGAGTAAGTCTCTGGGAGTACACATCTGTTTGCTCACATCCTATTGTTCAGAACTTAGTGACAAGGGCTAGCCTACCTGTGAGGAAGGCTTAGATATGTCATCTGTAGCTGAATTGCCATGTGCCCAGCTAATCTTAATTATTATGGAAGAGGAAGAGAACAAACAGTGGGGAATACAGCTAGGAGACTATCACATCCAGTTCACCAGCATTTTTTCTCATTCTGGGTCTATCAGTAATCCTCTCCTTACAGAAGTAACTTTTTTGATAATTCTTCATTTCAAGAAACACCCACCTTCCCATCCCCCACAACACACGCACATACATGGACATTTGAATGATTTATAACGGATCTGTAGGTCTCAGGTCCATGAATAGTTGAAATCTAAGTTCTTAGGATTGCATGATATTTCACAATTTACCCAGTTCTCTCGATTCCATTATTTTATTTCATCTTCACCTCAGCTTTGCAAGTTAGGCAGAGCAAGATTTATTATCTCCTTTTTACAACTGTAGAAATGAAATCTCAGAGAAGCTAGTACTTTATCCAAGGTCACCTGATACCTAATTTAGGGCTATTTCCATTCAGAGCCAGGGAAAAAGATTGGAAATTGGAGCTCAGTTCAATTGGAACAAATTCATTCATTCATATTAGCAATTCTAGGAAAGTGGTGATTGAAAGTTGAAAGTCAGGAGAGAAAGTATACCTTTCTCAGTGATCTTCCCACCTCCTAGTACCTCTCTTCTGACCCCTCTGAAGTTCAGGAACATCATGTTCTCTTCTGGCAGCCCAAATCTCTCTCCTGTTGAACACTCCACCAAAATGGTATAAAACTGTCTTTATTTCTCTCTTCACTAACTAGGGTTTTTGTTTATGGATACTGCAAATGTCAGCTAGCTGTAATGAGGAAAGCAATGTAATAAAGTTTATACCAGGATGAAAACACGTAATGAGTTATTCTAGGAGTAGGTTACATTTAAACAACAACAACAACAAAACAAACAAACAAAAAACAGCTTGGTTAGGCTGCGGGCAGTAGCTCACGCCTGTAATCCCAGCACTTTGGGAGGCTGAGGCAGGTGGATCACTTGAGCCCAGGAGTTCCAGACTAACCTGGGGAACATGGCGAAACCCCATCTCTACAAAAATTATAAAAAGTAGCCGGGTGTGGTGACACACATCTGTAGTCCCAGCTACTCAAGAGGCTGAGGTGGGAGGATTGCCTGAGCCCAGGAGGTTGAGGCTGCACTGAGCTGAGATTGTGCCACTGTACTCCAGCCTGGGCAACAGAGTCAGTCTCTGTCAAAACAAAACAAAACAAAACCTTAGTTATGATACTATATGAATTTTGAATTGGAAAAACTTCAGGGTGATAGTGGCATAGTACAAATATTTGTGTTCAGGAGGTTCTTAGGCATAAGGCACTCTTTTCATTGCTGTGGTGCCTAGCTGCTATGCCTGACATAAAGTCTGCCTTAAAATAAGCTTAAGAGGGCCAGACATGGTGGCTCATGCCTGTAATCCCAGCTCTTTGGGAGGCTGAGGCGGGCGGAGCACCTGAGGTCGGGAGTTCGAGATCAGTTTGACCAACATGGAGAAACCCTGTCTCTACTAAAAATACAAAATTAGCCGGGCATGGTGGTGTATGCCTGTAATCCCAGCTACTTGGGAGGTTGAGGCAATTCTTGCTTGAACCCGGGAGGTAGAGGTTGCAGTGAGCCGAGAGCACGCCATTGCACTCCAGCCTGGGCAACAAGAGTGAAACTCTGTCTCAAAATAAATAAATAAATAAATAATAAGCCTAAGAGATCATAGGAGAAAGCTATTGTTAATTAATCTCCTATTATGTCTCAGGCTCTCTCCTGGGCACATTACATGCATAACCTCATTCAAGCCTCATAATAATGCTGTCAGGAAAGGATGATTGTTCTCATTTTAGATAATAAGAATGCTACCATTTCATTTAGCATTTACCATATGTAAAATAAGATATGAAATTTGTAAGATTAAATAAATTGACCAATGTCACACAGCTAGTAATAAGAATTCAAATCCTGAGCTCTATGATTTTAAAATTGGTGCTTTTTTTTTTTTTTTTTTAACAGCTTCCTCTGATGCCTGAAGTTCTACCACTAAAATATTCTTCTCTGGGCAGAGGCACTGCTGTGGATTTAATGTATTTATCCTCCCAGTCCACTTTTAACCAAGAGTCATTAGTAGGGAGAAAAGATTTAAAGTATATTGACTGATGCACTTTACATACAGTTGACCCTTGAACAATGTGGGAATTATGGGCAGCAACCCCCCGCAGTCAAAAATCCAAATATAAATTTCTTTCTTTCTTTCTTTTTCTTTTTTCTTTCTTTTTTTTTTTGTTTGTTTGACAGGCTGTCTGTCACCCAGGCTGGAATGCAGTGACGTGATCATGGCTCACTGCAGCCTCGACCTCCTGGACTCAAGTGATCCTCCCACCTCAGCCTCCCCAGTAGCTGGGACTACAGGAATGTGCCATCATGCCAGGCTAATTTTTGTATTTTTAATAGAGACAGGTTTTGCCATGCTGCCCAGGCTAATCTCGAATTCCTAGGTTCAAGTGAGCCTCCCGCCTCAGTCTACCAAAGTGCTGGGATTATAGGCTTGAACCACCGTGACCTGCCTGAGAATCCAAGTAAAACTTCCTAAAACTTGACTACTATTAGTCTACAGTTGATGCGATGCCTTACTGATAACATAAACAGTTGATTAACACATTTTCATATGTTGTATGTATTATGTACTGTATTCTTACAGTAAAGTAAGCTAGAGTAAAGGAAATGTTATGAAGAAAATCATAAGGAAGAAAAATTAGATTTCCTATTCATTAAATGGAAGTGGATCACTGTCAAGGCATCCTTGTTGTCTTCTAAGGAGAAGGAGGAAGAAAAGGGGTTGATCTGGCTGTCTCAGGAGTGGCAGAGGCTGAAGAGGTAAAGGAGGCAGAAGGGGAGGCTGGAGACAAGCACACTCAGTGTAACTTTACTGAAAAGTAACACTGTTTTTTGTTTTTGTTTTCAAGACAGAGTCTCACTCTGTTGCCCAGACTGGAGTGCAGTGGTGCAATCTCGGCTCACTGCAACCTCCACCTCCCGGGTTCAAGCAATTCTCTACCTCAGCTTCCTGAGTAGCTGGGATTACAGGCACCTGCCACCACACCCAGCTAACTTTCGTATTTTTAGTAGAGATGGGGTTTCACCATGTTGGCCAGGCTAGTCTTGAACTCCTGACCTCATGATCCACCCACCTCAGCCTCCCAAAGTGCTGGGATTACAGGCATGAGCCACTGCACCTGGTCAACACTGTATTTTTGATTGAAGAAAACCCATGTATAAGTGAGCTTGCATAATTCAAACCCATGTTGTTCAAGGGTCAACTGTACCTTTACAATATTTACAATCATGTACAGCAAAATGTTCATTACATATTAAAGTGTTTACTAAATATGGTTAAGTAAAAAATGCAGCAATAAAACATGAATTCTAGTGTTATCCCAGTTTATAAGGAAAAATGCATAAATAAACATAATCCAGAAATATATTTACTAAAACATTCAGTGGTTTTAACCTTAAAATAGGATTAAAGTTTGCAAGTGAATATCTTATTTATTGCTATTGTTATTTAGTCTGTCCATCATCCCTCCTGCACTTACTTTTTTTTTTTTTGAGATGGAGTCTTCGCTCTGTCACCCAGCTGGTTGGAGTGCAGTGGTGCGATCTGGGCTCACTGCAAGCTCCACCCCCCAGGTTCATGCCATTCTCCTGCCTCAACCTCCCGAGTAACTGGGACTATAGGTGCCCGCCACCACGCCTGGCTATTTTTTTTGTATTTTTAGTAGAGATGGGGTTTCACAGTGTTCACCAGGATGGTCTCAATCTCCTGACCTCGTGATCCACCTGCCTTGGCCTCCCAAAGTGCTAGGATTACAGGCGTGAGCCACCGTGCCCCCCCCCTCACTTATTCTGAGAACTAACTTGCTGCCCCACTCTTTATTTGTAAAACTGCCTCCTCTTCTCCAGATGATCTTGATGAAGCTTCCATTCACAGCATGCTGCCTGCCCATCATGTTTGAGAGACAGACATGTGGCCAACTTTGGACTGATCAAAGTACTGAGTGATTGGCCTAGGGAGTGGGGAAGAAACTAAAGGTGAGCATAGCAGCTGCAATTGATGTCCCAGCCCATGCTGCTTTGGCCCATCTGCAAGTTCACCTGCAGTCATGTTGGACAATTTCTGGCATGCTGACAGCTCCCCACCTCAAGCAACCATGTCTCTCTGTTTCTCTACCCGACACCTTTTTCCAGCGCTATAGCAACTTGCTCAGTCCAACTGTAGAGTGCCCACAAGTGCTGAGGATTTAATACTCTCAGGAACAATCCTCAGTCAATAGGGGTGGGAGTGTGTGGACAAATCACCTTCTAGCTTCCCTGCCCCTGGAGGGAAAACTTTGACATGTGTTCCACAGGGTACCTCAGAGGGACCCCAGTGAGCCTGAATCCAATTGTCCACAGAGGTAACTCACTCATCAATGCACTCTTTATTGACTCTTCTCTAACTACCTCATTGGGACTCCCAAATAATCTACCTGCATCAAAGCCACCATCTCAGCCTCCTTTCCCCAAACCTCCCAAACTGGGTAGAGATATACTATTTCCCCTTGGATCATAATCTATGAGCACAGGAACCCACAACTTTGAGTCACGTGACACCTACAACACGAGAGTCTGAAAACATGGACCCACAGAGGCCAAGGCTCCAAGAGAGGATCCTGTTGCTGTAGGCAACCTGGATCTAGCCCACCTGAAGTCAGCTCCATTTTTACCTTGACCCGTTCATTACTTGACTAAGCGTCAGCTAGTTTTGAGTTGGGTTTCTATCCCTTGCAATTGAAAAAGAGTCCTGATGAAGTGATTTATTTTCTTCTTTTTGCCTATTTTTTTTCTATAATGTAATACAAAAGACCTTGTAATGCCAAAAAGTGACAGAACAGATTTCTAAGGGAAAAAATCACTCTAAATGCCTTTGACAGCGTCACCTTAATCGCCCGTGTGGGCGCAGCCCACCTTTTTCCCTTGGTATCAGTGAAACCAGGCCTTCATGAAACAATGGAATCATTGAACCATGCACCGTCACAGGCAATCACACTCCCCAAATGCTCCCACCGTGGGCAATGACAGAGGGTCTTTCCTTTGTCAGTGCCCCACCAATCACCCAGACTCTTAAATGGTTTGGATGTAGCTTCTCATTTGGCCCCAAAGCTGTGCCCAAGTTAATGACTTGGAAAAACATGTCATCATCCACATAATCTGCAGAAACCAGAGAGAGCCCTGAGTCAGGCATTTCCACTGCAGAAGAAGCATTCACAAATCCTCCACATTTTAACAATATTTGTATTATTTCTTGCAATTGTTTAATTAAATCCTGTGTAAACAGATGAGCTTATTTGCTTGCTCCTAATAGTTGTAAAATTTGGATATTGTGCATACTGACAATTACAAATACTTGTATTTACCAAGTAAAATGATTTCCATAAAAATTCCTTTATGCTAAAGAGAAAACTGATTTGGTCTTTATGGAAACATACTATGGTCTTTGTTCCCATGGCTTTTTTATAGCCAGAAGTATTCACAGATTGCTGAGAATCATTAGGAAAAGGAGTGAAAACAAAGCGCAGAGCACTGTCACTCTCTGCTCAGAGCCTGGCTACATCTTCATACACAGCTCCATGTCTGCATTTTGAAGGCAGTCATCAAAAAAATTGGTCCAGATAAGATGAATCCAATTCCAAAAAATGTGCAATTCCTTTAGGGAGTAACTCCATAGTTAGGAACCCACACTAAGAATCAAAATTAGAGACACGAGCAAAGATGTATAGCAAAGAATATAGTTAGTGTGAGTGAAGAATGATATTTTACATTTAATTTTATTTTAATTAATTTAAATGATAGTAGCGACACGTGGCTATTAGCTATTGTAGTTGAAAAGATGCACATGGAAATAAATAATTACAATAAACCAGTGCTAGGGAAGTACGGAGAATGGAGATATTAACTTTGTTCATAAAAAACCTCCAAGAGGAGACACATGTTGGGCAAAGTCTTACATATAGATAGAAATTCATTCTGGAAGGAAGAGCGTTGCAGGCAGAGGACACTGCAGTGGCAAAGGCACAGAGTTATGATGGGCTCGGCATTTTAAGGAAGGCGCAGTGTGAAGAGATAGAAAAAAAAATCCACTTCAAAAAAAGGAAAAGAAAAACAGTCAAAGTTCATTTCCCATCAAGAAAGATGGGCAGAATAAAGTCCCTAGAATGGCCTATTATTTGAAAAAACAAAGAAGAAAGATGGGCAAAATACAAAGATTTGGTCAGCAAATCCAGGAATACCAAGATGTGTAGAAAGGAATCATTTGGGTACATCTCTAAGGGCATAGTGTCAGACTTCAGATAGTAACTTTCTTTTTTTTTTTTTTTTTTGAGACGGAGTCTCGCTCTGTCGCCCGAGCTGGAGTGCAGTGGCCGGATCTCAGCTCATTGCAAGCTCCGCCTCCCGGGTTTACGCCATTCTCCTGCCTCAGCCTCCCAAGTAACTGGGACTACAGGCGCCCGCCATCTCGCCCGGCTAGTTTTTTGTATTTTTTAGTAGAGACGGGGTTTCACCGTGTTCGCCAGGATGGTCTCGATCTCCTGACCTCGTGATCCACCCGTCTCGGCCTCCCAAAGTGCTGGGATTACAGGCTTGAGCCACCGCGCCCGGCTAGATAGTAACTTTCAAATCTGGTATCTAAAGGTAGAAGGAGCTCTTACTAGGCACCATGCTAGAAGTTTTTACACACTTTATCTTATTTAATCAATCAAAGGAATTCCATTTTATTGAAAAGGAAAGTGAGGCTCTGAAGATAAGTAAATGTTAGTAGCCACAAGTTGGATATTAGCTTCCCAAGAACACATAGTTAAAAAATGTCTGAACTTGGTTCAAACTCATGACTAACGTCTACTACTAAAGCCCTATTTTCACAATATAATGTTATCCTCCACCCAGGAAGATGTTTAAACTGAAATAGAAACACTCCGAAATAGAATGCAGATTCGAAGAAACTATTCTAAAAGATTTATAGATCATTTCCAAGCTCTAATGGTGACATTTCAAGGGACAGCTACCATAATGACTAACTCTGGATTGTCTGCCAAAAATGGTAGGCATAGCTGGCCTCCTCCAGGCCATTGTTTGAAATAGTCTTAGAAATCTGGATGCCACAGATTGCTAGAACCAACAGTCACAAATGGGGTACCAATGTCCATAGTCCCCTAGACTCAATTTACAAGGGTGCTATCTAGTGACAAAATCACAAGGTCCTAAAGCTTGTTAATGCTATCTGGCAGTTCTCTACAGGTGTAAAGTGTGTTGAATTTTCCAAGTTCCACTTCGTGGATTAGCATCCTTACCATTGTACCTTTCTGAACCTTCTTCACGTTCCACCCAATAGCCTTGGTTAACTACATAAACTGCCTATACAGTGAAGATTTCCAACATCTGTTTCACTCTACTTGTGGGAATTCCTGCTAGGTTTTCCTGACATTGAACTTAATTCCCCACCCCCCACCGCCCCACCAACTAGGACAAAAAGAGAAGACCAGGGAAACATTTAAGAAAGAGAGAAAAAAAGAATCTTATTCACCAACATTGCAGACACAGTATCAATTCTCTTGTATTAGAAGTCTCCTATTTCCAATAATAAACATATTTGAGACCTGACATCTCTTACAAGGCTAGTATCTCTCATTTTGGGGTTTGGGAACTTTCAGCAGATGGATAAACACAGAAGACTCTTACCTGGAAGGAGATTACCAAGTAGTTTCACCAAACATATGCAACAAGCAAAGTACGACTACCAAAAGGATGATAAGAAAAGGCAGCAGAGGAAAGGGGTGAATGCATCATGCGTACTGGAAAGACATTAATGTTATCATTATGGAAAAAATAGAAATCAGGAATTTTCAGTTTGGTGTGATTTTAATGTAAATTACTTTATAGTTTAGTGTACATTATAAGGATAAGGGTAGGGGTAGGAGAGCAGCATCATATTTTCCAAGACTGTGTCCTCTGAAGGTCTTAATTATGCCCTGGTTCTACCCCAGCAGAGCTAAGAGATAGAAACATGAGGACCTGAGGAAGGAGGATTAGCCAAATATTGGTAGCTGGGATCCTTAATTAGCTGAATTCATTTTTCTGAGCTCTACTCTTCAGAGAAAGACAATAAAATAGGTGTAGGGGTAATACTTCCTATTGAAAGTAGCCTTCTTGGTGAATATCCTCATTAATTAAAGCAATAGCTTCTAGTGCTGAATTCTTTTCTTAAACTTTTTAATACATATTTTACATAAATTTATAAGTATGACTAGTAAAACTATTTTTGTTTAAGTCAATGTTTCTCACCCTCCCTCCACTTTTTCTACTTGGCTCTTCCCTTGTCTCCTGAGCTCACATCAATGCCCACATTTTCTGCCAGTAATCTTATTTACTAACTTATGTGTGTGCATTCACATTTTACTAGAACACATGTGTGTTCTAGTACACATACACACACACACGGAGAGACAGAGAGAGAGACCAACAGACATGGCATTTTAGTTACTGTTTATTTTATATAAGTAAGATTCTATTATACACATTTTAATGTATCTGGCTTTTCTCAATACGTCATGAAAATCTCTCCAATCTCTGTATGGTTCTAATTCAATCTTTTTAACAGCTACAAATCATTCCACGCTGCAGATACTCTAATGATCTAATGTGGCTATTTCTTTTTTCCGCAGGCTTTCACTTTATCAACTATGGTATAATAAACGCTCTTGCACTATGGTTTTTTATTTCTCTGGGATAGATTCCTAAGAGTGAGACTGCTGGATCAAAGGATAATATAGTTCTTTTTTCTTTCTTTTTTAAAGATATGCCGCTAGACTTTATTTCTAATTTGTCAAATGACCTTGAGTGCTCACTTTTCCTCCCTGGACCTGGAACTCTGCTTTCTCACCGGTAAGGCAGGCATGTGGGACTACAGATGACCTTGAACATCCTTTTCATCTTGTCATATACTTCTCTGCTTCTTCGCTAGCACCCACTGCCCTAGCACCCACTGCCCTGTGTTTTGCTGCAGTGAAGTGAGAATCATCATTACTGCTGACTCAGGAACAAGCATCCTGCCTGTCTGAGTCTTGGAATTTTGGACCTACATTTTGCACAGACTGATTATTTAGCTGAACCACTGATTTCCAAGTATGAGCTCTTCTGAAATGCTATGATGAGGGATGCTTGCTTTGTTTAACTTGTGTTTCCCTGGCACCCCTGGGTTCAGATGAGAACTGAACAGTGAGGCTGATTTTGAAACTTTAAGCTTCTGCCCTTTCTTTTTATTGAAATTTACCTTGATCTAAACAAAAGGTGCCTCAGGAAAACCTCCTAGCAGCTTCTGTATTTGAGCACTTTTCCAGGATGCTCCTAATTTTCATTTAGTAAAGGTAAATACTTGATTATTGGGCGACCAAACACTGAATGAGGGAGAAATGTTGCACAATCATTACATATTTTGTAAGGTTTTCTATTCTGTGTAAGTCTACCCATATTAAACCTTCTGGCCCAGGAAGAGGGATTTGTCTTATTTGCTAATTCTGAGGGGCTTCAAACCTATGTTTCCTTTAGATTGAATGATATTAATAACAATAGTTTATTGAAAGTATGCCGGTAGCCAATCTCAATCTAGGCACTTTGCATGCATTCTTTCGTTTAATCCTCAGGCTACCCTTGAGGTTAGGTTAATTCTTTTCTTTTTTTTTCCTGAGAGGAGTCTCGCTCTGTCGCCCAGGCTGGAGTGCAATGGTGCCATCTTGGCTAACTGCAACCTCCGCCTCCCAGGTTCAAACTGTTCTCCTGCCTCAGCCTCC
>NW_012107842.1:726496-728171 GCF_000951045.1 Mandrillus leucophaeus | reverse complement strand
GTTTTTCAGTAGGCTACCCCCATACAACCGAGTGGACACGAGTTTTCAAAAATATTTATTTGCTTATCTGCAAGGCAGGAGGGGAGGGAACAAAGTGATCGAGGACAAAATCAATTACTATTTTTCATCTTTGACAAAGTAATTAAGGCCGTAGTGACTGGCTAATTCAGACCGAATGGCTGCGCGGTGATGGATGCGGATTTACGGCCTCCTTGGCTGCGGCGCACTGGGCCAGATTATCACTACAAACAGGCGTCCGCGGAGGGCGGGGGCGGAGGCCCGCGTCTAGAGGACGTGCGGCTGGCCTTTTTTTTTTTTTAATACTGCAGTTCCATCCTCTGCGCTTCGTAGGCGCTGACACACACCCATGCGCACGACCTGCTGCCCCAGGGCCTGGCTTCCTGCCTCAGCACGCTCTCTCCTGCCCCTGAACCCCAACCTTCAAGCCGGGCTTGTGCCCGCCCCTCCGCCCCCGCTTAGGCCTCATAGCGACACCTCCAGGCCTCTCCGCTCCAGACCCTCCCTCCGTTCTCCACGCAGCCCCTCCCTTCTAGAATTTTGCGGCTGAAAGTGGGGGGAGGCCTAGAGCCCTAATAGCACCTCTGCCAAACCCCGTAGCAGTTCCTGCGCGTCACCCGCCTCTGCAGAGCCTGACGCGCGCCAGGCCCCACGCAGGAACCCAAGTGTTCACTGGGCCGGGGAGGGCCAGCGGGCGAAACGTCAGGCCTGGGGGCCAAAGGGCGGCGCTGGGCGTCACTCAGGCCCAGGGCCGCAGCTGGGGGAAGTGAGAAGGCCGGCAGGATTCCGCCGCCTCTGCGCAGTTCTCCCCCTTCCTCCCGGGGCAGCCAAGCCTGTGCGCCCTGGAACGTCCGGGCGCCGCGTGGACGCTCCATTCTCATCTGGCCCTTTGCGGGGACTGCTCAAATGCAAATTGGGAAACTGGCCAGAACCTTCCAAAGTCGTGACTGTCCCTCGGGGAAGTCGGCCGGGGAACTGCAGAGGGAGGCCTACACCGATCTTTGGGCCCGCCTCTTGGTACCGCTCTGGCCGATCGCTCTCTGAGCCCGAGCCTGCCTGCCAGGCCTGCCTTTACAATTCTCGCATTCATTCGTCTTGAGCCCTCTCGGAAACTGGGGACTGTTTAGGCAGAAATACCCTTAGGTTCTCTTGGCCTCCCGCAAGATGCCGAGAGCCTGCGGGCTGCTTCTCAGCGCCAGCTGGAACTTGAGCAGGCACCCCTGCGGAATTCTCAGTCCCACCCACTCAGAAGACCCTCCTCCAGCCAGAGTCCACCACAGCCCACCCCACCTCACCCTCTTAACCCTAATTCCCGACCTCGCCCTACGAGCTGGCCCCGGGGAGAGCGCGACTGACCCCAGAGACAGCCCCGCGGGAGGTGGTTGGGATCTTCTCCAGGATTCAAAAACGACTTTCTGAGCCCCAATTTCCTCAGCTTTGCAATTGTATAGTTTCTGAAAGGCCATTGCCAAATCCAACCGGGATAATTCATGGATAGCCCTTGCACAATGGTTGAGTATTGAGATCTCAATAGACGTTAGCTCAAAACTGCAATAAAAAGCGACCTGAAATCCTCAAGGCGTCTCAAAAGAAAGATCTCCTACTCCTGCCCCCACCAAAAGCAATGCAGACCGTGTGTCCCCAGCCAGTTGCCCTT
>NW_012107842.1:720087-721443 GCF_000951045.1 Mandrillus leucophaeus | reverse complement strand
CCAGCCAATTTTTTGTATTTTTAGTAGAGATGGGGTTTCACCGTGTTAGCCAGGATGGTCTCGATCTCCTGACCTCATGATCCGCCCGCCTCAGCCTCCCAAAGTGCTGCGATTACAGGCATGAGCCACTGCACCCGCCGAGGTAGGTTAATTTTTATTATGCTCATTTTGCTGATGGGGAATTTTCCCCCCGAGGTCACAGAGCTAGGAGGTGGTGCAGTGTATCTGCGGAGCCCACATTCTTAGCACAGAACAACACTGCAATGGAGCTGGGCAGTAGTAGACAAGCGGGACAAAAATACGGCGGCTTCTTGACTATCGGCCATGTCACCTGAAACCCACACTGAGCCCTCACATCCATCATCTGTGGAAGTTGTATGTGTTAACGACTCCCATGTTAAAATCACATAAACATAGACATAGGCGCTCATACTCTATCCCTCATGTGGCGGATGGAGAGGAGCCAACACAGACCCGGGCTCAAAGCTAGGCTCTGCCCGCTGACCCTGGACGCGTTTCTTCTCCTGTCAGTCTCGCTGGCAGCTCTTTCTCGCATGCTGCCCTGAGGACCAGAGAAGGCTGGTGCCACAGTGCCCTGCTAACGCCAGAGCAAGCGCTTGTAAAACACCGGTACCTTTCCCTCCTCTCTCCTTCCTTAGTGAGAAGGAGGGCAGCGACTTGAATGCCCTAGGCCGCCCTCTGGGCCCTCTCCTGTCTGGGTTGCAGCTCACTTTTCGGGTCTTGGCAGTAACACTGGCGTCAGGACTGTCACCGGATGGCCTGTTTTTCAGTAGGCTACCCCCATACAACCGAGTGGACACGAGTTTTCAAAAATATTTATTTGCTTATCTGCAAGGCAGGAGGGGAGGGAACAAAGTGATCGAGGACAAAATCAATTACTATTTTTCATCTTTGACAAAGTAATTAAGGCCGTAGTGACTGGCTAATTCAGACCGAATGGCTGCGCGGTGATGGATGCGGATTTACGGCCTCCTTGGCTGCGGCGCACTGGGCCAGATTATCACTACAAACAGGCGTCCGCGGAGGGCGGGGGCGGAGGCCCGCGTCTAGAGGACGTGCGGCTGGCCTTTTTTTTTTTTTAATACTGCAGTTCCATCCTCTGCGCTTCGTAGGCGCTGACACACACCCATACGCACGACCTGCTGCCCCAGGGCCTGGCTTCCTGCCTCAGCACGCTCTCTCCTGCCCCTGAACCCCAACCTTCAAGCCGGGCTTGTGCCCGCCCCTCCGCCCCCGCTTAGGCCTCATAGCGACACCTCCAGGCCTCTCCGCTCCAGACCCTCCCTCCGTTCTCCACGCAGCCCCTCCCTTCTAGAATTTTGCGGCTGAAAGTGG
>NW_012107842.1:708812-714832 GCF_000951045.1 Mandrillus leucophaeus | reverse complement strand
CCGCCCATTGCTGGGCGTCTCGATTTGGACGGTCTCTAAGGTCTCACGCTGCCAAATCAGGCCTGGCTCTGGTAGGATTTTATTGAAAGGACTACAAAGAAAGAATGGGTTTCCCTTGACTTTGAAAGTGACCTAAGAACTAGGTCTGTGTTGGAAAATCTTCATTTTCATTTCTCTAAAACGTCTTCGAAAGAGCTTAAAAATGCAATGAGAACGGTCAGTTATACTCAGAATTTTCTCCTGATTGTGTTCACAGAAATAGGAACGGAAATACTAGATCCCAATTTTTAAGCAAAAAACCCAGGATTCGTCCAAGACTGACTGTCCGGAAGGGTAGGGATGTGAGAATCTAAAGTCCACACACATGCTAGGTAGCTACACCTTGATAAATGCAGGACCCATGCCTGCTGCAGCCATCGCAGAGCTGTGGGGCTATGCGCAGACCCTCAGTCTCTTTCGGAGTAATATTTTCGGCATCCCTGAAGATTGGGGGAGAGAGCAATGGAATATAGTGAAAGGGAAAGAGAAGACAGTGGTTTAGCTCCCTCCCCCTACCTCTACATCCCGATCCACTCTGCTGGCGACTGCGCCTTGCCTTGGGTGCAGTGGGACGTGTCCCTCCCATGTTTCCCTTAATTAGGAGGAGTCAAACTTCTGTCTTCCCCTCCTGCCGGTTTCGGTTTAGTAATCAGACCCACATGAGTCACGCCAAACACGCAGCCCCCTCCCGCTGGAGCGACAACTGGCCAGCATACTCTAGGCTGTTGTCCCTTTAAAACTTGAATCCAAGGGGGTAATGATTTATCAAACTTGTATTATCAAGAAAATGTCAAACCAAGGGCACCTTGCTTTGCACTGACGCAAACCCGGCCTTTCCCAAGGAGATATAGAAAGCGCCTCTCCTGTCGGAGCCAAACCCAGTCTTGTCAATAGCGGGTTTCACCCTCCACCAGTTCAATCTGTTGCCTGTGTCAGACATGGTGAGTGTTTGCTTTTGTTCTTTCAAGAGGAAAAGGGGCTGAGGGGATAGGAAAAGCAGATTCGTTTTGGCTATTTCTTTTGGAGATGTCTGTGCATTGGGTGGGGGAAAGGGGGCGAGGAGGAGAACAATTCTCACAGCCCTAGGTATTTGTACTTGTGAGTGTCACCTGAGGTCGCAAAGAGGTTTCCTAGGTTGTAGAGCTGAGAGGTTGACTGTGGCTCCTAAAGACCCGATCCCGGGCACTGTCCTCGGTGCTGAAAAGCCAGACGCCGGTACAGAGACGAGTTGCTCTGGGTCCTAGAGGCTATTGAGACAAATGCTGGCTGAAGCCGAGGTATTCAGATTTGTGGAAATTGAGGAGTTCTATCTTGCGTGCTTGTGAAAGGGGGTTAGACTAGAAGAGTGCAGTGGAGGTAAAGATAATAGGATTATTACAGTGTAATAATAATTATTGGTGCTAATGTTTAGGAAGCCCTGAAAGATAACACGAGGGGAGAAAGTGGCTAGGAAAACCACCGCTGGCAGTTATTTTCATTTGAAAGTGAATTGGGAAAAAGAGAATAAAAATTAGCCATGAGTTTTGGTACTCAAGCCAGCGTAGGGTTGTGAAGGATATTAGACTCCTGTGAATAGTTACGCAAAAACAAATAAACAAACAAAAGAACCAAAAAACTTTGCATATTATTTTACATGTCTGGGAATCTGGAAGTGAATACAAGTTGTGTAAGATAACAAACCTAGTTACTACTCTGTGTCTTAAATTTATTATCGTTGTAGGATTTTTTGTGGTTATTTTGATCGTGATTCTTAACATTTCTTTGCTACCTGGCGGGAGGAGGTGGGTTGTGGAGCGCTGGGACTCAACCAATTTGGCCTCAAGCACTCGCAGGTGCCAGGGCATCAGCTTTGTGGCCACAGCTTGTCTATGGGGGAAAAAGGCAATGTGCATTGTTGAATGACAAAGGAAATGGGGCGGAAAATTAAAGAATCTTTCTACAATGGTGATGGGGATGCGGGCACCCACAGCTGTGATGTGAAATCCAAAGAGGGAGGAGAGCTCATGACTCTAGGGCTATTTCCACTCCCCCTTTCCCCTTACAAAATTCCATTTCTGCCTCTTTTCTTAGTTCATCCTCCACTAGGGAGGAAATATTAGCTTCTTTGTCATCTGGTTATTGATGAAGCGGGCAAATTGAGAAATACTGATTGCAGTCTTTCTTAACAGAAAAAATTCAGATTCCAATTTGCTTCCCCAGATATTGTGTCTGGACCTGAGTTGCGAACGTCTCCATATGTAGATACAGGTATTTTTAATGCTGTTGTGACTTTGTTTTGCACGAACTTGACATTGTGTTTGCAGGATTGCAGTGCTCCCAAGGAAATGAATAAACAGCCAGCCAACAGCCCGGAGGCGGCGGCGGCGCAGGGCCACCTGGATGGCCCATGCGCTCCCAGGACGAGCCCGGAGCAGGAGCTTCCCGCGGCTGCTGCCCCGCCGCCGCCACGTGTGCCCAGGTCCGCTTCCACCGGCGCCCAAACTTTCCAGTCAGCGGACGCGCGAGCCTGCGAGGCTGAGCGGCCAGGAGTGGGGTCTTGCAAACTCAGTAGCCCGCGGGCGCAGGCGGCCTCGGCAGCTCTGCGGGACTTGAGAGAGGCGCAAGGCGCGCAGGCCGTCCCCTCTCCTGGGAGCTCCGGGCCCAGCAACGCGCTGCACTGTAAGATCCATGCTCTGCGAGGCCCGGAGGGGGATGTGAACGTGAGTGTGGGCAAGGGCACCCTGGAGCGGAACAATACCCCTGCCGTGGGCTGGGTGAACATGAGCCAGAGCACCGTGGTGCTGGGCACGGATGGAATCACGTCCGTGCTCCCGGGCAGCGTGGCCACCGTTGCCACTCAGGTAAGCGGTTGCATTCGGCCCGCACAGTGTCCTGCTCTCCAGCTGCGCGAGAGAGGCCAGCCGGGCCGTGGCGGGTGCACGTGTGCTGATGGGGAAACCGGTTGGCAGTGCCAGGTGATGGATGCGGGAGGCGGCTTTGGGGCTTCGGAAGCTCGCACTGCGCTGGGGTTGGCAGTTCAGGGCGCGAGGGCTGCAGTGACCCTGCCAGAGGGGCCACGACCTGCCCCTTCCCAGCCTTGGCTGTAGTGGGAATCCAGGTCCGGATTCACAAAGCAGTTGAGGCAGATAGATCCCACCCTTTTATGCAGACAGACTCCCTCTCCTGCCAATGACTGTCTTTTCTTTTCAAAAGTACTTTCTTAATTAAACAAAAAGAGGGAGAAAATTCAGAACAAAGCCAGGTGGTCGTGGCTGGGGGTGGAGGGGTAGGAGGATAATAGTTTAAGTTTTGTAGCCTTTACACTGCCAGTAATGCTTATTACATGAGAACTCATTTGATGCCAGGTGGGTTTACCTGAGGCTACTGAAGCTTAAGCTTTGGGGCCTGTCCTTTGCCTGGGTCCTTCCAAAACCTGGTGTCTACTTTTGCCAAAATTTTCTATTTTTTTCCCTAAAGTAACCTCCCTCAATTGTATAAGCTTCAGGCTCCACTAATCTGAATCCCCTCTTGCATTTGATCCTTTACTACTTAATTAGAGGCGTGAAAAACCCACAGAGCAAATCCCAATCCTTGGGTTATGAATAAAGGCAACTTTTGCTGGTGGCCTGCTGTCTCATACAGGCTTTTGTTCTCTTCCATTTCCCTCTGTCTCTCTCCTTCCTTCTCTGATTTCTTCTTTCTTCTGTCCTTTTTCATTCACTTCAGCTCTTCCCTTCTCACTGCCTGCCTTTCTGCTATCTTCTCTCCTTTCCTGGCCTCAGGGACTAGGCATATATCCAGCAGTGGGGCCTGGACCAAAATTTATGCCTGTGTGAGGTTTAGGATTTATACAGTCCTTCTGTCTTTAGTTACTCTAGTGTTTGCATACACACACACACACCCCCACACTCACACTTATCCACAGGCCCACATAGCAGGAGCTTGTGGTGTCAGAACTAGAAATAAACATAGAATTTCCCACTTGCCTTTCCTTTTGGGGTCCACATCTGGAGGGTTTTTCTATGCGTATTATCTGCCTCTGACAGCATGTATCCCACAGTGTGACCCCAGGTGGAGCAGAATATTTGTTTCACTTGTCTTGCTTAACCTCCGCACTGCGGCAGAAGGAGCTGGAACTCCCACCCTTTGCAGCTCTGGAAGGATTGAAGGGTGGGATTAGGCGTGGAGGTGGTCTGTGTGTGGGAGGATGAGAGGGAGGATGTTAAAGATGTTTGGTTTCTGAAAGTACTTATTTTCGGCCCTGCCCATGTTTCTGATTGTGCCTTTCTGACACTCACCCTGGGTCTTTCTCCCTCCCCAAGACTTCTCCTGACAGCTGCTGCTGTGTCCTCCACAGCCTGTAGAAAAGTAGGAGACCTAGCAAGTTACTACAATAGGAGGTGAAGGGTGACTGAGGAGGTGGAAACTGTGCAGTGGCCTGAGTCCCTGGAAAGCTTTGTGCAGTGTCTAGGTGTCCCGAACGTTTTCAGAGTTTATTTGGGGTGGTCTCCCCCCATTTTTCCTGAGTAGTAGTGAGGCAGTCCACGACCAGGCACTGCCCCAAGAAAGCGTCTTAGTGTGAGCTTGAAGAAATGAGTCTCAAAGATTCATAGACTGCTGGAGCTGGCAAGAGCTTCAGGGGACAGTTATTCTAAGCTTCTTTTACAGATGAGACATGGAGGTTCAGAGAGAGCAAGTGGCTTGCCTGGGGTTGTCCAGCTGGTTAGTAGTAAAATTTAGACCAGAACTCAAGGTTGTAGATGGCTTGTGTCTTCCCGTATCAATCTTTTTTTGTTTGTTTGTTTTCCCTCTTGTTTCATCTTCAAATCTGCCTCCTGCCCATCTCCCTTGCATTAGTCTTGAAGGATGCCTTCTTAAATTAGTTGACCAGGCAGGTTCTGTTTGGTCAAGAAAGTAAGGCAGGGGCTCCGGCTGGCTTCGGCATTGCAGCTCTCTTTCTGGTCTTGTCACACACTCTAAAGGAAGAAAGGGCTGAGGAGGGGGTGTGGTGAAGGCTTTTTTGTGGGAGAGGATTAATTAGGAACCTGCTTGCTGGGAACTCCAGGCATGATGCTTGCCAAATAAATTCTTGGTGAAGGGTTGGGGATGGAGGGACCTGCTTGCAATCACCTTACAGGTTCAAGGTTTGGGGAGAGCTGCTTGCTGGTGTGCCCTGACTGTATGATCTGGGAAAGAGGGGGTTTTGGGTCTGTTTAAGATGGATCTTCAGATCAGAATTGGGGACCTGCTTGCTGATTGACTCTCAGTGCAGGGTTGAGGGGTGAGGTCCCTGCTTGTAGATGCATCCTTTCTTTACATTTGGGGTCCTGCTTGCCGATGCATCCTCAGTTGAAAAGTGGGAGCCTGCTTGCTGGGAAGGACCCCTAGCCGGGGGGAGGGGTGGAAGGTGCCTGCTTGTGGACCTACTCGGGGCTGTTATCGACAATGTGCTTTTCCGCCCCCAGGAGGACGAGCAAGGGGATGAGAATAAGGCCCGAGGGAACTGGTCCAGCAAACTGGACTTCATCCTGTCCATGGTGGGGTACGCAGTGGGGCTGGGCAATGTCTGGAGGTTTCCCTACCTGGCCTTCCAGAACGGGGGAGGTATGGCTTTTCCGCTCTTTCCGCCTGCTGCGGGGCGGGGCGGGCACCTGAGGGTTGGGTGGGACAAGAGCCCTCAGGCAGGGTCGCAGGGCGGGGAGGCTCAGAGCAGCCTCCGCAGGCTCCAGCCCTACACCTCATAGGCGTGAGTGCATAACCAGAGGGCGGGGACGACCATAATCGTTCGGCATTAGATCCCGGAGTCTCTTTTCTAGAGAGGGGCGCAGGGGAGGAGTGAGGCCCCACAAACCCCCACTGACCCAGTTTTGGGGCCTGGGTCCAGAGCCACGTAAGCACGGGTGCTAGCGGTCAAGTGTTCAGAGAGCGGCGGCACTTCGGGCACCCAACAAGGTTACAGCCAGCAGCTGTACAGTTCTGGAGCCCTGATTCAGGGTTATAGC
>NW_012107842.1:670804-707597 GCF_000951045.1 Mandrillus leucophaeus | reverse complement strand
GAAAAGTAGGAGACCTAGCAAGTTACTACAATAGGAGGTGAAGGGTGACTGAGGAGGTGGAAACTGTGCAGTGGCCTGAGTCCCTGGAAAGCTTTGTGCAGTGTCTAGGTGTCCCGAACGTTTTCAGAGTTTATTTGGGGTGGTCTCCCCCGATTTTTCCTGAGTAGTAGTGAGGCAGTCCACGACCAGGCACTGCCCCAAGAAAGCGTCTTAGTGTGAGCTTGAAGAAATGAGTCTCAAAGATTCATAGACTGCTGGAGCTGGCAAGGGCTTCAGGGGACAGTTATTCTAAGCTTCTTTTACAGATGAGACATGGAGGTTCAGAGAGAGCAAGTGGCTTGCCTGGGGTTGTCCGGCTGGTTAGTAGTAAAATTTAGACCAGAACTCAAGGTTGTAGATGGCTTGTGTCTTCCCGTATCAATCTTTTTTTGTTTGTTTGTTTTCCCTCTTGTTTCATCTTCAAATCTGCCTCCTGCCCATCTCCCTTGCATTAGTCTTGAAGGATGCCTTCTTAAATTAGTTGACCAGGCAGGTTCTGTTTGGTCAAGAAAGTAAGGCAGGGGCTCCGGCTGGCTTCGGCATTGCAGCTCTCTTTCTGGTCTTGTCACACACTCTAAAGGAAGAAAGGGCTGAGGAGGGGGTGTGGTGAAGGCTTTTTTGTGGGAGAGGATTAATTAGGAACCTGCTTGCTGGGAACTCCAGGCATGATGCTTGCCAAATAAATTCTTGGTGAAGGGTTGGGGATGGAGGGACCTGCTTGCAATCACCTTACAGGTTCAAGGTTTGGGGAGAGCTGCTTGCTGGTGTGCCCTGACTGTATGATCTGGGAAAGAGGGGGTTTTGGGTCTGTTTAAGATGGATCTTCAGATCAGAATTGGGGACCTGCTTGCTGATTGACTCTCAGTGCAGGGTTGAGGGGTGAGGTCCCTGCTTGTAGATGCATCCTTTCTTTACATTTGGGGTCCTGCTTGCCGATGCATCCTCAGTTGAAAAGTGGGAGCCTGCTTGCTGGGAAGGACCCCTAGCCGGGGGGAGGGGTGGAAGGTGCCTGCTTGTGGACCTACTCGGGGCTGTTATCGACAATGTGCTTTTCCGCCCCCAGGAGGACGAGCAAGGGGATGAGAATAAGGCCCGAGGGAACTGGTCCAGCAAACTGGACTTCATCCTGTCCATGGTGGGGTACGCAGTGGGGCTGGGCAATGTCTGGAGGTTTCCCTACCTGGCCTTCCAGAACGGGGGAGGTATGGCTTTTCCGCTCTTTCCGCCTGCTGCGGGGCGGGGCGGGCACCTGAGGGTTGGGTGGGACAGGAGCCCTCAGGCAGGGTCGCAGGGCGGGGAGGCTCAGAGCAGCCTCCGCAGGTTCCAGCCCTACACCTCGTAGGCGTGAGTGCATAACCTGAGGGCGGGGACGACCATAATCGTTCGGCATTAGATCCCGGAGTCTCTTTTCTAGAGAGGGGCGCAGGGGAGGAGTGAGGCCCCACAAACCCCCACTGACCCAGTTTTGGGGCCTGGGTCCAGAGCCACGTAAGCACGGGTGCTAGCGGTCAAGTGTTCAGAGAGCGGCGGCACTTCGGGCACCCAACAAGGTTACAGCCAGCAGCTGTACAGTTCTGGAGCCCTGATTCAGGGTTATATCCTGCCTTCCTAGGGCACTCCTTAGGCGAGCTAGGAGGTGAGGGGCAAGGGGTGGGGGATGTGCTGTCAAAAACCTCTCAGAAGTGCCCGCCACCTCCGCCTTCTTGTTCTGCTTCTTGAAGCAGAACATATTTTGATTTTAGTAAAAATCGTACAGCGAAAACAGGTTTCTTTCATCAGCCCTAAATGGGAGGAAGGTGCTGGTTTTGAAGGAAAGCCGTTTCAGAGATGGGGAGGACACTAGTTAGGCTTGCATCGGCTGCTGGGCCACTGTGCTCCCTTGTACCTCTTCTGTACCCACCGAGGAGGGACCTGGCACATTCACGATCCCTCTGGCCCTCCCGACGTTTAGGTGCCGCGGGGCCGGCCGCTCTCTAGCAATAGGAATTTGAACCTGGAGCCCCCTCCCACATCTTCTCAACTGGACGGAAGGGACAAACAATGCATTCCTTCAGCCCATAGGTCAGGCAGTTTGAGGGTTTTTGTTCTTTTGTTTTGCCTCTTGGGTCCGCTTCAGGCGGAATTTGGTGCAGCGGAACGGACAGGGGCTGCATCACCGGACGGCTAAAGCGCAAAACATAGGCCACTACTCCCCTCCTCTCCAGTTCCAAATTAGGACACTCTGACAAGTACTTATGAGAACCGCAGAGCATTTGCCATCTGGGGTGCCCTGAAAACAGACCAGGTACCGGCCACACGAATGGAGGCACCCAGATAGGTTCCCGTTTGGTTTTCCACAGGGCGCCCTCAGGCCAGGATGCTACAACAAGGCTTCCAGTGAATAGAAGGGAAGTGGGTACTCAGGGTAGAGGATGGGGAGGGAGTTCCAGCAAAAGGAGATTGGCCCGCGCAAGTGCCCGCGCTCTGCTCGCTCGGGATCTGCGAGGAGCGGCGGAGCAGATCTCAGCGCTCCCGAGGAGCCAGGCGCTGCGATGGGAGGCAGCCTGTTCCGCACTGCGGCTCGGGGCCCCGCAGCCCTCAGCGTGGGGTGGAGGGCTCGCCGCTCCTTTTCAGGAGCAGAGGAGGACTGCACAATCCCTGTCTTGAGAGGATAAAGCAGGACCCCGGTTTTACTGCCCAGCAGCCCGTGGCTGCTCCTGGGCCTTCCTGGCTTGGAAAGCCCCGGGCAGGAAAGGCCCTGCCATCAAACAGGAAGTGCGGAGGGGCGGGAGCATGAAGAGTGGACTAGAGAAAGATCAGCTTTCCCTCCGCTAAGGCCACTGTTCTGCGCTCGCGCATCTCCAGTACCCTGGCCCTTGACTCTGGCCCATGCAGCAGCACGTTCCTGTCAAAACCTTTTCAGAACTCATGACCATTCCCCAAGTCCCTCCCAAACAACCTCAAAGAACGTTGAAGGGAAAGAACCCTACAGAAGTCTCAGCGACTTTATGGAGGCCTGCCAGACACTATTGCCCTAGACGGGGCATTTTGAGGAGTAAAGAGATGAAGCGCAAACAACATTAGGGGCTCACAGGCTGAATAAGACACTTACATAAAAATTAACAAGTGATTGGTGCCTGGAGCAAGGTACTGTGGGAGGACACAGATGGGAGACTTCTTGGAAGAGGAAGCATTTGAGTTGACCTTGAAGGATGGAAGGAACTTCTCATATGGAGAAGGGCGTTGAGAAGTGTGTGATGCGGATGGGGATGGGTTTAGGAAGAAGGATGGGTATCCCCCAATGGCTTTCTGGCAGAGCCTGCCCAGACCTGGTTGGTAGAAGCTGTTCAGGTAACTTACTGTAGAGGAGGGCTCCTGGAGTTTAGCTTAGAAGCTTTTAGGTCCTGGGAGGGCTGAGGCTCCGATAAGATTTCACCAATCGGAATCCAGTAGTGAGTCAAAGGCATGGACTGGTTGAGCTCTGCAGGGGCTTAATTTTGGGAAATTGAAGTGCTATAATAAAAAAAGAAAAGAATAAAACCCCATCAGCACATATCCCTAGCCATCTGCCAGTGGAGAATTGAAATAAGGGGTGTATTTGCACGGGTACCCTTATACTTTTTGGAGGAGGGCTCTTAAATATCTGTGGGTGACTGTTGCTGAGACAGGACATCAAAGGGCTTCTTCAGGAATGGAGCTAAATTGTCCTTTAGTTCTTTGAGAGGGAGCCCAGCCCCCAACCCGGAAGGTGAAGGAGGGCAGCAGCCTGCTTTTGCCTCCCAGGGCTCTCACTCCCCACTCTCTTTCCAAGGTGCTTTCCTCATCCCTTACCTGATGATGCTGGCTCTGGCTGGATTACCCATCTTCTTCTTGGAGGTGTCGCTGGGCCAGTTTGCCAGCCAGGGGCCAGTGTCTGTGTGGAAGGCCATCCCAGCTCTACAAGGTGAGTCCAGCCTGCCTCCCAGCCTCCTCGGGCCCTTTCTGACTCTGTCCCCTCTGGCACCATGCAGCCCTAGGGAGGGAGACCTGCCTTTGTGGTTAATAGAACTAACTCTTTCCATCCTTTATTTCGTCCTTCTGAATAATGGCCCAAGATCACCTCTGGCATTGTTGAGTTCCCAGCAGAATGCCTTCATATCCCTGGTAGACATACAGTCCACTCTGCTATTAGTGTATCCATTCTGTACAAGAGAGCCCAGACCTAGGTCCCTACCCTATGCCTAACTCTAAGAATTCCATAGCATTTAAGAAGGAATGAACCCCTGGAATTTTTGCTTCTGCAGGCTGTGGCATCGCGATGCTGATCATCTCTGTCCTAATAGCCATATACTACAATGTGATTATTTGCTATACACTTTTCTACCTATTTGCCTCCTTTGTGTCTGTACTACCCTGGGGCTCCTGCAACAACCCTTGGAATACGCCAGAATGCAAAGATAAAACCAAACTTTTATTAGGTAAGTTTGGAAATATCTGCTTTAGGTGTGTGTATTCTGAACTATCCATTTATTCAACAAAATAACTGAACATATGTTATGCATGCTAGGACCTATACTATGTTCTGGGAACACAGAGATTACATTGAGCTATCAAATATACTTAATTCTAACATTTAAGGAGCTCCTGGCCCAGAGAAGGGCGTAATCAAATTTTTGTTTGCTCACGAATAGCTGGAATCTTTGTTAAAAAGGCAGGTTCACAGGCCCACGAGATAGTCTGATTTATAGATTTGGTTGGGTTCAGAAAATTTGCATTTAAACAAGTCCTTGTAGAATCTTATTTTGTTTTATAGTGTTTCTTAGACTAGCAGCATTACCTGGATGGTGGTTAGAAGCCCCCCTCTAGCCTTTCTGAATAAGACTTGCATTTTAACTAGGTTCCCAAGTGACTTATCTGCATGGTACAATTTGAAAAGTGATGGTCTAATTCCTAGAGTCCAGGTGAGCGATCCTGGGGCCAGACTTCACAAGATACTGCTCAGTGCATGGGGTGAATATGAGAGTGAACCCTTAGACCACTCTGATAAAAATGTAGTGTCTAGAAGAGGGCAAGCTACTGGGGAGTCAGGGAGTATTCCTGGAAGATGTTTCAGATGTGAAATAGATTGGGCCTTGAGGCCTTGGGGAAAAGGGTCAGCTTCTTGGGTCAAGGGCAGGAGAATGAATATGAGGAGAAGTAGGGCAGCTATGTCAGGAAGTCTTTCTGGTCTATATCTCTGTCACTGACTATGTATGTCTGGGTCAGGTAACTTCTCTCTGGATCTGTTTTCCTTCTCTGAAAAATAGAAATAAAAATGTTCTTCCACTACCTACCTTATGGGGATTGCTATAAGGAGAAAAGAAATGAGGGGTGTGATATAGTTGCAGAAGTATACAACTCTACAGATAAAAGGTGCTAGTAGTAGTCACTTTGGAAGCTCTGGTCATTTAAAAGGGGACCTAGAAACAAGTAGTTTCTTCTTTCCCCAGTAGATTTGTTAATTCTCCTCAGCTAGGTCTGTGCCAAGACCAGCTTTCTGTGATCTCTGTATGATTGGCTCTTAGTGTTGCCCTCCAAAACCAGCTTTTTTCATGATGGAAAGCACATTATTTAACCCTTCAAGTAGATTAAGGGCAAAAAGATGAATCCTTCCCTCTCGCAGACCCAGAGAGATGCCATTCTTTTCTGCATTTTCTGCCATGAACATGTGTTTATTTTATAGTCTCTCTCTCTTTCTCTCTGTGGTGTGTGTGTGTGTGTGTGTGTGTGTGTGTGTTTAAAGCAGGCTGAGCATGTTGACTGGATCAGGCACATGGATGGAGGCCCAAGAGGCACAGAAGCCCCTGCCCCTGGCTTCCAGTTTGGCTCACCATCACCTGGGAGATATGAAAGGCAGAGCAAAGATATGACACAGCTCAGCTCCTACTCAACTGGTACAAAACCATTAAAACTATCCTAGCTCTGAGCGCCAGGAGACAATGCACATTTTTCACTCTGATTGTTTCCTGCAAGTGTATGACCAGGCTGAGCAGATCTTATCTCATTCTTACTCAGTGTTTTAATTTTTTTTTTTTTTTTTTTTGGTGGAAAGAAAAACAAGGTGTCAGTCCGCACTCTTTCTTTGTGCAGCCCCTCCATCTGTCGTTCTCTGTGTTATCAGCACATGAGTGTGTTCTGTTCCTCCGGCCAGGCTGTCCCTTCCTTGCAGGGGTATCGGTCCTTTGGAATTCGGGGGTGACTTAGAAAAGGTGATAGTGGCCTGATTTGCAGAGCCCCACGCTCTGCTGTACAAATCAGGAGTCTAGACAACGGATATTCCCAGGCTGTTTCGCAAATGGTCATATTGAGCAAGGCTTCCTTAGGAGATGGACAAACTCTTTCCCCCAGCATTTCCCATCAGTTGCCTTCCAGTTTCACCTGCTCTCTCGAAACCCCACAACTACCCACACCCTGTGACTGCTGGGCAAAAGGACTCACCCCAGGAGAAAGGGACTGAATGGCTAGCTATTGTGACCTTCATGTGCAGTGCGGAGCTGCCCCATGACGCTCTCAGTGCTGCAAGGGACACATTCCATGGAGATACCAGGCAATCATACCCACTCCCGCCCCAGAGGAAAGCCCTGGATCTGTGCGTGGGGAGAGGCAGCGTTTGTCACGTCTTTCTCTGATGCAGGTTGTAAGAGAGGCTGCCGTCTTTAGGGTGACTCAACTCTCCAAGTATCTGTAATGGAGAATGACTAATCTGTGCCCTGTCAAGTGAGACCAGCGGCTTTATGTGAAAATAGGAGCTAGCTGGGTCACGTAAAATAGAACAACATAAATACCATTTCTATTTCCGGAATGGCTTCATTTTCATTAGAACTTTAATTAAATGATTCCTTTTCTCCCTGGTCTTTCATGTGCTTTCATTTATTAATAATTGCCCGAGTAAAGAGAATCCCATTCCACAGCTTCCAATTTAGCACGATCATTATCTCTGTTCTTTGTTCGGGGTTGCTGGGCCGCAGAGCTCTCTGATGAGATGGCCCATCATTCCTTCGCCGGTGGACCCGAAGGCGCCGGGCGCTGGGAAGTATGCTCCTGCCGCCCAGTGGTGGGAGGGGATATTGCAGGAGGCTTGAGACTGCGGAGCGAGCGAGTAGGGATCCTGGGAACCCTGCTGCATTGCTGCAGGAACGGTGACCTTGTGCTGCTGCGGCGGCAGTGATCTGCAGACATCCAGAGACGCTCTCTAGGGAGGCTGCCTGCGTGCTTCAACAATTGCAACTTGGGAAGCAAGAGATTTGGTGTTTGCCCTCGTGTTAGTGATCTCTCCAGTCTTGGGTGGATATAATGTTTGGCAGGAGGGCGAGAAATAACTTACGTGCTTATTTACAGAACAGAGATATGGAGGGTTCTTTAATTGTCTTCATTCATGTCATCGCTGGGGGAAACAAAAGCTTTCCTGGTAAATGATTAGGTGGGAATCTTCCTGGAACTGTTATTCGATTAGACTAAAGAAGATACTTTGAACAGGAAGATATTTTTAGGCCCTGAAGTGGAGATTCTCAACAAGGGGAGATTTTGCAGGGGACATCTGGCAATGTTCAGAGACATTCTTGGTTGTTGCAGCTGGATGGGCTCCTGGCATTTAGTAGGTGGAGGCCAGGGATTCTGCTAAATATCCTGCAATGCACAGGACGGTCCCAGAGCCAATAATTATTAAAGTTGTCCTTGCAGCGTTAACAAGAATTCTAGACAGAAGTATTGTGATAATTAGCATTAATCAGGCTGTGCTTTGACTCACTTCCTTGAAACCAAAAGTTGAGTAACACTACATACATTTGCATCCCCGTTGTTCCTATAGATAAGATTTCTGATGTTAGAATCATAAGGCTTTTGTTTAAGAATTGCTTAAGCAGATCCTGAATTCCAGCAAAACAGCTGATGCCAACCAGTTTAAAGACTCCTACCAGCTTTAAGCAGTGGTTCATGCCTGTAATCCCAGCACTTTGGGAAGCCAAGGTGGATGTATCACTTGAGGCCAGGAGTTTGAGACCAGTCTGGGCAACATGGCAAAACCCTGTCTCTACTAAAAACACAAGAATTAGCTGGGAGTGTTGGCGCACACCTGTAATCCCAGCTACTTTGGAGGCTGAGACATGAGAATCGCTTGAACCTTGGAGGTAGACGTTGCAGTGAGCAGACATCATGCCACTGCACTCCAGCCTGGGTGACAACTGTCTCAAAAACCAAAAAACAAATGAAAAAAGATTCCCACAGAGGAACTGAATCAGTGTGAGAATACATTTCTTCATCTCTCTGTTCCATGACTTCACCCTGCACTCTTCAACCTACTCCAAAACCCTAGCCCCAAACTCTTTGGGGAGATGGATTTGAGGTTTCCTCTTATCTCCTCGTTCAGTGGCTCTTATGATTAAAGCTCTTTCTCTGCTGCAACCCAGGAAACTCTATTTGTTTCCTGCGAGTATATGATCAGGCTGAGAGATCCTATCTCATTTTTAGCCAGTGCTTTACTTTTTTATTTATTTTGGTGAAAAATGAACAAGGTGTCAATCCCCAGTCTTTCTTTGTGCAGCCCCTCCATCTGTCATTCTCTGTGTTACCAGCACATGAATGTGTTCTGTTCCTGGGACCAGGCTATCCCTTGCAGGGTATTGGTCCTTTGGAATTCTGGGGTGACTTAGAAAAGGTCCTCCTCTCTTAATTAAGCCTCTTTCTCTGCTGCAATGCAGTGTCTTGGTGGTGTATTGACTCACTGTGCCCATTGGGCAGTGGACCTATTGCGGTTACTTTATCTGACCCCAAATGCCATTAGCCCAGCTATTGAGAAACCTTGGTCTAAAGAACTACTGAAAGGGAAGGGATTCTTATTATTGTTTCCATTTTTTACCCAACATTCTAAGAAACTCTGCAGTGTGTATGGGAAGCGGTAGGCAATTTATGGCAGGCAAGTGGCCTTGTGGGAGATGATGTTGAAGACTAGAGATACTCTCTCCAGAAAAAGCTATGACAATGATGATTGAGTTATGGCTAAAATTTATTGAGTGCCAGCTGTGTGTCAGGCATCGTGGGAAGATTTTTCATTTGTGATCTCTCTTCATTTAGTCCTTACTGCAACCCTGAACAACAATGTCCAGAAAATGGAGGCTTGGATAAATGGAACTCATTCAAGCTCTCAGTAGTAGTGGAACGCCTGAACTCACATTCTTGCCCGCTTTGCTCTTCCATACACAGCATAAATTGGGAATCAAGCCTGCTTCTTAAAATTATTTATTTATTTTAGAGAAAAGGTCTCATTCTGTTGCCCAGGCTGGAGTGCAGTGGTGCGATCACAGCTCACGGCAACCTTGAACTCCTGGGCTTCAGCAATCCTCCTCCCTCAGCCTCCTGGGTGGTTAGGACTATAGATGTGCAGTACTGCACCTGGCTAATTTTTAAAATGTTTTGTACAGATAGAGGTCTCGTTATGTTGCCTAGGCTGGTCTTGAAGTCTTGGGCTCAAGCCATCCTCCTGCCTTGGCTTCCCAAAGTGTTGGGATTATAGGTGTGAGCCACCCTGCCTGGCCACTTTTTGTTATTGTTGCTCATGGTATTTAAAGACAATTTTAACACATTCAGTATTTTTTTTTTTTTTTTGAGACGGAGTCTCGATCTGTAGCCCAGGCTGGAGTGCAGCGGCCGCATCTCAGCTCACTGCAAGCTCCGCCTCCCGGGTTTACTCCATTCTCCTGCCTCAGCCTCCCGAGTAGCTGGGACTACAGGCGCCCGCCACCTCGCCCGGCTAGTTTTTTATGTATTTTTAGTAGAGACGGGGTTTCACCGTGTTCGCCAGGATGGTCTCGATCTCCTGACCTTGTGATCCGCCTGTCTCGGCCTCCCAAAGTGCTGGGATTACAGGCTTGAGCCACCGCGCCCGGCCACATTCAGTATTTTTAAATGGGGAGATTTCATGTAAGTTTACAGATTTTTTGCATCTTTTGCTGCAACATCTGGAAAAGCTTGGCACTGATTGGCTGGAGTGCTCTCTGGTTGGCCACAGTCCCCACCTCTCTCTATTATTTTCCAATTTTATGCCTTCCTTATTTGAGTCATCATCCTGGCTTCTGTAGGTGTTTGAATTTATAATCCCTGCTCCCTATTCACATTGGAGTGCCTAAGTCATTGACTCCAAAGAGAAAGCTTGTTTACATCCTGGCTTGATGTATGACCTTGGCCAGCCACTGCATCCCTCTGTGCCCCAATTTTCCTTATCTGTAACATAGAGATAATAACAGTACCTTCTCATAGGGGGTGGTATGAGGCTTAAATTAGTCAATGCATGTAAAGTACTTAAAACAGTGCTGTAAACGTGGTAACTGCCATATGAGTGTAAGTTGTTGTTGTTATTCTTACTATGTGCTCCTTCGCAAAATAATGTCCTTTGGGATTAATCCTGGTGGATTCTTTATTTAAGGTATTTGTCAGTTGATCTGTATTTTAAAATCTGTTAGAGAGGCATTGTAAAATGGTCAGAAAGACTTCAGATTCTTCCTGTTTACAATGACAATAATAATATATACCTCCTGGATTTTATGAGGATTTCATGAGATAATCATTAAAGTGTTCAACACAGAGCCTGACATACCAAGACTCACATGGTTAATTTCCTTTCTCCATCCCTGCCTAGATCAGGCCTTCTCAGCCTTGGTACTACTGATGTTTTGGACTAAATAATTCTTTTTTTTTTTTTTTAAGAGACAGGGTCTTGCTTCATCACCCAGGCTGGGAATGCAGTGGTGTGATCATTTCTCACTGCAGTGTTGCATTTCTGGGCTCAAGCAATCCTCCTGCCTCAGTTTCCCAAGTATTTAGGACTATGGGTGTGTGCCATCACGCCTGACTAAAGGACTGAATAATTTTTTGTTGTGGGGGGCTGTCCTGTGCACTATAGGATATTTAGTATTAGCATCCCTGGCCTCTACTTATTAGATACCAGTAAGCACCAGGTCCCCAAGGTGTGACAACTAAAAATGTCTCCAGACTTGCCAAATGTTTCCTGTGGAGAAAACTCATCCCTGGTTGAGCACCACACTGTTAGGTCCTGTCACAGGCTCCCCGGTAGATGGTGTGGTTGCTGCCTCTGCCTACCCATGTGAGAGTAGAAAGAACACAGCACGTGTATCCTAGAGTGCTTACTGAATGTGGTGCCAGGCAGTGGGTCCAAGGCGAACTTCTTCGAAAGCCTTCTGTAGCAGTACCCTTCAGGAGGTCTGTTTATTTTCCAATTAAATTCGTTTCAGCAATTTATTTGTTTTCTGCAGAGTCATAAGGATCTGGGTTCAAATCCTGATTCTCTTCCTCATAAGCTGTGTGGCTTCAGTAGAGTTACCTACCTCTTTAAGCCTGTTTCCTTGTTTTGAAAATGGAAGATTATAGTACCTCGTGCATAGGCTCTTGTGAGGATTAAATGAGATAATGCACATAAAATGCTTGCCCACCACATAGAGAGTGCTCTGTATACAAATGCCTTTGTCATCAATACGAGGTGCAGTTGTGGGGACTGGGGGCTCTGATGGAGCAAACATAATTCTTTGGTTCTTTTATTAATATATCTGGCTTTGCCCAGTTAATACTTTCCTGAAGTTACTCTCTAATATTTGGCAAATGTTTTTGGCATTTGTTTTTAAACTGCTGCAGAGAGATGCATCCCTGTTTTCTGTACAGATTTCACTGTGTTTCTATTCTGTCCTCTCCTAAACAGATTCCTGTGTTATCAGTGACCATCCCAAAATACAGATCAAGAACTCGACTTTCTGCATGACTGCCTATCCCAACTTGACAATGGTTAATTTCACCAGCCAGGCCAATAAGACATTTGTCAGTGGAAGTGAAGAGTATTTCAAGTAAGATGACTTTCTTTTTCTTTTTTTTACCTTCTAAGAGAAACCCAATGAATTAATAAATACTCAATTTGCAGACCAGAGATGTGGGTGGCCCAAGGGATGAGACCAGAGAGGAAGGTTTTTTCCCTGGTTTGGCTTCCTAGAGCAGATTGTTGTGTCTAGTGAGCCTGGCAAGCAGAGCTGGATGAACGATGGCAGTAGGAGCAGAATCAGTGTGGCTATAATTCTTGATGTTGATGAAAAGCCTATTGCAAAACCTTGATCCAGTGTGATCTAAGTGGACTGTCAGTTAACCAGATTAGTTTTTCTTCCATCTGCACTTGGCTTCAGGGAAGAGAAGCAAAAAGAAAACAAGTCATGTTCAAAGTTTTAGTTTAAATAAGAAGAAATTCATTTTTTTCCTTTTTTCAGAGCTTTGCCTTAGTTTTGTATTTTTCAATATCGGTTTTGTTAGACATTGGAGATTGAGGTTCAGGGATACTTGAAGATCCTTAGCTACCACTGGAAGATTTAGTGAAGTTCATAGAATTATTTTTTTCTTTTCTTTCTTTTTTTTTTTTGTTTGATATGGAGTCTCGCTCTGTCGCCCAGGCTGGAGTGCAGTGGCGCGATCTCGGCTCACTGCAACCTCCGCCTCTGGGTTCAAGTGATTCTCATGCCTCAGCCTCCTGAGTAGCTGGGACTACAGGCACGTGCCACCATGCCTGGCTAATTTTTTGTATTTTTAGTAGAAACGGGGTTTCACTGTGTTAGCCAGGATGGCCTCGATCTCCTGACCTTGTGATCTGCCCACCTTGGCCTCCCAAAGTGCTGGGATTACAGGCGTGAGCCACTGCGCCCAGCCATGAAATTATATCTTAGGGGAGATAAATGTAGACAGAGTTGATCATAGGGTACGTAAAAAGTGTTCTCTAGCTAAACTTTAATTCAGAGGTTGTAAATTCAAATGCACTCAGGCATGGCAGAATTATAAATGAGTAAAGTGAAAATAAGTGAGATGATAGGGAGGGGTGGGGACTGTGGCAAACCAAAGAGACTGCCTGTCACAGGTAAGGGAGGCCACTGGTGCTCAGCTCCTCTGATCACTGCCTTGTGAAATTGTGGGGCAGTGCTGCCAGAGCTTCTATTTTACAATCAAAGATGGAAATAAAATCTGGATTTTTATGTATCTCTCCTATTTTAAATGGCAGCAAAATAATTCAAATAGAACATGGGGATCAAATAAAATGCATTAATCAATGAGCTTCCAGTTTGTGGCTTTCACTTAGATGATAAGTGGTTGCTAATACCTCGACTCTTCTCCCAGTTGTCATTCATTCTTATTCCTGTTTTTTTTTTCCCCTGTAGACTCAGAGTGTACATGGTTGTTCCTTGCAGAACAAAAGGGAAAGTTACCTAATTGATTAAATAGTCCCCTTTGACCATAATTACCATGGTATTGGGGTGGGCCTTTAATTATCCCTGAGCACTGAGCAACTGCGTCTGAACTGGTATATGATGAAATCTGAAAAACTGCCAAAAGCAGGTTTGCAAATCATTTGCCAGTACACCTAATCCATGCAGTCAGGTGTACTAGAAAGTGATTTGCAAGCCTGCTTTTGGTGGCCTTTACTAGTCCTTTGGGGCCAGTCTTTATTTCTAAGAAGAAATGTCATCAGGAGTTTCTTGGGACTTGTTTGAGGTCCTACAATTGAAGTGTGGAGCAGTTGAGATGGCTAAGTTGTGGAATTGTTGACTATGTGGTTTACCTATTTTGGGGATGGGACATGGGGAAGGTCCTTTTCCTCACTTGGCAAATATGGTCCTCAGGGTTTTGCCTTGGAACCAAGTTTAGTTCCAGCCTTGGTCTGCCCTAGTCAACTCTGAGCCCAGGTTCTGCCAGGGTTTGGGCCTGAAAGAGGCTCTGTCTGCACAGAGTTGGCCATCCCTGTTATGAAAAACATGGCTGTGTGTTGCCAAAGAGCCTCTCAAGCTAGCCGGCTGGACCAGGAGTCGGGCTGCTGCCTATATTTCCCTTGGCAGGTCAGAACGTTCTGGGCCATCATTCCCACAGTCCTGCGAGCCTGGATGCTGGCTTGCCTGTTCTTTAGGTCACAGAAAAATGTCAACCTACAAACACAGCAGTTTCACAGAGGATGTATGTCTAGATGGTTGTGGAGTAGAAGGAATTGTCTGAATCTGTTATCAGGCACTGTCCCTGAAGCTGCCTCCTGTCCTCAGGGGTGAGGCTGCCCTGCTAGCCATTTGGCCAGGCAGGCCATGATGTCTTCATTTTCTATACAAGTTGCCAGCAGCAGCTACAGCTGACCAGTGGCCTCTTCTGTCGGCAGCTGCTCATCTGTCTTAGAATGTTTTGCTTGAGCAAGGTCTAGGCAGCCCTGCTTTTATAATTAAGCCAACCTTAGCCTCAGGAAATGCCCAACACAACTTGAACCACAATCCAGGGCCACATTTTTAGTCATTTAGCATGTGCAGTTTCCACTATGTACTAATTTTTAAAATTTAAAACCACACAAATACTATCAGAATAAATTCTCATAAGAGAGTAGAGCAATAGAGAAAACACACAAAAATCACCCTCGACGGTTCAGAGTTTCTGTTGCACTCCTCCTGGGGATGTGCTAGTGAGAATGGAACTGACAGCCTTGTCCTGAAGCCTGCCCAGGGCCATGAGTGGCCTCCTAGCACATAATCAAGAGCAGGGTAAATCCAGCTGGAGTCTCTGCAGATGGCTGTGGGCAAGAGCCCAGACCAGCAAGTTCCCCACAGCCTGATGTGATTAAGTCTGCGATGGTGGGGCGGGTGGAGGATGCTGGGGTTTTGTGCAAGGCTCCTGGCTCTACTGGAGGCTTAAAGCCTGCTGCCTGTCACCTCCCTCTCTCCTCCTTTCTATCACTTCCCCCATCCCTCCCTCCAATTCTTAGGTACTTTGTGCTGAAGATTTCTGCAGGGATTGAATATCCTGGCGAGATCCGGTGGCCACTAGCTTTCTGCCTCTTCCTGGCTTGGGTCATTGTGTATGCATCCTTGGCTAAAGGAATCAAGACTTCAGGAAAAGTAAGCACTTGGATTTATCTAAGTAAGAGAAAGCTGTGGGACGCCCAGGGGTGGTTGCTTTAGGGAGCAGACAGAGCACTGGGAAGAGAGTCAGGAGCTGTGGATGCTGATTCTGACTCTGCCCTGGAGCAGCTGAGGGGCTGTAGGCAAGTGACTTCACTTTCATCTGCAAAATGGGGATAATAATACCTTTCTTGCAGGGCTGTTTTAAGGGTTAAATGAGAAACATATATACAGAGCTCCCAAGGGATGGTGGGGGTACTCTGATTAGGATTTCCTTCCTTTCCTCTCAGGGGCGGCCACTCATTCAGCAGAAGGAATCTCCCTGATATCATTCAGTCACTTCCCCTAAACTCTAGAATTTGTGCTGCCGGCCTTTTGCCTCTTAGTCTGGCTGCCAAGTTAGTTATTGCTTCTGCCAAGAAGCTGGCTGAAGATCAAGACTGTGTAGTAGATTCCCTTTCCTCACTCCTGGCCACCATGTTCGTGGCCTTCCTTGTCTTTCTTTCAACTCTAAGCTTGACACTCTTCTACCCCACGTGCCCCTAGCACTAAAGGAAGATGGTCCTGCCCGTGGAATTTTGGCTGAGCGATTACTTGGTAAGGGTCACTTAGTGATCGCTTGGCTGGGCCCTTTGGAGATGACGAAACTCCCACCCAAGCTCAGTTCCAAGCCACAGAAAGAGAGGAGCCCATGGAACCTCAGGCCACACTGGGCATTGTTGTAGGGTTCACGGTAACATTTCTTCATCTCCTTGCAGCCTTAGAAAAACCTACTGAAGGCTGGGCGCAGTGGCTGTAATCCCAGCACTTTGGGAGGCTGAGGCAGGTAGATCATCTGAGGTCTGGAGTTTGAGACCACCCTGGCTAACATAGTGAAACCCTGTCTCTATGAAAAATACAAAAATTAGCTGAGCATGATGTGGGGCACCTGTAATCCTAGCTACTCGGGAGGCTGAGGCAGGAGAATCACTTGAACCCAGGAGGCAGAGATTGCGGTGAGCCAAGATGGTGTCACTGCACTTCAGTCTGAGCGACAGGGTGAGATCTTGACCCGCCGGACACACACACACACACAAACACACACACAAACACACACACACAAACACACACACACACACAAGAAAGAAAGAAAAGAAAAGAAAAACCTACTGAAGAATTAACCAGTTATTCCAATACCATGCAATAATATTTAATTACCCCAGGAGGTATTTGCATGTTTTAGGATGAAACAAAAATGTCTTTAAGCCCCAAGGAATGAGGATGTAATGGGGGATTCTGAGACCATAGGTTATGGCGTTGAGATTTGGTCTGTTATCCAGGCCAAGGATTTCTGCGATTGGGTTACAATCAACCAACTTCTGAAGGATCGGGTCTCATCGGGAGGGTAATCAGTGCCAACTTTCACCCCCAGGCATGCTTCGCACCCCCCACTAGACACCCAATCCTGGCACCTATTAGCCACATAGACCAAACTGTCGTCTCCCTGGGGACATGGACATTTTTTGATTATGGCTCTTATGAGTGCTTGCTTTTCATGTCATCTGATTCCACAGTGACTTGAGTGGTAGATTCTGGCAGGTTTGTCAGGGTTACCTGAGGCAGGTGGTACGCCTAAAATCACAGAGTGTGGGGAGAATCAGGCCAACTAGAGAGAACCAGCCCGGGAGTGAGGAGACCTGGGCCCTTGTCCTTGGGGACTGCTCATGGTGTTTGCTGTGTAGGAGTATCTCTACTTGGGCGGTGAAACGTGGCTGAGCTTCTGATTTTGCTCTTAGCTTTAATTTTTTTCTTTTTCTTTTTTTTTTTTTGGCCAATAAATGAAAAGCACATTTTCCTAGCTGTTTTAGAAGTTCTGTTTCCTCATTTCTAAGGTGAGGGCAATTGGACTGGGTGATGTCTAAGGCCCTCTAGTTCTAAGATTATTCTGTCGGACACTTGCTGGGTGACTTGGAGGTTTGGGGGCACTTTTACTCTGTGACCTCAGTTTCCCCTTCTGTAAAATGAGAACTGGGATTCAGTGACCCCTGAGGAACCTGCTGGCTTTGAGTGAGTACCATGAGACTGGATTGATTGTTTTTCTAAGGTTACAGGGAGATGGGAAATGTTAACTTGACCCTTATGACAATACCCAGCCTGGCCTGAAGTTTCCCGGACCCCTCACTTTCTGTAGCTTGGAGCTGAGCTTGGGTGGGGTTTCCATAAATGACAAAGGGCCCAGCCAAGTGATTGCTCAGTGAGACTAGCCAAGTATCTGCTCAGTCAAAATCCCATGGGCAAGACTGTCACTTCTGTAAGTGGCCAGATAGGTGTCTGTAGTATAGGCTGGGAGGTGAGACTGCAGGAGGAGAGGTGATAGGTGAGGAGGGTGAGAACAGCACCTTTTAATGATGTGAAGAAGAATGGCCTGTGGCTCCAGAGTCAGACCAATCTTAGTTCAAATCCTGGCTCTATCACTTTCTAGTTGTGTGACTCCGGACAAGCTATTTAACCTTCGAAACCTATTTCCTTCTCTGTAAATTGGGGATAATAGTGCATAATACTTAGGGTTGCTATAAGGATTAAGTGAGATGTGCATGTTACTACCTGGTGTATGGTCAGTTATTAATTAACGTTATCTCCTTTCATGTTTATTATTCTGAATGGCTGCTGTATCGACTGCGTATTGTGCCACTTTGACATCTCCAGAGCAGTGGCTTTGTTGGGGAGATGGGAAGAGAAAGAGAGCTTTGTTGAACACTGTATGCCAGGCACTGTGCTGGCTGCTTCACATGCGTTAGAAGCACGTTGATTCCCACTTCGTAGAGAGAGACTGAGGCTTGTCAAGGTAGAGTAAATTGCCTGAAGTCATAGAGTTTTTAAGTGGCAGTAGTGGGATTTGAATCCAGGTCTATCTGGCTTTGAAGCCGAGACATTTTTTATTTTTTTTTATTGAGATGGAGTCTCACTTTGTCACCAGGCTGGAGTGCAGTGGCGCCATCTTGGCTCACTGCAACCTCCGCCTCCTGGGTTCAAGTGATTGTCCTGCCTCAGACTCGCGAGTAGCTGGGACGACAGGTGCCCACCACCATGCCTGGCTAATTTTTTTGTATTTTTAGTAGAGACAGGATTGCACCATGTTGGCCAGGCTGGTCTTGACCTCCTGATCTCAGGTGATCCCGCTGCCTTAGCCTTCCAAGGTGCTGGGATTACAGGCGTGAGCCATCGCGCCCAGCCGGCCTAGACTTTTTCTAATACAAGACATTCTCTCCCAAGAAGGGGTTATTAAGAATAGATAGTAAATGAGGAATTTTGGAGCCATCATTTTCATATAGTGGGGAAAAAAATCTCCCCACAGTGAATCAGAATCTGCATTTCTACCCAGTCTCTGCTGTGTTGCTGCGTGACTTTGGGCAAGTCACAGGATATATTACAGCTTCATTTCTAGCAAAATCAACAGTTAGAATATTCTCTAGGATTCTTTTTATCTTATTAGTCTGTGTTCTTTTGGAATGGCATGGCAGCCAGTTCTTTCCACTGATTTAGAATTTAATTCTTGGTGATAGATTTCATAGGCTTTCTGGAATAGGAAGTTTTGAGCAGGTATGTTTTTCTTTTAGATCTGCCAACTTATCTCTCTGTTTGATTGAGAAAAGTTTCCAACCAGAGATCAATGATCAATTTCTATTTTAAATGAAGAATACCACCAGAAATAATGAATCACAATTTACTATCCTGCCCTGGGCTGTGCAGACATTAATCATAGAGCATTATTTGGGAGTCAAGGTGGATGCACAGCTGAAGCTGCTTTATGATGAACTCCTTTGTGATTGAAATCCCAGAAACACTGTCATTTTTATGCAAAGAGATGTCATCCTCCTGCAGCCAGATAAGCTCAGTTCCTCTTGTTTAGGGCCTTAGGAGACAGGACTAGCAGTTTGCTTCCTCTGAGACAGGTCTTCCTATTTCACTGTTGGAGACTTTTCCAGCAGCTAGAATTTCAGAGGCACGGGCGACCAGCACGCAGCCTGAAGGTCAAATGCAGCCCACCTGCCCTCAGGGGCGCCTCTGCCTGAGAGTTGTGGCAGTGAAGCAAAGCTAACCTAATTAGCTCGTACGGGCTGGTGGGCTTTTACCACCTGTTCGGGGTCCCATGGTGAGAAGGATGCCTGGAGGTGTCAGGCCAACAGGCTCAGATGGGCGAGTCAGTGTCACTCCTGCCAAGTGTAATTCATTACTGTTCAAGTTTAATTCCTCTGACAATACAATGTGGAAACAAGTGCCTTCTAAATCTCCCCTGACACAGAGGAACTAGCTGTGCAGAAAGCCTCCATGCCCACCTGACTCACATTTGAGGCATTCCCAGGATTTGTAAACCAAACTGTTGGCCCCCTCAGTTCACCATGATCACCATCTAAAAATGAATGCATCACCTGGGCGAGGTGAGCAAGTGCCTAGAGTGCAAAATTGAGAGGCACTCACTCTCAGGTTCCCGAAGTGCAGGGCCAGCACCTGACAGTGAATTCCTCCGTACATTTTGTACCCTAGATGCCTCCTGTCTCACTTGCCTCCCCCTAGTCCTGGCCCTGCCATACACATTTCTGATCATGTGGCCCACAGAATGGCGTTCATGGAAAGAGTGGCTTTGGAGTGGGGAAGCTTTGGGCTTAAATCCTGTCTGAAGACTTTGAACGAGATATTTAATCCCTTGTGAGAGGCTTAACCTGAACCTCAGTTAACTTCTCTGCAAAATGGGAGAAATATACCTGGCCACAGAGGGAACTCAGGAATGATGGTGTCTAAACAGCCTCCAACAGTGAAATGGGAACAGTTGTATCTTAAACTCATGCCAGCCTTGGAGATTTCCTCCTATAAGCCACCGCCATCTAGGTCATGTCCTCTCCCTCACCTCTTCCTTCCATCCTCACTTCCCACCAGCCCCAGGTAGTCAGGGGATGGAAAGGATACTCCTTAGCTGTGTCGCATCCCATCCCCGTGCTGTTTTGGGGGCAGGAAAGTCAGGCTGGTCAGGGCCTGCCCTTGTAGCATCTCCTCTTCCCAGCCCCACCTGACAGCTGTGAGGCCAGCCCTGAGATGTCAGATGCCCTTGGATTTCCTAACATCCACGTGTGGAAGGGCTTCACTTCTCCTTAGACTTCAAGGGGAGGGAAGGAGAGAAGCAGGTTTGGTGGAAATAGAGAGGAGCTGGCTGCTGCCCCTCCCTTCCATCCCTAGCACTACAAGTTCTTTGAGACAAGGAGGGAGGAGAGACTGCTGTTCTGTGGGGCAGGGAAAAGGTATCCCCCGTGTCACAGTAGAGAGAAAAGGAGGGCAGCCCATCCCTGGCAGCTCTGAACCTGCAGCCAGGAAGAAGGAGTTTGGCCTTGAGTAATTGGGTTTAGAGACAGAAGCAACTTCCCCATTTCAGTTCATGGCAATTCCACCGTTTCAGTTGCTGAGGCCAAAACACTTGGGAGTCACTCTGACTCTTCTGTTTCTCTCACACTCCCCATTAAGTCTGGTGTCTCCTCTCGAAAATGTATCTGGCAACTGTTTCTCACCAGCTCCATTGACAACACCCTGGCTGGAGCTATCCCCATTCTTTGTCCCTTGCCTGCTGGCTGCTGCGGCTTCCTTACTGTTATCCCTGCCGTATTCTTGCTACATAGCAACTGGGAGATTCTGTGGAAAGGTTAGATCCTGTTACCCCTGTGCCTGAGTCCCTGCCATAGCCCTGTTGCCCACAGAGTAAGAGCTCTGCCTGGCCCCACCTAGTCTGCCCCTCCCTACTCCCACTTTGCCCATCTCTCCCACCTGTGCCCCATCTCTTGCCACACTGGCCTCTTTGCTGTTCCTAGGAGTCAGGCACACTCCCTTCTTAGGGCCGTGATTCCAACTGTTCCCTTCATCTAAAATGTTCTCCCAGACATCCAGTTGGCTTACCCTGACTTTCTTCCTTGACCAACTTCTCCCTGAAGCCTTCCCAACCATCCTCCCCACACCCCACCCCACTTACCCAGCTCTAATTTTTCATTTTTTCAATCCACATATCACCTTCTAATATACCACAAATAATACTTACCACGATTATTGTTGATTGATGATCTCCCCAGCTAGAATGGAAGCTATTCAGGGCAGAAATCTTTGCTTTGTTTACTGATAGGTCCTGAACATTTAACTGTCCCTGGCACATATGAGTTGCTCTAAATATATATATAAGTATGTATGTTCATTTGAACAAGTGGAGTGACCCCAAGAGTTATAGAGTTATATCTTTTTTTTTTTTTTTGAGACAGAGTCTCACTCTGTCACTCAGGCTGGAGTATAGTGGTGTGATACTGGCTCACTGCAGTCTCTGCCTCCCGAGTTCAAGTGATTTGCCTGCTTCAGCCTCCTGAGTAGCTGGGACTACAGGCGCGTACCACCAGGCCCAGCTAATGTTTGTATTTTTGTATTTTTATAGAGATGGGGTTTCACTCTGTTGGCCGGGCTGGTCTCTATCTCCTGACCTCAAGTGAGCCGCCTGCCTCGGCCTCCCAAACTACTGGATTACCACACCTGGCCTCCAAGAGTTATTTCTTCATCTCAGCTCTAAACTTCCCCAACTCATCTCCCCCTGTGAGTCCTTGAATCTGTCCTCACCTCCCGAAATCCCACTTACTACCATGCTGGAGCCCCTACCAGGTACTCAAGTCTGTGCAGGCAGCGTGTGGCGGGGCCCTGTGTCCCTCTCATGGGGCAGGTATTCCAGTTGCCCTCAGAGGGAGGACTGCAGGTGGGAATGGAGGTGGCCCTGAACCAACAGCCATCACCCCATGGATCAGAGAGCCCAGAACCTCAGCCTCTCAAGTGTCTTTTTTTTTTTTTTTTGAGACGGAGTCTCGCTCTGTCGCCCAGGCTGGAGTGCAGTGGCATGATCTTGGCTCACTGCAAGCTCCACCTCCCAGGTTCATGCCATTCTCCTGCCTCAGCCTCTGTGGAAGGGCCTGCCCTTACAGCATCCCTCTTCCCAGCCCCACCTGACAGCCTATAGTCCCAGCAACTGGGACTATAGGCGCCTGCCACCATCTCTGGCTAATTTTTTTTTTTTTTTTGTATTTTTAGTAGAGATGGGGTTTCACCATGTTAGCCAGGATGGTCTCGGTCTCCTGACCTTGTGATCTGCCTGCCTCGGCCTCCCAAAGTGCTGGGATTACAGGTGTGAGCCACCGCGCCCGGCCTCAAGTGTCTTTTAATGCACTTTTTGGACTATAACCTACCTGTAAGCCGAGCATTGTCAATGCTATTAAGTTGAGGACTGGTGAGTCCTAGGCCAGACTGTGAAATGGTACTTCTGTTTCCAGTGCCCTGGGCCGGTTCCACTTTGTGTGTATTGTAACACTGTACTCTTCCAACAGCCCCGTGAAGAATCTACTGTTGCTGCCACTTTGCAGGTGTGGGCACTGAGGGTCAGAGACTCAGAGAGGTTAAGTTGCTCCTCAAGGTGACCCAGTTCGTAAGTGCTGGAGTCCGGATTTGGACCCAGGCTCGTGGGACTGCAGAGCCTGAGCTCTCACACTGTTCCTTCCACTTCTGCCAAATCCTGGTCCCAAGCCCTCACCTTGAGGTTTGATGGACAGGTATGGAAGGAAAGGTCCCCCCACCTACCACGTTCAACTAACCCCCAAGTTCTGCTAATGTTACCTCCCAAATGTTTCTCTTTTCCTTTTCTTTTCTTTCTCTTTTTGACATGGAGTTTTGCTCTTGTCACCCAGTCTGGAGTGCAAGGACGTGGTCTCTGCTCACTGCAAACTCCGCCTCCTAGGTTCAAGCAATTCTCCTGCCTCAGCCTCCTGAGTAGCTGGGATTACAGGTGCCCGCCACCACGCCTGGCTAATTTTTGTATTTTTAGTAGAGATGGGGTTTTGCCACGTTGGCCAGGCTGGTCTCAAACTTCTGACCTCAGGTGATCCACCCGCCTTGGCCTCCCAAAGTGTTGGGATTATAGGCATAAGCCACCGTGCCCAGCCTCCCAAATGTTTGTTGATGCTGGTCCCTCCCTCTCTTCCGCATCCAGGAGTACCCTTTGGTTGGCATTCAGGACCTCCTATGACATGATCTCCTCCAATGTCTCTAGTCCTCCACCACCCCCACTCTTAGCCTCAAGTTTATGCTGTGCTGATAGTGAGTAGGGCTTTGCCTCACACGCCTGCCTTGCCCATGTGCTTCCTTCACCTTCCCACCTTGCCTCTCTTCCTCTAAGCTGCACTTGTCCAGCTCAGTGTCATCTCCATGAACCTCTTAGTAGACTTCTAGGTTGAGCACAATGCCCTTCCCTGAACTTCCATAGTGCCCTGTGTGTAATTCTCTAGCTCATTATTCAGACATTGTCTTTGTGTCTTCTAGGTTAGGAGTCCCTTCACCTTCGTGCAGCTGATGCCTGGCACAGTGGCCAGCTCATAGGAGGCCCTCAATAAATATTTGTTGAACTTAATGGCATTTAATAACCCGCTGTTATAAATCAGGCACCACGCTAAGTCCTATCCATGCATTAGCTCATTGAATCCTCACGATTGTCTGTAAGAAGGGCGCTATTATCCCTAATTTACAGATTCGGAAACTAAGATTCAGAGAGCGTAATACATTGTCTAAGGTCACACAGCTACTCAGTGCCAGAGGTACAATTTCATTTGAACCTAAATGCGTCTAATTCTAAGATCACGTTCTTTTCACCTTACGGGACTGCCCCACTTATGTGTATAAACAGGGACGGAAAGCTTAAGCTAATAGGATTCATCTTTAATGGTGGAATTTTGGTGCTCTACCAGGGGTGGAGTAGGAGTTGGGGAGGAGGGAGGCACAGAGCCCCCCTCCCTCCTTCCCTCTGTGGTTCCCTAAGGAGTTGTGTACTCATCAGCTGGGCTGGGTGACATCTACCCCAGCCTTCTGGCTGTAGGCCGACTCATCCCACAGCCTCAGGTCTCTCCTAAGAGGCTTTATTTCTAGCTCTCTCTGACTCACCTTTGGTCCCAATGCCTTCCCTGCTTCCCTAGCCCTGTCTGCGTTTGGGGAGAACTACCCTGATGTACTCTCTGTCACCCCCTTGTGCCGGGGTGGCAGCCCTACTCCTTCCCCGAGCAATGCTCCTTCTGCACAGGTGCGCTCTGCAGGGCTACTCCTTCCAGCCCCTCTGCCCATGGCTTTTCTAGGTGGTGTACTTCACGGCCACGTTCCCGTATGTTGTGCTGGTGATCCTCCTCATCCGCGGAGTCACCCTGCCTGGAGCTGGAGCTGGGATCTGGTACTTCATCACACCCAAGTGGGAGAAACTCACAGATGCCACGGTGGGCTTCTAATTTTATTTATAACCGGCCCGGGGGGGAGTGGTCCTCTGGGATGCTTGGGCAAAAAGGGTTAGACATCCTCCCCCAGGGAATCCCAGTGTGTGCTTTTATAAGAGCCTGATGATCTTGGTATATTATGCACTCAGGAAATATTTAATGAGAAGTGGACAACTGAGGGTTTTTAGATTCCTGGAATAGTTGTCCTACATCTGGGGTTATAGTAGAGGCCGAAAATGAATAATGAAATCCCCTTAATAGCTTTGGGCCCACTCACACCACTTATCTGTTACTAATTATAGAGTGTCAGAGCGTAGTTTTGCTGGTGGGAAAATAACAGCATTTAGTGTAAACCACAAGCAATTCTATTTTTAAAATATTTTTACCTGAACCTTTTAAGGGCTCAGACACGTCTGAATACTTTTATACACCCACACAGGGCCAGCACAAGCTGAACTTTCTCTTTGCATTATTCTGTACAGGCACATCTAACTCTAAAATTTCCAACTCAAAAACTATAAATGAGGGGGTGATTGTTGAAGGGGAACTGACTTTTCTCACCTTAAAGAAAATTCTGCTTTTCCAGGGTGTGTTAAGAACGCATAGCTAGGATTGAGTTTGATTGCACGTAACAAAGTCTCCACTTAATGGCAGGTAGGACGTGACACTATAAAGTCTACAGCGGCATAGAAGTTGCTTTACTAAGATTGGGGCTACAGAGTTTCAGAAATTTAATAGTTGTAATCCACAGAAATGTCAGTTAAAAAGGGTTTTGATTTTGCATCCGTTAATATATTTTGCTGTTGTAAATTATTATTTTCTGAGAGTGTATTGACCTAAAGGAAGGACTCTCCCTTCCGTTTAGCTTTACGGGAGAGAAAAGATGAGCATGGCATGTAGTGTAGTTTATTGAGTTCCTCACCTTTGATACAGGAAGTTAAAATCTCCCAGGTAATTTACTGTGCCTTTGGTTTCCAGCACAAGTGATTTATGTTCTCACTGATGTTGATGTCAGAAGTCATCTTGTCCCTGATGTTTTCCCTGGAAACATGATATGGCACTGGGTGTGTGAGATTCCCCTCCCCTGGGGCCAGTCTCCTTTATGGATCTTGAATCTCTTTCCCTTTTGCCTCTCAGGTATGGAAAGATGCTGCCACTCAGATTTTCTTCTCTTTATCTGCTGCATGGGGAGGCCTGATTACTCTCTCTTCTTACAACAAATTCCACAACAACTGCTACAGGTATGTAGAGGTGCTACAAGATCTGGGCATAGCTGGTGAGTGGGACAGAAGAATGGACTGAGTTATCAGACACCTGAGGCCACATCCTCACATTTCATCTTAGGGAGAGCTAGAGATTTGCCTCTGGCCTAGGACAAAACACGTGCTAAGGCCTAGGCACTGTCTTTTGAAGGCCTAGATCCTCACTTACACACCTGGCTCTGATACATGGTGGAGGCTCAAGTGGCTATTTATAGGATGGAAGCAAGTTTCTCTGGAGGTCATGTGCAGCCAGCTGTGTTCTGTGATAGTCATTTGTGAGCTACCTAATCTGTGGATACAGTGGACTGTGCCTTCAGACGGTCTTCCCTCTGTGTGGGGTTGTGACCTAATCTCTTCTTATAAAGATACCAGTCATATCAGTCACATTGGATCAGGGACCACTCTAATGACCTCATTTAGCTTAATTACCTCTTTAAAGACCCTCTCTCCAAATACAGTCACATTCTGAGATACTAGGGATTAGGATGACAAAATACGAATTTGGTAAGGGTGCGGGAGCGGTAGGAAGATACAATTCAGTTCATAATGGCCTCAAGTAACAGACTATGGTATTTGAACTTCTTTGGTCACAACTGCTCATTAACCATTGACCCAAGTTAGTCTGAACACCATTAAAGAGTGAAATATTGCTATCTTCTTTATTAGAAATGAGGCTGTGTGGTGTGGCAGAAATAACCCAGGCTGAAAGCCTAGATTCACATCCTGGCCCACACTATTAATTAGTCCATTACCTTCCCTGGACCTCAATTTCCTCATCAGTAAACTAAGGGGTCAGTCAAGGTGGATCATTTGCTGCACACTTCTAGGCTTTGCATGGTACAGGCATCATCTCATTCTGTCCTGGCAACAGCCTATGACAGCCCCATTGCTGCCATTTCAAATCAGAGTGGAAAGGAAGTGGATTGCTCAAGGTCATGCCGCTAAAAGGCAGGAGAACCAAGATTTCAGTGTAGCCCTGGGTTACAGTGTAACCCATCTAGCCGTGACCTCACATTTGAGAACAGGATGACTGAAGGTAAGCTGGGAAACCCTGGCTGTCTTACCAGCAGCAGGCTCTGCGATGAAGGTAGAGTTGCTGGGCTGTCTTCCCTCCCCTGCCCCTTTGTCCTTCTCAACCCTGTGTGTCCCAACTCCAGGCTACCCTCACATTTTAGGGTCATTTGACTTTCCCACTGCCTTCTCTTCCCTCACACATAGTTCCTGTCCTGGAGCAGACCAAGGCCCCATCTCCTCAATTTCTGTTCTGATGGACAGATTTACCCCTGCCCCTGGAATAATGTCTTAGTTTGTTCATATTACTCTAATGAAATGCTATAGACTGAGTAATATGTTTTTCTTTCTTTATACATTTTTTGCTTTTATTATTTTTAAATGACACATAGTAATTATGCATATCTATGGAGTACAGTGTGATATTTCAGTACAAGTATACAATGTGCAATGATCAAATCAGGGTAATTAGCGTATCCACTACCCCAAATAATTAGCATATCTACCACCTCAAACATTTATCATTCCTTTGTATTGGGAACATTGAAAATTTGTTCTTCTAGCTGTTTGAAAACATATAATAAATTGTTGTTAATATAGTCATTTTATAGTGCTATAGGATGATTTTTTTTTTTTAAGATGGAGTTTTGCTCTTGTTGCCCAGGCTGGAGTGCAATGACCAATGTCGGCTCACTGCAACATCCACCTCCCAGGTTCAAGCCATTCTCCTGCCTCAGCCTCCCAAGTAGCTGTGATTACAGGCATGTGCCACCATGCCCCACTAATTTTTGTGTGTGTGTGTATGTGTGTGTATTTAGTAGAGACGGAGTTTCACTATGTTGGTTAGGCTGATCTCAAACTCCTGACCTCAGGTGATCCACCTGCCTTGGCCTTCCAAAGTGCTGGGATGATAGGCGTGAGCCACCGTGCCCAGCTGGGATGGTTGTTAATATAGTCATCCTACAGTGCTGTAGAGCTCTATAATTTATTTCTCCTAGCTACCTAAATTTTTGTATCTTTAACTGACTTTTGGCTATAAACAACAGACATTTATTGCTCACAGTTCTGGAGGCTGGGAAGTCCAAGTTCAAGGTGCCAGAATATTCAGTGTCTGGAGGGCTGCTCTCTGTTTCGAAGATGGCACCTTGTTGCTGTGTCCTCATATGGTGGAAGAGGCAGACACATTCCCTTCGGCCTGTTTTATGAGGGCACTAATCCTATGAGTTGGCTCTGCCTTCCTGACTTAATCACTTTTCTAAAGCCCCACCTCTTAATACTATCAAATTGTGGATTAAGTTTCAGCCAATGAATTTGGGATGGGAGGGTTCAGACCATAGCAGATGAGTTGAGACCCTTTATATAGAATGTGGAGTCAGAGCTTTGGCCCAGAGGCCCTGAATCAGGGCTATTAGGGGATATCTTTTGAGCCTTTTGGTGCTTTTTAAATGAGTCCAAGGGAGCCTGTGGTTAGGACATGAACATACATATATATGAAACACATGTGCAAGCAAACACGTGGGCACACATTTATGTGTCCTTCCCCTTGTCCCTTTCCGCTCACCAAGCACATCTAATGGAAAACTCTGGTCTCTTCTTTCCAGGGACACTCTAATTGTAACCTGCACCAACAGTGCCACGAGCATCTTTGCCGGCTTCGTCATCTTCTCCGTTATTGGCTTTATGGCCAATGAACGCAAAGTCAACATTGAGAATGTGGCAGACCAAGGTACAGGACAGTTGTTACCCTGCTGTTGCAGGGCGGGTCCCAGGCCCATGTCACAAGCTCCTAATTTATACTATGCTGGGAAGTTGGCCTTCTGGAACAGGATAGAGGGTGGAGGAGCCCAGGTCCTTCTGTACAGTGGGACTGAGGAAGGCTCAAGTAGGAAGCTCACTACAGAGTCAGAACTGGCTTGTCTCTGACTAGAGGGATTGCTTTAAAAGCCCTCTTTCCTTCTCGTCTCCTCCCCTTCCTCTTACCTTGCCCCTCTTAATTTAGCTCCAGCCTATAGAAGTGAGGGTTATACCTGTTAGGTATGAGTAGTGAATTTATTAGGCAAACCATTGCCTCAGGAGCTGATGTGGGCACAGGCTGCTACAGGATGACATTCCTTGCAGAGGGCCCTGTCGAAACCAAGGCTTAGTGAGAGAACTGACTTCAGAGGACCATTTTCCTTACAAAGCACTTTTCTGATTGTTAGGTCAAATGTGCTTTCAGGGCCTTCTGCTTAGTTAGCAATGCAGACTTGCAATTTTTTTCCCCAGTGGGTAGAAAGGTTGGATCGTGCTGGGTGGGTGGAGAGGCATGTGGAATAAATGTTTACTCTCTATCCAAATGATCTGTTTATTAATGGCTAACATTTGTATGATGTTTTCAAGTTTACAAAGAGCTTTCATTTTTATTTCATTTAATCCATATTACTAGGACAGCATTTTGCAGAGAGAGCGTTCAAGATTTTAGTTTAACTCTTCATTTTCACCCAGCCTAGATCCACAAAGGATTTGGATATTTAGTAGGTTTCAGTGATCAAGGGATTTCATTGTGTTTATTGTTTACCATTATGATCTCATTCTCAATTCAGACATTTATGGGATGCCTAGTGTGTTGGTCCTGTGCCTCATGCTGTGGGGCATGACTATGGCCCTGGACAACCAAGGGGTGTACCTGTGAGAGGCTTGTCTGGGCAGTTATCTTCCTTTAAGCAGCTGACTGCCATTCTCAGATAATGTTTCAGGTGTGGTGAGAGGGCTAAGCCCTGGAAATGTCACCTTTTTGGATACTAAGATTTCTTCTGGTTCCCTAAGGATAATTCATTACTATACCAGTTCATGCTGATAGTACACCCAGGGCCTCAAAGAGTTAAAGAGCCAGCACGTTCCAGGGGTGCAATTATCTCTCCCTGGAGAGGCTGTGAAACCCTGAGGGGTGTTGGTTCTGCAGCAATGCACTAAATTAGAGGGGCCCCAGGAGATAAGCAATGGCTCTCCCTGGTTGAGAATTCTCAGATACCCTGGGAGGCAGGGAGGGAAAGTGAGAGGGTAAACAGGTTTTGTACTTAGAGGTACTGCAGTCACTTCCAGCTGTCCTGTAACCTCATTTCCTCCTAGCAGAGTGGTTGGAGCAGATAGGTTCTGTCCTATTTTCTAGAAGATCTTAGGCATTTTACTTTCTGTGACATTACTGAGTTCTTTTGGAACCAGTGGCCAACCTGCTAGAGACTATGAATCCTGAGATGTGGGCCAGGTTAGTAAATGATTCTGAACTCTTTTCTGCTCCAGGAAAGGGATTTCTGGGGAGATATTGCAAAACCTCAAATAGAATGTTGTTTATCTGATATGTAAAATGCAGCCAACAAATTGCCCATGTTTTCCTCTGAAATTTCTCCTTGCCAGTGTTTTTTCACTTCCTTTGATTTGAAGAAGGATAAGGGCACTTCTAACAGGGTCTAATCTGTTGTGTTAATACTTGTCTCTGGCACAGGGACAGTGGGCCTCATCTCCCACAGGAGAGGGTCCATGAGATCTTCTCCTAGACCCACTGGGGAAGCTTTCCTGCTCATCTGAACCTGCATGTATTTTTATATGTGCTTTACAGGCTTGTCTTACCTGCCTCGATATGATGGAGGCCCTGCAGAATATAGGACAGAGATTTGGGGTCAGGTCTGCATTAAACCCGAGCCCCATTTCATCCTTGCTGGGCAACACTGGCATATAGACATTCAGGCCATTTTTGCTGACCCAACTTTGGTAACTAGGTTCTGACCTTTAGTCAAATAGAGGTTCTCCTGAATGACCTAACACTATTCGATTTAGTTTATCACTCCCTTCTAAAAGAGGCATTTCTACCAAAATGATCATCTGAAATCTTGGTCTTATCAAAATTTCGAGGGGCTGAGGATGGGTGGGATTGGTGAAGAGACCAGGCTGTCTTTTGCTTTTGTGATAGACATAGGGAAGGGGGCATGTTCTTCTTGGGGATCTGCTCTAGAAAAGCAGCTTCCAGGGAAGTTAGGCTTTCAGAGCCATCTCCCCACCATATGCATTGCCACCTATGGAGCGGTGACTCATGTTCAGAATCTATCCTGAAGCCAAACAAAGATGCTTATCCAGCAGCAGAAAAACTCAGACCAGAGTAGATAAGCAGAAATCTGCATATTTATTTAGCATTCCCAGGTGTAGGTAACTCTCAGCTAAACAGAGCACTAGAAATACTACCTTGGTTCCCTTGCCCCTTAATAGTTCAGATACCTTACTGATCAAAATGAGCATTCTCAAATGGCACTGACGCCCCACTTCCATGCAGCCATCTGCCTATCACCTGTATCCCAATCCTTCTGCCCACAGGCACAGAAGTCCAGCTGGCATATCCTCAGAGAGCTCATTCAATTTTTAATAGTTATCACAGCAGAGTGGCTACCCAAGCTGTGCTATGGGCCTTGATGCATTGCATTGACCAGAGCCCCTTGCTGTGTCTTTAGTGGCGCTCTAGGATAAAGGAGGCTGTCATGGTAGGATCTCTGGGGACTCTGCTCAAGTTACTGAAATGTGGAGCCCCTTTGATCCCCTTTCACAAGACCAATAATAGTCTATGCTTTCTGAGTTCCTAGTATGTCCAGGCATTGTTCTAAGCTTTTTACTTGTGTTGGTGCATTTAATTCCCATAGAAGCTCTATAAAGGTAGGTACTATTACTATTTCCATTGTGTGGATAAAGAAACTAAAATTTGTCTGGAAAGAACAAGTGACTCCCCTAAGTCCTCTGCCAGTAAGAGGTACAGCCAGTTTTTTTGTTTTTGTTCTTTTTTGAGATGGAGTCTTGCTCCGTCACCCAGGCTGGAGTGCAGTGGTGCCATCTTGGCTCACTGAACAACTTCCGCCTCCCCTGTTCACACCATTCTCCTGCCTCAGCCTCCTGAGTAGCTGGGACTACAGGCGCCTGCCACCATGCCCGGTTAAATTTTGTATTTTTAGTAGAGACTGGGTTTCACTATATTGGCCAGGCTGGTCTTGAACTCCTGACCTTGTGATCCGCCCGCCTTGGCCTCCCAAAGTGTCGGGATTATAGGCGTGAGCCACTGCACCCCGCCACCAGTTTTTTAATCCATGAGGAAGAGAGCCTGTACTCCAGTCACTGGGCTCTACTGCCACCTAGTGGGAGAGGAGAGAGGCAGAACCTGGCCTCCATCAGACTGGCCATATACTTTGTAACATCTAATGATGTTATTCCCTAGATGACTCTGCTCGCCATCAGCCTTGGGTAAGTGGAGTCTGCTGTAATTTAGCTTGCAAATTCCGCCTTCACCTGGGTGCTTTAGGGAGGCAGCTGAAATGGAAGCAGGCTGAATATTTTGAAATCACTTCCTTCCTCTAAAAAAGCTGTAAAGCCCAAAGGGTGGAATCCTGTTAAAGTAAGCCGCTGAGGACCTCTGGTAGTGGCCATTGAAGACCTTCTTGTCGGCTTTATGGGCATGACTGTCGTGAGAGCATTAAACTGACTTCCTTGTTGTTCTGCATTTGAGACCTATTTTGAACTTTAGTTTAATACAGACTTTTATTTTATGGTTCACATAGGGAGCCTTCAGAGACTGGCTCTACAGTCTGTTCAATAAATGCATAAAGTGGGGAAATCTCAGGCATTTGAGGCTTTGTATTTTAAATACACCAAGGCCCTAGGCAACATCAGGAACTAACAACCTGATAAATTCCAGTTTAAAAAAGTGCTGTTATGCTTTCGTTATAAACATTCTAGGTGCTGTGACTTCTGGCTGCGGATGTGTGCTGCCTGTGGATTATCCCGGTGCCCACATTCACTTGTCTCTGCCCGTTATCGTTTAGTTTTCTACTTACAGGGAAATTTACAACTGCTGTGTCTTTAGCCACCTTTGGTTACAGTAATCTTCCCAGTGAGGCCGTGAGGCAGGGAGAATGACTGGCAGGGTTTTATGATAGCAGAGAAAACTGCTGCTCAGACATCCCCACCAAGACCCACATGAAATGTTCTAGAGTAAACCTGAATCAGAACCGCTAACTTCCAAGTTCATAGTCCACTCATAGTAGAAGATAATAATCTGTGGGTGTTGATGATGTAGAGGGTACTGGGCTCAGTGTTTTATCTGCGTTTTCTCATTTGTTAATTGTAACCACCTTGTGAGGTCCTATTTTTATCCCCATTTTACAGATGGACAAAATTGAGGCTTACAGAAATTAAATAGTATGTCTAGGGTTGCACAGATGGTAAGTCATGGAATATGGATTTGGACCGGATCTGACCCTTAGAGACCGAACCCTCTTAATCCTTACATGATGTTCCATGTACCGCCCCACCAACCCAACTAACTACTAGGACTGGCACCATTTATACCAATAGTGCAAGATCCTGAAAGTGTTAGATTCATATTTTATGTGAATGTTTTCTCCTGGAGGACTAATTAGGAGGAAGGGTAGTTAAAGGAAGAAATACTAATGCATTTCTTCCTAGACTTAATACTTAGGTGATGGGCTGATCCGTGCAGCACACCACCATGGCACATGTTTACCTGTGTAACAAACCTGCACGTCCTGCACACGCACCCCAAAACTTCATAAAATAATTAAAGGAAGAAATAATGTCATTCTGGTCATGTTCCAACTTTTAGAGCAGGGATTCTCATACCTCAGCACTACTGACATTTGAGATAGGATAATTCTTTGTTGGCAAGAAGCTCTCTTGTGCACTGTAAGATGCTTAGCAGCATCCCTTGCCTCCACCCACTAGATGCCAGTAGTTATCCTACCCCTACCCCCAGCTCACCCCTGAGAATAAAAAATGTCTGCAGACATTGCCAAATATCCCCTGGGGTGCAAAATCACTGCTGGTTGAGTACTACTGCTCTAACGGGTAATTAATTACATTTTCCCTTAATTCATCCAATACGAAGATGGAGTTTCTCATCCTATGTACATGGTACACAGCCTAGCTGTGGAGTCCAGTAGAGTTGCCTCTGAGTCTCTGCTTAGACACTATTTTTAGGCCTCTCCTGTGAGTTCTCCTAGCTGTTGACCTAATTCCCTTGGTCTTTTTCTTCAAGAAGCCTATGGTCTAATTGAGGAAATGGATAGAGATGAGTGAAAAATAACAAACAGTGGAAGCAGCATATAAGAAGTAATAAATGAGGATCTCAGCAGGGAGAAGGCCCTCTGGGCTCCAGGAAGAGCGGCCTTGAGTAGGGCCTGCCTGCAATCATCTGTCTCGTTCCTTCCAGGGCCAGGCATTGCATTTGTGGTTTACCCGGAAGCCTTAACCCGGCTGCCTCTCTCTCCGTTCTGGGCCATCATCTTTTTCCTGATGCTCCTCACTCTTGGACTTGACACTATGGTGAGCCCCTTTGCCATCAGTCTCTATCCCAGACTCCTCTTGAAGACTCCCCCTCTTCTGGGTCCTGGGTTCACCCTTCAGGAGAGCGGTAGGCTTAGGGGTGTCTAAATGCTTCTCCCGAGAGATCTGGAGATATTGAAGTGCCTGCGTAGGGCTCAGGATCACCTTGTATTTTGGGTACTCACGTAATGGTGCAAGAGAGTCGTCCTCTCTCTTTCCTTCTCCCTCTGTTCTATGTGGCAATTTTTAGTCTGTGTGCTTCCTGCCTTCGTGTCATTTTGCCAAAGCAAATTCCGTAGGGCTGGATGAGAAATAATGTGAAGTCAATTTTAGGGGAATTGCTGTGGGGCTGAGACAACCACAGATCATGCTGACAGGTGCTCAGAGTTTAGTCCTTGGGTGCAAAGAGGGTTTTTCCTCAAGTAGAAGAGCAAATGCAAGGTAAACTGGAGGACAGGAATTTACATCTCATGAATACAAAATGAAACTTAAAATGTCCTAATGGGTGAATATGAATGCAAGTCTCTGGGGGTTGGAAGTACAATTTTTAAAGCTCACATCCTGCTTGGGTTCTCTTGGTTGCCCTTGTGGGTTGGACCCCAAGGAGGCTTTTTAGACCCATTGAGGGAATGCCATCCTAAAAACCAAACCTAACACAAATACAGCTTTCCTGGATGGGACATGCAAAGGGCTTGGGGGTACCTCCTGGGTGGTACAATTTGACTCAGATGTTCATTTCCTGACACGGTTTCAGTTTGCCACCATCGAGACCATAGTGACCTCCATCTCAGACGAGTTCCCCAAGTACCTGCGCACACACAAGCCAGTGTTTACTCTGGGCTGCTGTATTTGTTTCTTCATCATGGGTTTTCCAATGATCACTCAGGTAAGCTGCCTCCTGGGCACAGGCTTGCGGTGGGGATAGGTGGGTGGGGGAGCCAATGGCTATCTGTCCTTCAACCCTTAGCAGCTCTCAGACCTTATAATCAAAGGCAAATCACTGCCATTTCCATGTAGATGGCACCAGTTCATTAGGGATTCTGACTGTAGAGGGAAATATGTCATCTTGGCTACCAGTGATGCTTCTAGTATCTCATAATTGAGATGTAGCCTTATTGAGCCAACAAGGCAGGTGTGTCCTACTTTAAGAAAATAGAATACGTGGCTTGGTGCAGTGGCTCATGTCTCTATTCCCAGCTACTTGGGAGGCTGAGGTAGAAGGATTGCTTGAGGCCAGGAGTTCAAGGTTGCAGTGTGCTCTGATTGCATCTGTGAACAACCACTATACTCCTGCCCGGGCAACATTGTGGGACCCCGCCTCTAAAAAAGTAAATAAAAAATTAGGAAAAAGAAAACAGAATACATAAAAATCTTTATTTACCAACCAGGTACATTTTCTGATGATTACTGTCATGTATGAGTCAACAGGCACTTCAGTTTCTTCTAGTCCTGAGTGTCTTGGTAAATTGTGTTAACTCACTCAGTATATATATTGCTTTTGTTGTCTCTGTGGCCTTGAGCAATCTAACTACCAGGGCTTTAATTTCTTCCTCTGTAAAATAATGGATTGGAATGTGAAGGTCTCTGCACCTTATTTATTGTTGGGAGACTTAAAGAGTGAGGTAGAGATTCATGGGGATGTGTGAGAAATACCCAGAGACACCTAAAGGTCATCGGAGGGTCAATTGAATGCAGATACATAGGTGGATATGATCAATTGCTTAAAGCAAAAATAAAGCAATCTGGCTGCTTTCACATATACTTCTTCAGAGGTTGACCTTTGCCTTCCAAGAATAAGATGTTAAATCGCTTTTTTTGGTGCTTGTTATATTGATTAGCTCGGAGCCTGTTGAGGAAGTGCTTTGCTGACACAGCAAGGCCTCCAGCTTACATGCTGGACCAGGTGTAGGTTACTGCTTGCACCTGACTCTTCTTAGGTTTGAGATAACTGGCTGTAAAACGTGGGAAGAGATAGCCTGGCTCCAGGACGTATTTGATATTGGTTGTTTCTCTCTCCTGTTAGGGTGGAATTTACATGTTTCAGCTTGTGGACACCTATGCTGCCTCCTATGCCCTTGTCATCATTGCCATTTTTGAGCTCGTGGGGATCTCTTATGTGTATGGTAAGGAAATTACTGTGCCTGTTGCTGAAGTAGAGCTTGAGTGTCGGTAAGGCATTCATGGCAAGCAGATTTTCCATACTTAATAAGACAATACAAGGCTTAAATTGCAACTATTTAGGAAACCTAAGAGAGCTGCACCTTTGTTTCCAAACTTGCCTCAAGACCACTGTGATCCAAATTTAATAGGGAAACAAGAGGTGGCTGAAGATGAAACTTAAAAATCTTTGTATCAGAAATTCCTAGGACTCAGATACCCCTTTGGGTGTGGTCTGGCATGTGAACAGTTAATGCTTTTGAACAATGGCCAGATCAGGGAGAAGGAGGCTACTTTGCAGGCATGAAATTATTTCCTGATCTTCAGTGTCCATGCAGCTTGAATTGAGGGATAACTTTGTAGCTGGTCCCTGGGTACTGTAGTGAGAAGAGACCACTCAGCTCACAGATCCTTAGGAAACTTTATCAGCATCATAAGCGCCTGTGATGCAATATCTCAATCTCAGATTTTTCCAGGAATACACTTCCAGTTGTCTTACAGTTTATCCTTCTTACTCTCACAATAGCAACCAGCTCGCTATATCAGTGGGGCCATTATCAAGAACAGAAATGGTGAGCTATCAGATGTCATCTTTGCCCTTTGTGTGGAGGTGTTTGTCCTTGGGTTTCAAGGGTATCTCCTGGTCCCTTGTATGCACTGTCAGTTAAAGAAAGTCCTATTTGATTCAAGGCCCTACTGACTTCTTTCTGCTTAGAGGTCTGCTCAGAACTGTCCCGAGGCCTCACTAATATATATATATATTATTTTTATA
>NW_012107842.1:666550-667119 GCF_000951045.1 Mandrillus leucophaeus | reverse complement strand
TATCCTTCCCCACTTCCAAGTAGCAGAGAGCAGGCATTGAAAATACAGGACCAGGAAGGATAAGTGGGGACTGAGATGGGGGTGGTGGGGGGCACTGATCAGATGAGGGCAGATGAGGTGGTGGACAGGGAGGTGATGGCAGAAGGGGGAGAGGTGGCCAGTGAAGGCAGGAAGAGGAGCACCCAGAGACTGAATTCACCTGCTCTCATGGAACTCAGGGCAAAAGACCCAGACATCTGAGGAGGCTGGGAAATCCTGAGAACAGGAGGAGCAAGGGACCAAGGTCTAGAAAGAAGGCCTGACAATATGCAAGGAGTATCCTTGATGGGAGGAGTTGTTGGTAAGTCTCTCTTGACCTGCAGGTACCCACTCTTCATGAAAATGATAGAGGCTGAAGGAATGATGAGTTTTTAAGCTGAGGCCATACTGAAGTCAGAGTTGCTGACTATGAAGGAGCTTGAACTTGGAGACCGTACAGGTCCCTTCAACATCTCGGTCCCACAGTTCAGGGAAGGCCATACTTCTGATGAGTTTGGGAAAGAATGCAAGAAACTGCCCAATTCTAAAAT
>NW_012107842.1:629071-666500 GCF_000951045.1 Mandrillus leucophaeus | reverse complement strand
TATTGAGCCAACAAGGCAGGTGTGTCCTACTTTAAGAAAATAGAATACGTGGCTTGGTGCAGTGGCTCATGTCTCTATTCCCAGCTACTTGGGAGGCTGAGGTAGAAGGATTGCTTGAGGCCAGGAGTTCAAGGTTGCAGTGTGCTCTGATTGCATCTGTGAACAACCACTATACTCCTGCCCGGGCAACATTGTGGGACCCCGCCTCTTAAAAAAGTAAATAAAAAATTAGGAAAAAGAAAACAGAATACATAAAAATCTTTATTTACCAACCAGGTACATTTTCTGATGATTACTGTCATGTATGAGTCAACAGGCACTTCAGTTTCTTCTAGTCCTGAGTGTCTTGGTAAATTGTGTTAACTCACTCAGTATATATATTGCTTTTGTTGTCTCTGTGGCCTTGAGCAATCTAACTACCAGGGCTTTAATTTCTTCCTCTGTAAAATAATGGATTGGAATGTGAAGGTCTCTGCACCTTATTTATTGTTGGGAGACTTAAAGAGTGAGGTAGAGATTCATGGGGATGTGTGAGAAATACCCAGAGACACCTAAAGGTCATCGGAGGGTCAATTGAATGCAGATACATAGGTGGATATGATCAATTGCTTAAAGCAAAAATAAAGCAATCTGGCTGCTTTCACATATACTTCTTCAGAGGTTGACCTTTGCCTTCCAAGAATAAGATGTTAAATCGCTTTTTTTGGTGCTTGTTATATTGATTAGCTCGGAGCCTGTTGAGGAAGTGCTTTGCTGACACAGCAAGGCCTCCAGCTTACATGCTGGACCAGGTGTAGGTTACTGCTTGCACCTGACTCTTCTTAGGTTTGAGATAACTGGCTGTAAAACGTGGGAAGAGATAGCCTGGCTCCAGGACGTATTTGATATTGGTTGTTTCTCTCTCCTGTTAGGGTGGAATTTACATGTTTCAGCTTGTGGACACCTATGCTGCCTCCTATGCCCTTGTCATCATTGCCATTTTTGAGCTCGTGGGGATCTCTTATGTGTATGGTAAGGAAATTACTGTGCCTGTTGCTGAAGTAGAGCTTGAGTGTCGGTAAGGCATTCATGGCAAGCAGATTTTCCATACTTAATAAGACAATACAAGGCTTAAATTGCAACTATTTAGGAAACCTAAGAGAGCTGCACCTTTGTTTCCAAACTTGCCTCAAGACCACTGTGATCCAAATTTAATAGGGAAACAAGAGGTGGCTGAAGATGAAACTTAAAAATCTTTGTATCAGAAATTCCTAGGACTCAGATACCCCTTTGGGTGTGGTCTGGCATGTGAACAGTTAATGCTTTTGAACAATGGCCAGATCAGGGAGAAGGAGGCTACTTTGCAGGCATGAAATTATTTCCTGATCTTCAGTGTCCATGCAGCTTGAATTGAGGGATAACTTTGTAGCTGGTCCCTGGGTACTGTAGTGAGAAGAGACCACTCAGCTCACAGATCCTTAGGAAACTTTATCAGCATCATAAGCGCCTGTGATGCAATATCTCAATCTCAGATTTTTCCAGGAATACACTTCCAGTTGTCTTACAGTTTATCCTTCTTACTCTCACAATAGCAACCAGCTCGCTATATCAGTGGGGCCATTATCAAGAACAGAAATGGTGAGCTATCAGATGTCATCTTTGCCCTTTGTGTGGAGGTGTTTGTCCTTGGGTTTCAAGGGTATCTCCTGGTCCCTTGTATGCACTGTCAGTTAAAGAAAGTCCTATTTGATTCAAGGCCCTACTGACTTCTTTCTGCTTAGAGGTCTGCTCAGAACTGTCCCGAGGCCTCACTAATATATATATATATTATTTTTATATATATATATATATAGAGAGAGAGAGAGAGTGAGAGAGAGAGCGCCACCATAGCAAATATCTGGAAGGCGAACATTTCCAGTTCAGATTATCTAACTGTACTTCAGAGCTCAAAAAAGACAGCAACATATTCTAAGCCAAAAGGAAGTAAAAGATATTATTTGGAATGCAGGATATGCATCTGGAGCCCAAAGGAAGAGGGGTCTAGGCCAGAGGGGTCTGCAGAGCTCTGCAGGTATCCCCGTTACGAGCATCTTATTTTTAAAGTAATTGTTAGCCTCCACCCAACACGTGCTTAACAGCGTCTTGCTTTTCTGGAAAGCTCATTAAAATAAAGGGGGTGGAGTGGGAATCCAGATGGAAAAAAGAAACCTCCTGTGTAAACATCCTGGTGCTCACTCCAGAAACAGGATGATACTTGCAGTCAGTTTTGGACATTGGTAGGAGGGGAATTTATCTCAGACTAGAGACTACATCCCCACTGCAGGGAGAGTTTAGTTCCTGGCAAGAGAGGTGCGCAGGCATGCCAGCTGTCCTGATGAGATCAGAGACCAAGCTGCCAGCACTTTTGGCTGATAAGACAGCCTGGATCCTGCAGTGATGGTGTGATTGAAGACCTGCTGTCGGAGTTAGGGTGAGGCTTCAAAGTGCTTTCTAGCTGAGCAGAGAGTGGTAGAAACCCAGTGAAATCCACCACAGGCAATCATAACTTTCTGCCCAGAAACTAAAGACCTTGCCAGGAGAGGCAAGAAGAAGCCTCCAAGGTCCTTCTTTGGCAACTCAGCCCCTTATGGGTCCACATGTAAGCTGAGGTCACCAGATGATCAGTTGGCAAAGTCAGGAAAGCTCTTTATTTGCAGCACTGGCCCAAGTGCAAGTAACTATCTCATTTCCATCTTCTGTTACCTGTACCCTAACTGCTGATTGCCACAAAGGGCACGTCTGCACAGCTCTTCCCTATAAAACAGGGCTGTTCAGGATGGTTTAAAACATCATTAAAATAGGAACCTCTTAATATTTCTGTTTTTTGGAATCAAATAGCTTGTCCCCCACCCCCATACAAATCTAGTCATAGGTTTCTTAGTTCTGAAGGAAAAAATAAATCCTGAGTGCTTTAGTCCCTGGGCTATGTTAATTTTCCTTGGGACCACCCAGGGAATCCCCTGGTTTCTAAGTAAGAGTGCTGGTGTTGGGTTTGCCTCCAGAATCAGGTTGCCTCTGTGCTGGGCTCAGGTTGAACCTGACTTCTGCAGTGTCAGATGTGGCTGTACGCCTCTGATTAGGATCTGGATGGAATTCTAAGAAGTGAAGCTCAGGAAGAAAAATAAGCTAACATGACTGTTTGAGGTTAAAAAAAAAAAAAAACAAAAACCTGCACAAATCTGTAATTTATATCCCAGAAGACTGTATTCTTTATTGAGATCATGAGGCCTCAAACCAGTGCAGAGTTCATTTAAAATAGTAGAACATAAACCTGTGAAGGGTTAAAATGAACCTGACTCACCTGGTGTACTACCTTCCTAGCCAGAATTTTAAAAAGCCAGTGAATTGAAGAGATTTGTGTTTTCTTCTTGTTTCTAATAATCTCTAGATTCTAGAGGATATCATCCAAACGTTTGAAATATGGCAGGTACAATTTTCAAGTTTTATTAGATTGAAACAGTTGTTTGACGTTCTCAAGTCAACATGCCTCAATGGCCAATAGCTGGCTTTGAGGTATCCAGGTTTAAAGGTAAAACTCCCTGAGTTTTGTGTAGAAGTGGTCCCTTCAGCAGACTTTTATCTAAGTAGAGTCATTTTGAAAAAATGATTTGCATTTTTCTGGAGCCAGTACAGTGGTCTTTTGGCTGGAGGAACAATGTTATTGAACAGCCACCACCTGTGCTCACAGAGGAACCACACCTGGCCACCCAGGAGGGTGAGCAGCCCCTATGAACAATATCCAGACCAAGGGCACGGGTGTGGTTTAGAGAGGCAAAAGCCACAAAGGTGCATGGGGGAAAATGACTGACTGGTTGAAGCAAGTCCTTGACATCTCAGTTCAGGATCTTTTGATTGTATGCAGTTTGTCATGGACTGATTTCTGAGCCTCATACCTGTTTGAGTCTAAAATAATAGCCACAGGTTCACCACCTTTTTTTTTCCCCCGCTGTTTTTCTACTAATTCAGACTCATTTTTGAGAAGCAGCTGCTCAGAGCCCTTTTGGGGCCTGACTACTTGCCCTCTTACCCCTCCAGGCTCGAGGTCATGCAGCAGGCAAGTCCCTCTTGCCCATGCTCAAGGCTCCATGAACAATTCCTTTATCATGAGTTAGGCCTTGAAGGCAAGATGGATGTGGATTAGGGGAAAGGAGAAAGCAGGCAGAGGAAGCCATATAAACAGAGGCCTAAGATGAAAATAGCTGTTGACTCAGTGAAGGACTCAGGTGGGGACTTGAATGTGGGCCAAGGTCTGGGTGCCGTGAGCGAGGCAGAGGCTGGAGGAACTGGAGAGCTTGACTCGGGAATGGGCACGGTGCAGGAGGGTTGCATAAGGGGGGAAATGACTTTCCAGGCTTCAAACTGGCCCTGGAACCCAAGCCTTTTCACTCTTGGTCCCAGGACTGCTCCTCTTCATTAAGTTGTCTCTTGCTGAAAACTGAGCACCCATGATCCACCCCTTCCTACAACCTGGGGTCCAGATCTTTATTCTCTCTTGGGGGGCTTGGGCACTTCTACCATGACACCCACCTCTTATAGGAGGCTGCTTATGTGTATTCCTTAGGTCTAACCTTGAGCCCTATCATAACAGTGTCCCCAGTCAAGCCACATGCCACCATCTCTTGGGGATGGTTTCATGAAGGGGAAAAACACGGCAACAGGATTGATGCTAATAATAGAAATTTCTAGAGTCTCTCTCTTTTTTTTTTTTTTTTTTAGAAAAAGAACTGAGGCCTGCTGTTGGTGCTTTATATGTATTTTTCAGGGCCTCAGCTTTGACTTCTATTTATTTTATTCTCTCCCCTCAGTTATGCTCAGACGGCCTCGTGTTTAGAGGCCACTCATTTGAAGGTGTGTAATAAAAACTAAAGGAGACTAACAAATCCAAAGGTGATCAGGTCAGCTGCTCAAAGCATGCAGTTCTCACCTGTAGACCCAAGAAAGCAACCTGGAGTGTCCTTGCATCATGGATTGACCTCTCTGGAAAAGCCTTAAGAGCTCATTCGGCTCAGTCTCCCCAATGAACAACAGCTTGGGCAGGGAGACTGTTTCACCTAAGGTCACACAGTGAGTCAGTAGCAGAACTGGGTATCAACTCTTGGACCTTAACTCCCAGTCCAGTGCTCTTTCCACTGTACCATGTTCGTGACTGACCGCTGTCAGACTTGCCTTAAAGTAGAGTGGGAAGCTCAGCTGCAACCTAAGGCATTTTAGAGTGAATTGGGAAAAGGTGCCTTGGATGAGTCCTCATACTGTTCCCAGCACAGTCTTGGCGGCCCTCCATGATGGCTGTTGTCAGGCGGCCTGGAGACTCGCTGTCCTGAGGGGTGGCTGACTTCCTCAATCTGAGCTTGGTAGGAAGTAAAAGCAAATGTTAGGAGCGGAGGGCTGTGAAGGGTCTCAGGACCCATTATTTTGATAGTGGTGTTCGGAGTGGAGTTTTTTGGGTTAATTTTAAGATTAAAGTATAATGTACATACATGATATATTTTTCATTTATATATTTTTATTAGATATTGACAAATTATAATTGTATATATTTACTAGGTACAAAAGTGATGCTATGTGTTATACAATGTGGAACGATTGAATCAAGCTAATTGACATATCTATCACTTCAAATACTTACAATTTATTCCTCCTGTCTAACTGAAACACTGTATCCTTGACCAAGATCCACCCATTTTCCCCATTCCCCAACCTCTGGTTACTACCATGCTGCTGTCTCCTTCTATGTGTTCAATTCTTTCTTTTTAGATTCCACACATAAGTGAGAACATGCAGTGTTTGTCTTTCTGTGCCTGGCGTATTTTACTTAGCATAATGTCCTCCAGGTTCATCCATGTTATCACTCATGACATCATTTCCTCTCTTTCAAAAGGCTGAATGGTACACCATAGTGTATGTACACCACCTCTTTTTTATCCATTCATCATCAGTTGATGTACACTTACGCTGATTCCATTGATGCTGCAATACACATGAGAGTGCAGGTATCTTTTGGACATACTGATGTCAAATCCTTTGGATATACACCCAGTAGCTGGATTGCTGGATCATATGGTAATGCGATTTTTAGTTTTCGGAGGAATGTCCACAATGTTTTCCATAGTGGCTGTACTAATTTACATTCCTACCAACAGTGTACTAGGGTTCCTTTTTCTCCACAAGAGTATGTATCTTGAGTGTACAGCTCAATGAATTTTCACTCCAGTGTAACCAGCACCCAAATCAAGATATAGAACAGCAGGGCCATTCTTTTTTTTTTTTTTTTTTTTTTTTTTTTTTTTTTTTTGAGACAGAGTTTCGCTCTGGTTGCCCAGGTTGGAGTGCAGTGGTGCGATCTTGGCTCACTGCAACCTCTGCCTCCCGAGTTCAAATGGTTCTCCTGCCTTGGGCTCCCAAGTAGCTGGGATTACAGGCATGCGCCACCATACCCAGCTAATTTTTTGTATTTTTAGTAGAGATGGGTTGTCACCAAGTTGGCCAGGCTGGTCTTGAACTCCTGGCCTCAAGTGATCCACCCACCTTGGCCTCCCAGAGTGCTGGGATTACAGGCTAGAGCCACCATGCCTGGCCCAGCGGGGCCATTTTTTTAAGGGTCTGAATTGAACTATTCCATTCTGCAGAAGGAAAACTCCAGTCACTTTTCTAGCCCAGCAAGACACTGTCTTCTCACATCACATTTATCCTTCCCCACTTCCAAGTAGCAGAGAGCAGGCATTGAAAATACAGGACCAGGAAGGATAAGTGGGGACTGAGATGGGGGTGGTGGGGGGCACAGGTCCCTTCAACATCTCGGTCCCACAGTTCAGGGAAGGCCATACTTCTGATGAGTTTGGGAAAGAATGCAAGAAACTGCCCAATTCTAAAATATTTCTCAACGCCTTTTTCTTTTGAGGAGTGGTTTTGAAAACCTTCCTAAACTAATAGGGAGTAGGGATGGCAATTGTCTAGGGCCATGAGAGTAACCATCTCCTCTGTTTTTACTTTAGTGAGGTTGATGAATGACCAAGAAGACAGCAGTCCTTTGAGTTCCAACAAAGTGGGTGAAGGACACTTGGAATTTACGTTGGGTTTTGTGTGCTATTACCATCTTGCATGGCGCAAAGATAAATGACTCATTGGAATAGGGTCCTTGGGAGGGTAGAAGATAAAAGCCAGTGTGCAGTGATTTTATCTCTAAATTCCAAGGTTTTCAGAATACACTCTGCTTATTGACCACAATCTTCACCGATCTTGCCAGAGTTGTCACCAAGCACCTCAGGAAACAGCCGCATGTGTGAGATGTCAGCTTGTGACAATGCTGATAGCCTGGGCCAGGCTGGAACTGAGCTTTTTAGATGTTACCGTGGGCTGACATTTTTGAACCTCACCACAGAGCATATTTAATATCTATTTAAGTGTCCAATTTGCCTTAATCTTCCTGGCAGCGTGTCATTTGTCTGACGGTTCCCTGCATAATAGGGGTCATGTTGATACCAGGCTGGGGCCAGCCCTAGCCAATGGTGCTTGAGTGAGGGGCTCTAGTGCCTGCCATGCCCCCATCTCGCCCTCCTGCTACTGTGCCTTATACCTGTTTTCTGCTTGTCTATTTGCAGGCTTGCAAAGATTCTGTGAGGATATAGAGATGATGATCGGATTCCAGCCCAACATCTTCTGGAAAGTCTGCTGGGCATTTGTAACCCCAACCATTTTAACTGTAAGGATTTTGCATGTTTTCTTGTGCAGACAGCACCTTGCATACATATGTGGTGTTTTACGTTTGAGCAGTGTGTGCCTGCGTGTGAGCCTGGGAGCTGGTGTGCTGGGTGGTGGTCTTGTCTTTCAAATGAGAAGACTGAAGTTCAGAGAGTTTAAAAGACTTGCCTAAAGGTGCCTAGCAGGTCAGGTGCAGAGCTGGGACTCATGCACAGGTCTTTGGAGCACCCCTATGGCACATTTCCCATCATATCAGTCTGCTTTATGTACTAATAATGGATTACAATCACAGCCACGTTTTCCACGTGCTAACCACGTGGTAGGCTTTGTTCACAGTGCTTCCTATGTATAGCCTCATCTCTCCCTCACAGCAGCTCTTCAAGGGTGGCATTATAATTATCTCCACTTTACAGATGAGGAAACGGAAGCCCAGAGTTGATGTGACTTGCCTTGCATTGCACATCTAGTAATTATCAACAGCTTGGATTTGAACTCAGGTGGTCTGACTCTAGAATTCATGCTTTTAATCATGGTTCAACACAGCTGCTCTACAACTAATATAGCATTAAACTTTTATGCTAATTTTTATTGCTTTTGAGAATTACCTTGTCATCTTCAAGTGGGATGATGACATTTTGGGATCATCTGACATTCACCTTCTTAAAGATCAGAGCCTTTCATGTTTCAGAAAATCTGCAATTCATGGACTTACATTCTCATTTTGTCACCTTTGTTATTGTGCTATAAGCTGCCAGCTTTGCCCCACTTTGCACTGCAAACACAGCAACTGACAGAGATCTTTTCCCCTCCTCCTCTCTAGCTTATATAGGTGTAATTTTGGGAACGCTGGAGGATGTTGGCTGTAATTCCCAATGAATCCAGTAGGTGACACTAGAAACCAGATTAAGACCTTTGTTTTACTATTACACATGGTACCAGTTTCGCTAAAGGAAGCAAGACAGGATGAAAGTATAATCGTAAAGGGAATGCATTTTTTGTCTTTCTTCTTTCCTTCCCTCCCTCTCTCACCTTCCTTCATAAAATGAGTTTTAATCAAAACATCTCAATTTTTTTCTGAAAAGCTAGAAATGTAGACAGAAAAATCATTCAGCATTGATCTCCCTCTGCGTTGACTCGAATGTGATACTGAGGCTGACATCTGTACCCATATTTTAGAGTATGCAATTTGTCTGAAAAGTCCCACCAGATTTGGAGCATGACAGTTGAAAAGGATAGGCTTTCTGTCTCTTGAATTCAAGACTGGAATGTATATGAAGAACTCGAATTTACCTAACCGGTGGGAAGAGAACATCTGTGAACAGACTCGCAGGCCTCCGGTGTTCCCATCTCCAGTGCGCTTGCCCTCTTCCCTGGATCCTACCACTCACGATTTATGCCTGGCTAAAATCAAAGTTAGAACCTGTTCTAGATTCTCTCTTGCTTTTCTTCCCACCCCAAACATACTGTGCTTCAGAGGATTTTATTATACCCTGGAACAACATTTCACATAGTAACAATCAGCGCTGCTGTTTGTTGTGGTCTATGTGAGGCAGGCACTTTATAAGCATTGTTTCTAAAGCTTAGGACCACTTTGCCTGCTGGGTGATTCCTCTCTCATTTTACATATGTGTGCACTGAGGCTTGGAGAGGTCAAGGAACTTGCTCAAGGCCACTAGATTTGGAGGTGACAAAGCCAAGAATTGAATCCAGGGCTGTCTAAGCTTCAAGCCTATACCTATATATTATTTCTAAAAACCTAGTACTTTCATCTTTCATTAGAGTTTGGCCAGTTTGGATTAAAATAGTTCGAATCATTTTTGTGAGCAGAATGTCAGAGAAGAGGAATTTTAGGGACTTGCTGTTTTTTGAGAAAGTTCCTCAACTATGTTGTGCTTTACTTAGTTTCTAATATAAATCTTATGCCAGAAAGTTGTGGAGAAGTCCCAGAAAATATTCTGAACCAGATTCCCCTTCTGTGTTGGCTGGGAACTAGGGACAATGAGAAGGGGTCAATTCCATCATCATTGTCAACTGATGAGTCTCCCTCTAGCACCTTCTTTGGCTGCCATCACAAAAAGGTCAGGGTGTACCTGACTCAGTGGCTAAATTATGATCTCTCACGGCCAGTCCCAGCCAAGGACAGCATTTCGTCAAAATTAACTTGGCAGAGGGAAATTCATGGCAAAGGACAAATTTGCACAGGCAAGTTTGATATGATATGTGTGCAACTGGAAATGAGTATCAGAGGACCAAGCCCAATACTTATTTTTTGCCATCTGCCCTTCTATAAAATGGATATTTGTGGTGTGCTGGAATAGGCTAAGATTATGGGTTTAAATTACTTTGGAGCCCCTAAAATGAAATTGATCATTTTTATATATGCCTTCACGGATTTATAGAGCTATAAATATTCTCCATGCAATTATTGTATACATAGTCAGATCATGTTACTGAGTTATGCGTGCACATAAGCAGATGTATTGCTATTTATATAGTAAATGAAATGGAGCAGCTTACAATAATTACATTAGACCATACTTCCAATACTCTGGTTAATAAAGCTTATAACTCTAGGGACAAATGTTTAAAAAGGGGCCTAGAGTAGACATCTCTTTCCATAGAAGATTCTTTTCCAACAGTTGTCTTCGGGCTCATGTTGCTTTGAATCAATATATTGAATTATTGTTGTACTGAAATAATCACTCGTCCCAGCTGCTTGGGCTTTACGGTAATAATACAGATGCCTTACATCCATCTAACACTTCACACTTTTCTAAAACACTTTCGTACATTATCTTTCCTGGCAAAATTCCTTCCAATCACTTTTGGGCAGTTATTTTGTGGTTTAAGTTAGGAAGAGAGGGGTGGGGAGAGGAGGAGAGGACTTATATGGGTACATTATTCTAGACTGATGTTGCTATAGGCAGGGTGAATACAGGGAGCCATACACCGTTCAGGGAAATTTTCCCCCAAAGGCTTGAGTAGTGAAGTTAGAACCTTGGCTCCACTTTTTAAAGATGCCTCTATTTTTAGCACTTGAATTCCCTTCTTTCTCTTTAGCTGCGCTGGCCGAGTCTTCAGAGGGTTCTCATGGCTGTTGCTAGCCCAAGTGTGCAGTGATAGGAGTTAATGGGCAGAAAACACATCATGACCCCTCTTAAAATCGAGGGGGAACTCATGAGTAAATACCAAACTATCATTTCCAGAAAACCCCTGTGTTGTATACACAGAGTGAGACATACCCATTTTATAGCAGGGAAGTCTGAGACATAAAGGTCCCTCAGCTAATCAGTGGTTGGGCCAAGATGAGCCTACTTGTCTCTGGGCTCACGGCTCACCACTTGGTGATGACGCCTGTTCTCCTTGAGTCATTTAAGGGGAGCTGTGCATCCCTTCTGTTTGTCCCACAGCTTATCATAGGACTAAGCTTCCGGCTCAGTCACTGCCTGGGGACCAATCTGGGTGTCACTCAGCCAGCATTAGAGGCGGCTCCTGCATGTGGGCCATTAAGCAAAGTAGATTCAATTTTTTAAAAGTAAAAAGACATAAACGTAATGGAATTCCCCTCCCCCTCCTTCCCTCCCCTTCTCTCCTTCCCCAACCCCTCCTGCCCCCTCCCCTCCCATCCCCTTCCCTTTTTCTTGAGACCGAGTCTCGCCCAATTGCCCAGGCTGGCGTGCAGTGGCATGATCTTGGCTCACTGCAGCCTCTGCCTCCCATGTTCAAGCAATTCTTCTGCCTCAGCCTCCTGAGTAGCTGGGATTACAGGTGCCCGCCACCATGCCTGGCTAATTTTTATATTTTTAGTCGAGATGGGGTTTCACCATGTTGGCTAGGCTGGTCTCAAACTCCTGACCTCAGATGATCCGCCACCTCAGCCTCCCTAAGTGCTGGGATTACAGGTGTGAGCCACTGCGCCTGGCCTGGGTTTCTTTCTTATAACAAAAGCTTGATTATTACCCATTATAAAAAATACAGGCTGGGCACAGTGGCTCACACTCGTAATCCCAGTACTTTAGGAGGCTGAGGTGGGCAGATCACCTGAGGTCAGGAGTTTGAGATCAGCCTGGCCAACATGGTGAAATCCCGTCTCTACTAAAAATACAAAAATTAGCCGGGCGTGATGGCGCATGCCTGTAAGCCCAGCTATTTGGGAGGCTGAGGCAGGAGAATTGCTTGAACCTGGGAGGCAGAGGTTGCAGTAACTGAGATCGCACTATTGCACTCCAGCCTGGGTGACAGAGTGAGACTTTGTCTCAAAAAAAAAAAAAAAAAGAAAATACAGACAACTCCTTAAAAACACCCACTATCATCCCCGCCCACCTCTGCCCACTTGTCACCTTAGTATATACCCTTTAAACTTGTCTTCTCTGTCTGTCTGTATGTATACACATGCACATATATTGCTCCGCTCCCATGGTTTGGCAAATGCAGGGTCAGCAGCTCAGTACATGTCATTTCCATCTCTTTGAAATTTAGTTTCTTCATTTGAAAAATGGATTAATAATACTACTCTTTCGTGGGTATAAAATATTAGAGACGAAAGCATCAAACTCATAACAGGGGTTTAATAGTGTTGAGTGCATGAATAATTCATGCCACTACCCTAACACATGTGTCACTTCTCTTTCCAGTTTATCCTTTGCTTCAGCTTTTACCAGTGGGAGCCCATGACCTACGGCTCTTACCGCTATCCTAACTGGTCCATGGTGCTTGGATGGCTAATGCTCGCCTGTTCCGTCATCTGGATCCCGATTATGTTTGTGATAAAAATGCATCTGGCCCCTGGAAGATTTATCGAGGTAATTCTGTCTACTTCTTTCCCTCCCAATTCCTCCCAAGGGAAAGCCCCTGAAAGCTCTGCATGTTAAAAAACAAAAGATTCGGTAAACTTATTCAAGAGGGAGACTTGGTGATGAAGCAATTACGATTGCTACCGTTTCTATTAAACCCATTTTTATTATGTATGATTCCTCTAATGGAGGGGCTCAGCCAATCTGCAAGCAGAACTGTTATTATGCTAGTCCTCAGTGTGGTGACAGCTCTGGGGAATAAATGATCGAGGGTCTTCTCTTTCCTGGAGTTTCCTCCTCCTCTCCCCTCATCCACAGTTTAAATCTCAGTGTTTTGTTTTTAACCACACATCAGATTCCCCCTTCCCTGATGCTCCTTTCTGTCTATGGCTTCTTCTTCCCAAACATCTATTACCATTAAACTTAAAATCACTACCCCTCCTGTTGTGCCTCTGTTAGGGATGGTTGAGGGTCTCAGCTGATTAAAATGCCACTGTTCCCACAGAATGTAGTGAGAATTTCAGGACATGGCTGGTATGAGGTGAGACTTGTCTTTCTTTGTCAATTGATCCCTTGCTGGACCCATTTCCCATCTCTAATGCGAAGAATCCCCACTGTCACTCCAGAGTGAATGGGACGGGGACTGCCTCTGGTGCCACCAGTGAAGTGTGGTCAGGCTTTTGTTATTTATGAGGAGTCACTTGCTCAGGTGTGCTAGGAATCACCCAGCCCTGCCTCGGTCTTGAGGATCCAGGAATCTGGCATTTTGGACTAGATCAGGGCTACTCAGGGTTTGCTCCAGCAACCAGCAGCATCCTTCTCACCTGAGAACTTGTTGGAAATGCACATGATCAGAATCCAGGCAGAAGACTCCTACTGAACCAGAGTCTTGGGGAAATGGGACCCTGGCATCTACAGTTTAACAAGCCCCCCTGTTAGCGAAGCATTGGACTAGACTCAGGTGATAGAAGGCAGAGAAGAACAGTTTGGGCTTTGCTGTTGGTCTGCTGGGTTGAAAAAGGAATGAAGAAGGAACAGGCCTCTGGGGTATCCCATTGAGGCTCTGGAGGGGAGACAGAGGATGGGAATCAGGCATGTGGTACGTGCACAACACAAAAGTCCACTGGGTTGGGGGGTAGCTTTTGTCTTCATTGGACTAACGGTGGAGACAGAATTAGCAAAAGGATGTACTGGAATCTTTTTACTGCAGCCGTATTCCAGTTTCCAACCTCAGGAAATTCTGTTATTCCCTTGAGGTAAATGAGGTAAGTGACTGGCCCCATGGGCCTCCAGAGATGGTTCACTCCTGCCCCCACATAAGCCTCCCCACCAACTGACCCAGAAATCTCTTTCCCTCTGAATGGAACCTGGTTTAGCCTCTGCTACTTTTGTCTTAGGCTAAAATCCTCTAAACTGATTGAGTTGACTATATAAATTTATTATGGTGGATTTGGGACACAAAGGTTGCAAACTGATGATTAAGGAGAGATTAAACCAACAGCTCTAAGTACCAGCTTCACTTTAAAAGGTAATACACATATAATTGTTCCCTCTTATGTAGTCAGAAATATGTTTTCTTTCCTTTTTCTAGAAAATCTTCCAGTCAAGTTATGTTTTCCATAAAAATTTCAGCTGAAGGATTAGAGACATTCCTATTATTTTTAGCTTGCCTGCAAGAACCCACACTGCTGAACCAAGTCAGAAGCGTGTATTTTGTCAACAGATAATTAAAATCTTTGCTCACTCTTGGCGATGTATCTTTGGGGTTGGATTTTTTTTTCCTCTGGTCATTTATATCCTTCTGGGAAATATACTAAACAAAATCCAATTATTTAAATGTAGCAACCCACTGTTGAGACTACAGAACGAAAGTAATCAAGCACATGTCTTTTGCAGACTGTGTTTGGCAGTGAAGAGAGAAGCTTGAGGATTCCCTTCATTTGGAGGGAAAAATGTATAATTAAAATCTGGGCCCTTTATCCTCTATTAATCTTGTGCAAGGCAAACACAGAGCAATTGCAATACTGCTTGCAGGGTGATGTAAATAATTTCAAGCGAACCAAACTAAGTATCCTCTTTAATGTCTCTGGCCTGGTTAATTAATGAAGGCTGATCTTCCTAACTGCCTCTCTTGGTAGAGGGCCTCCTTGGCTCAAGCAAGGACTCTGGCCAAAGTGGTCATAAGCAGTTTGGGAATGGGTGGGTCATCTCCAGATGAGGAAGGTGCATTACCTCTGTGACCTTGTCTGTCTTTGGCTTCTTTGCAGAGGCTGAAGTTGGTGTGCTCGCCACAGCCGGACTGGGGCCCATTCTTAGCTCAACACCGTGGGGAGCGTTACAAGAACATGATCGACCCCTTGGGAACCTCTTCCCTGGGACTCAAACTGCCAGTGAAGGATCTAGAACTGGGCACTCAGTGCTAATCCAGTGGTGTGGGATGGTCCAGACTTGGTCCTTTTTTTCCTCTCTGCCTCCTCCTAATGTTTTCCATAGCTCTCCTCCCATCTTTCTTCATCTTTCTTCCTACATCTTGGCTCATATCCATGCCTGAGTGTGATTATGTAGAAAAGCAGGCATAATGTCGCATGCTGTAGTAAAGAGCTACACAGACCACCTGGAGTGCTGTTTGCCTGTGCCCATGGTGACTGTTTCTGGTCAGGTTTGTCCCCTGACCACACGTTTTACCCTACAGGGGAGGATCAGTTAGATGAGCGCTGGTATGTATGCGTGGTTTGGTCAATAGACGTATCCACCGTGTGATGTCATGGGGGTGCCAGCAAGGCATATATAGAATGACTGAATTATAAGACTTAATTTGGACTTGAACAGAACTGAGCAATGTAGTGATCTTGTTCAGACACACAAAGTTCAAGACAGGTTTTTTTTTTTTTTTTTTTTTTTTTTCAGAGAGTCAGCAGTGGTCAGAAAATGTTTTGGATGTAAGACAAGACCATTCAATTTGGACACCACTGCGGTGGTTAAGTTTGTATTTCCAGTCACCACTGGGGATCTGTTTCCTTCCTGTGGATCACCCATCTCCAGTTACCACTAACTCAGACGCTACAGTCTGCACATTGTGACTTAGATTGAACTGTCAGTTTTCTTCCCTCAACTGTCTGGTTTTGTTTTAAATAACCACATTTGTGAGTTCTTTTGGCCATTTCCTCCACCTCTGCCCAAGAAGCCATCATATAAGTTGTGCCTCATTTTGTACATTCATAGTAGAGCTCCATGCTGGTTTCTACATGATATTTACCACCATGGTTCAATGTCACGATCCCGTGTTTCTTCTCTAAATGTCTCTCTGTAAGCTGTAGATACCTTGTCTTTTGACCTCTGGGAAAACAAGACTTACCCTGGTTCTGTCTATATATTATATATATAGGACACAAGCTCTTAAAAGACAGATAACTTCTTAATTTTTACTCTTAACTTTTACATTCACAGTAAAAGGCAATTGTGGTCATAGAGAAATCAAAGAAATGGAGAGTTTAATAGAAAGCAACCACAATATTCACTGCACTGGTAGTATATTTTAGGACATGGTATTTATAGAACTTTCTGATAAATACAGCTTAGGCAAGTAGCGAGTGAGCCAATTAAGACTATAGCTTTTAAGACTACATTTAGCCGATTCAATTTTAAGAGTTCCCTATTCACAGTATTCATTTTAACTGCACTCTAATGAGAGGGGATCATATGTCTGCAGAAATTGGTCAAGTGTAAACTTTATTATCTTCTTGTATCCTGAACATGCATATATGAAATTTTTAAAACGTGACATGTGTTCATGTAGTGTGTACTTGTAGTGGTGTTTTCTGTCCTTATAAATATCCTATGAATTCTGTAGAGATGGTGAGTTTAGTGTAGTGTAGTCTGGGGATTTTATTTTCCCTTACAGTAATAATATCTAAACCTAAAATTGTTTCCTTTAGGGGAGATCATTTCAATCATTTTCTTCATTTATCTTCATAGTACAGGGTCTCAGGCAAAGTTTTCAGTTCAAATCTTATATATTGTGACATTTTCATCCTGTTTAACAGAAATGAAACCCAACAACAGACTTTAATGTACATTTTTTTTAAAAAAGATTTCATTTGTTAAAAAAAAGTCTCAACTCATTTTACTGAGCTCTTCCTTTTCTAGGGCAAGTATCATTGCCATTTGCCAACATCAATATGAACTTCCAGTTTTTAAGAGGAGCTTGTGAAATGTTTTAGCAAAGGAAACAAAGATGGGTTTTGAACTTTAGATTTTCATGTCTTTTGTCTGCAGTGTATATTTGTTCTCCCCTCTCCTTCTCCTCCTTTCCCCTCTTGTCTCCCAAAGCTCAAACTTGCTTGAGTCTATCACAGAGACTACACCCTGAGCTTCCCCTAAACTTAGCTTTAGGAAGCTGAGCTGTCGCCTCACCTGTCTGCCATGAACACAGGTTTCTCTAAGAAAGCCATATTGATGAGAAGCCCCCAGTTACTGTAGCAGATGTCGCACAATGGTACCAAAAATGAGCCTCTCCAATTGATACCTGGTAGAGTGAGAGGAGCCGGGAGGAATAACTTAGGCCTGGAAATTATCTGCAGGCTTTCCAATTTGAAGGTTGAGAAAAAGAGCTTAAATCAATTAGCATTCTCTCATGGGACTGGTATGTTTGTGTCAGGATGAATGGTTTTTGGCTCTCCTCTTGCCTCTTGGCTAAAACTCGAGTCTGATGCTGGACGCCAACCCAATTTCTGCTAATTGCTGCTTTTGTGATTAAAAGGTGTGTGTGTGTGGGTGGGGGGGTTCCCACAGATGCTGCCAGGTTTGTTTTGTACAAACTGAAAGTTAACTTAATTGTGAGAACGGAGACCTCATCACTAGCTGCATGTTTTGGATTTGGGGGCATTTACATTTGTGTTAATTATGATTTGTCCAGGTAAGACACAGTAGCTGCTCCCGGAGCAGCTGTTTCCTCCTGATCCCACTTCACTATAGTTTCCAAGATTTATTTCCCTTTGTTTAAAGGGACAAGCTTAGCTGAAAGGTTCCAAATTTACCTGGAAATGGTTACGTTGTAAATTTAGCTTGTCTAATGGACTGTTTCCATGATATTAAAATGTACAGTCAATTGGAAGAAAAAAATGAATGGATAAAAGTAAAATGAATAACATTGTTAGAAACTGCCACCTGAAAACTTCCCTTCAAACTAGGGAAAAAACCAAGTAGCTAAAGAAAGACTTTTATTAGTTCACTGTATAGAATAGTGGAGCATTTTCCACTTGTGAGATTATTTCATAACACCAACAAAGGCCAGAAACTCATTCAGAGAAAAAAAGCCATATGTGAAAAACATTAACCCTGTCATATCCTCAGAGGAGAAAAAATGTGTATTTCTTAACAATTGGTGTTGTGACTTCTTACGCAAATGTCTTGCATATTAGTAACTTATTATCTTTAGGACTATGTTTATCAGGTACAAATATGTCCAGTTCTGTTTTATGTTTTTCCTTTATGTTTATGTATTGCATGAGGTCTGTGGTCAATGCAAAATCATGATGACCTCAATGTCTTTGAAATTTCCAATGCATTTTTAATATGTAAGAAATGTAATCAAGTTGTATTTCAGTAAGCAGCACTTTAAAAAGAGTTTAACACGATGACTTTTAAATGGATAGGACTTGGGTTGTTTTTATGGTAATGTTGCATTGGAGTTGAGTTTTCCTTTAATTAAGTTCTTGTTTCCTTATCTACGTGTCTCTCAGTGCTTCCTGTCCACCTTTGCTGTCAGCATGGTTTTCCCATGCCTAAAAGTAAGATTTTCTTTTCTCTTTGTTCCCTTGGCCGTAGGTCATTGTCCTCTTCCCAGAGGCTAGCACAATAACTGTTGCTCAACATAAGGTGAGATGGCAAGATCATACTACTGTTGTTGCACCTGGATTTGAGTTGGGACATGCTTCTTTGAGGCAGGTGACTCGAGAGAGGACGTGCTGTGTGGCAGGGTGTTTTGCAGGACCAAAAGGTCAAGGCTAACAGAGGAGCATTTCCTTCTCTTTCACGATGGGTATCATGTAGAAAACTTCCAGGTTGGGAGCAAATGTGTGGGTGATTCAGCCTTGATACTCATTTCCCCACTAAGTGGCCCTAGGATTTGTGAAAGTGAAGCTTCCTATCTTTCCCAGATTTTGCTTTAATTGTCCAGAAAGGCCAAGTAGTTTCGAAATGTGGTCTTTGCTCAGGTCACCTCTGAGCAGCCTGCAGCCAAAGAGAAAGTGTTCTCAGATTGGGTATTCATCATCTCTGAAAAGCAAGCAGTGGTTTGACTTGCCTGCCATGGATTAAATACATCTTCAGGTAACCATTTGCCTTATAGGTGTATTTTACTGTTAGGATGATTCTTAGTAATTGACTAAAAACTGTTTTGTCTCTCATTTGTTCGTGTTTTTTTGCACTTTATTATGGACCTGTAAAGGAATAGGTTAATTCTTACATTGTGTACTTGGCTAATGTCCTAAACGCAGGCACCTTTTGTGGGTACTGTTGCCCACGAATAAATATATGTTCCCTAATCAGGTCCTTATATTTTTTCATTAACTATACATGAAGAAGATATATTATGTTACAAATGATGCATCATATATATATATATCTTATAGAGTACATATTATATACTGCACATTATTCATTTAAGAAGTCATTATTCTTGAGGCCCTACCTCAAATTTTGTATTTATGTATAAAAATGCAATTTATTGTATTATATATTTGCCTATTATATAATAATATAAATTAGAATTTATCCTAATAATGTATGAGTTCACAAAACCCTAAATAAATGTCAGTGTTTAAAACATAATGATTATAGTATTGTGTCTCTTACAAAGCCATTACCCATCTTCTTTCTTTCTTAATAAATAGCCTTTAGGTATCCCCAAGATTGATCTATTTTGTTGTGCAAAACCTGGGACGGTCATGGAAAACTGCCCTCCTGGGAAAACGAGATACTGTGCTGCCGCAGAAACAAATATCAATTCAGTTATTATGTTTTTAACCATCAGAAGACACTATTGTTTGCTGAATTATTAATCACCCTCATGGGGGGAGAGAGATTGGAGTAGGAGAAAGAGAAGGAAGAAAAAGAGAGAAAGAGAATCTGAGTAGATCTGAGATCTGAACAGAGAGACTGGACAAGTTAAAACACTATGTATGTTTTCATGATCATTTTGTCAGTCTTCAACTATATTTCAATTTAGCAAACATTTTATGTAATTCCTGCATTGTGCTAGGCCCCAGGCAAAATGGAATAAAAAGGTCTCAAATCTTAAGGAACTCAAATTATAGTAGAAGGAAAACCTATTTCTAAAAAACAAATAAATGCCATTTCTCTCCTTTTGAGTGGGTGGAGGCCTCATGTTCCTTACTCAGAGATGTGGCCCCAGGGTTCGGTGTCATGTTCTCTGCTGTCTGATCAGCTTAACCCAGAGGCTCTGTTCTCCTCAAATGAGCACAGCATACTCATGCTCTGCCTCCATCTTCAGCTTCAGTGCTGGAAGGCTACAGAGATGATCTAGGCTGTCCTCACTAGGAAAGAAATGCCCTTAAAAGCTGATGCTGAAATCCACATGCCAAGTGCACAGGTGTCCAGCCTGCAGTCAAGCTCTAGACTGGGAAGAGTCTATGATAATAAGAGCTCCATATAATACATTCAGGGACTGGCCTTAAAACTGTACTTTGGCAGGTGCACAGTGCTGTTAACACTAAACTCAGTGTAATGTCTTATCTTCCCAGCAACGGTGCTCCTGAAAGGGCAAGAAGTGCACTCTGTGGGATCAGAGCTTGGTGCTGACTCATCACCTTCTATGTCCTTCCTGAGATTCCTTTGATCATTGTGTGTGTGTGTTTGTTTTTAACATTTTATCTTGAAATTTCAGGTATACATAAAATTGGAGAGAACAGAATAATGAACTCCTATGTCCACATCACACTCTCTCAGCAATTACCAACTCATGTCCAAGTTTATTTCATGATCCGTCTCCCCACCCTGAAACCCTGTTTCCCTAGAGTATTTCAAAGCAGATCCCAGGTACCATGGAATTTCAGTGAGAAATGCTCTGTTTTTATAACCCTTCTAAATATGTTTTTCCTTAATTGGGGATAAAGAGAAATAGGGGAAACTTAGAGTTAATTTTTTATTTTTAGAAGAAGAGTCACCAGTCGGGTACTCCAGTCTCACTGGTGACTCTTCTTCTCCCAGGATTTGTCATGTGACTTGCTGGATCATGGCGAAGTCTGGGAGTCCAGGGGAGATGCTGGGGTATGTAGGGTCTTAGACGTGGGCTCAGGGGTCTCAGGATAGCCCAGGTATTTTTATTCCATAACTTGATTCCTCTTGCCTCCTCCTTTCAATCATGAAACAAAGGCAGAGGCATTCTGCAATTATGTGGTATATTCACTTGCATGATTTGCCTCCAGGCTTCCAGCCATCTGCATCATGTGGCACTCACTGCCGGTGTTCAGGAAAGATGCACAGAGAGAGGTTTGGGTCTTACCTGCTAAGGTTGCATGAATTTAATCTTTTGGGCTTAGGGCTTTGAGATAAAACACATTTTTAAAAAATCACTCTGTCTCACCTACTCAAAAGTGGAGAGCACTGGTAGGTGCAGGCCCATGACAATCTCACTGTGAACCTCTTTTTTTTCCTTTTGGCTTTCTTGTGAGTGCTTATTTCTATATAGGCCTTCTTGTGAGTGCTTATTTCTATACACAGTCTTGAGGTGAGGGCAAGAATGACAGAAAACTTGCACTAGGCTAGTATTGATATTTTATAAAGTTGGTACAATGTGAGGGAGTGTGGGGGAGAGACTGGTAACTGCCTTTGAATTTCTGTTCTTCCCTTTTTTAGTAACATCTCTGACTTTAGCCAGGCTTGTTGCCACCCAGCCAAAGCATGAAGTTTCCTGATTCCCTTGCAGCAAAGTACAGTAGATTGACCTGAATTCACTTCTTTATGCCCTGCACCCTGTGAACCACACCCTTGCTAGGTCCTTATCGTGGGTGGATTGTACTTCTTGCCCTTGATTTGGGGCTTGGTAATGCATCTGTGCTTTGGCTAATAGCGTGTGAACAGACGTGGCGGTGTGCCAGTTTTGAGTCTAGACCTTAAGAGGCCTCACCTATTTCTATCTGCTCTTTGGTGTCTCTTTGGGCCATGAGGAACAGATCTGGCTAGCCCATCAACCCAAGGAAGATGAAAGGCACATGGGACAGTCACTCAACTGAAACACAGACCTGCAGTGAGAGATGGAATCAGCCCAGCCACTGTAACCTGAAGCAGAACTGCCTGAGACCAGCACAGATGAACTGAACCCTAGCCAACCTGCAGATATCTGTTTAGTGTTGTATGACATGGAAATTCTGTGGTTGTTATATAGCAGTATCTAACAGATACATATGGAGTGGCCCTGTGACTAGGTTCTGCCCAAATATATATGGAAAAAAATACATGGGACTCCTAGGCATGCTCTTCTTTTCATTTTTTTCCATATTTTGCTGTCTGGAATGTGGCTGTAATGGATGGAGTACCAGCAGCTATAATGAACCATGAGGACAAGAACTACATTCTAGGAATGGTGGACTCTCCAACTCTAGAATTCTTTGACTGAAGAGAGTATTAAAGACTTACGTTACTATCATTTGGGAGTTTTCCTGTTATATGAAGCCAGATAGAATCTTTACTGATATAGGAAATAAAATAAACACTCTTGGCCTTTTATCCCACTCCCTATTCTCCCATCCCTTGTGGAGGAAGGTGTCAGCCATTGGTCCTCATTTCTCAACGGGGTCTCCTTAGCTTTCTCTTTTCATCCAGATCAGTGGGAGCAGATGGCTGTGGCAAGGTCCAGCCTGGAGGGAAGGCAGATGGCCAGTCTATTTTGGCTTTCACATAGGCTATGCTCTTCCAGCATTGTCTCTACATTAATAAAAGTGATGTTTTAGCCTCCTGCTAACTGTTATCTTATGTCTCAATTGGTTCAGAACTCAGGTAGGGAATTGGGCTGTTATGAAACTGACTTCACAGGTTTACACTCAGGAGAAACAGTAAAATTCATATGGCCTGGGTTTGAGTCTCACTCAGCCACTTACTTGGTCAATGGCTCACTTTCCACATTTGTAAGATAGGTATAATAATACTACCTACCTAATTGGGTTGTTTTGAAGAATAAATTGAGTTAATCCTTGGATAGTACTTAGAGCAGTAACCACTCATAGTTACACTTAAGAAATGTAGCCAATACCATTCTGGCCAGGGCTGGGGTGAGGCCTGTTTCTAGGGCCTCTATGAAGATAGTGTGCCAAATTTTTAATGGTCTATTGGAATGGACATGTGATTGCTTAACATTTAATAAAGCCTAGATATGTGCACACCTTGGTTTCTGTCATCAGAAACTTGAAACTCATCCAAGATTATTGATGTTATGGATTAGAATGGTTTCATCCAAAGAATTATGAGGTGCCTTTATCTATATGTCTATATATTTTTCTATTTTCCTACAGATCTATACCCAGCTTTGTTCTAAATATGTTTGATGCTATGAGACAAAAGGACACTAGTTAATTTAGCAAAATATGGATCCCTCTAATTTGGATGTCATTGAAGTGGATTGTGGTAATGAGAGAATGAAGTTTTCATATAGAGTTTATATATCCATATGGAAACAGAGGCTCACACATAAATACATTCATTCAGCCTCTTTTTATAAGTGCACGTGCATTTCAGGAAATGAAAACATCCGCATAAGTCAGGCTTGCACAGTTGCAGAGAGTACTGGGGCTGTTAGGTTTGTGAAGGAAACTTGGGTGCTTGTGCACTTTCCTCGACTCTGGCAGCAGATTGGCACTTGTGTTAATTTCCTACTGCTGCCATAACAAAGCACTACAAACTGAAAGATGTAAGACAGCAGAAATTTAATCTCTCACAGTTCTGGAGATTAGGAATCTGAAATCAAGGGTTGGCAGGACAAGTCTTTAGGGGATAATCTTTCCTTGCCTCTTCCAGCCTCTGGAAGACACCCCTTGGCTTGTAGCTTGTCTTCATTTTCTGCTGCTCTTTTTTTTTTTTCTGAGATGGAGTCTCATTCTGTTGCCCGGGCTAGAGTGCAGTGGCACGATCTCGGCTCACTGCAACCTCCACCTCCTGGGTTCAAGCAATTCTCCTACCTTAGTCTCCCGAGTAGCTGGGACTACAGGTGCATGTTGCCATGCCCGGCTAACTTTTTGTATTTTAGTAGAGATGGGGTTTCCCTGTGTTGCCCAGGCTGGTCGCGAACTCCTGAGCTCAGGCAATCCGCCCGCCTCAGCCTCCCAAAGTGCTGGGATTACAGGCATGAGCCACAGCGCCCGGCCTTCTGTTGCTTATAACAGAATACTTGAAACTGTAATTTCTAAAGAAAAAAAAATCTCTTTCTTACAGTGATGGAGATTGAAAGGTCCCAGGTCGAGGGTCTGCATCTGGTGAAAACCTTCTTGCTAGTGGGGACTCTGTAGAATAGATTGGCATAGGGTGTCATGGTGAGGGGGGCTGAGCATGCTAACATGTTCACTCAGGTCTTTCTTCCCCTCCCATGATAATCCATTGATCCATTAACCCATTAATTTCTGCCCTCATGAGCTGATCACCTCTTAGAGGCTTTCAATACTGCCACATGGGGGTTAAACTTCAACATAATTTTTGGAGGGGACAAATAGTCAAACCATAGCACAGCTACTAAAACACTTGAATCTCTGCATCCATGGTCACATGGCATTCTCTGTCTTCCCACGGTATTTTTCTCTTCTTATAAGGATATCAGTCATACTGCATTAGGGCCTATACTAACGACCTCATCTTAAGTTATTACATCTGCAAAAACCCAATTTCCAAATAAGCTCACATTCACAGGTACCAGGGGTTAGAACTTCAACTTATTTTTTAGGGTAGAGGGAAGGTATAGAATCCAATCTGTAACAGTGCTACTTTCTCATTTTCTTTTGTTTTATAAGGCAACTTGTTATGTGTCCACAATGTGAAGATAGTTGAAAGGCTGTTTGGACAAAGAAGAGTGGCTTCGGGAGGGGAATTCGTAAGGCCGTAAATAGAGGGTTTCTCATGCTTGGAACTGCTTTTAGCTTGCACGTTTAGTTTGAATACTAAAAAGGAGTTCTTCTTACTCTTCCTCTATGGGATCTGCTGCCCCACATAGAGTCAGCCGTGGAGCAACTCTGGGGGAGAGAGAGAGAAGGCCTTCTGACTGTTGCCATGCTGACAGCCAATGAGAAGAGTTCATTCTCCATGCTGCTTCCTGGCAGAACATGCATTGATTCATTCATTCAACAACATTTAATGAGCTCCTAAAATGTGCTAGGCGCTGTTCTAGGTGGAAAGATACATTGGTGAACAAGAAAGACAAAATTCCTATTCTTGTGGAGCTTGAGTCGTATTAGGGAAGACAGAGAACAAATAAGTAAACATATAAATCATATTAGACAATAACAAGCACTCTAAAAAATAAAGCAGGGTAAGAAGGCAGAGGATGCTGGGAGTAAAGTGAGAAGCTTCATTAGGCAAGGTCTCCTCAAAGAGCTGACATGTGAGACGAGATTTGAGTCAGTTATAAGTGAACATTCCAGGTAGAGGGGACAGCAAGTGCAAAGATCATAAGGATGGTATGAATTTGGAATGTTTAAGGAAGAAGAAAGCCCACCTGGAGTGAGTGAGGGGGAGAATAGGGAGAGAGGGACCTGGGAAGAGAAGCAGGTGTGATATAAGATGTTTGGATTTTTCTAAAATATGATGGAAGGCTCCAGGAGGAGTTTTGAGCAAGGGAGTGTGATCTGATACATGTTACAAAACACAGACTATGACTGCTGAAGGCAGAGGTGACTGAATTATACGGGGCAAGAATGGAGGCAGAGAGAACCATTGAGAGTCTACAGCTGTAGCCTGTGGGAGAGCTAATGATGGGCTGGAGGAAGGTGGGAGAAGGTGACCTGGTGAGAAGGGAAATTTGACTTGGGATTTTTCTTTAAGGTATACTCACAGGGCTTGATGGCTTGTGTGTGGGGGCATAGGGCAAGCAAGTCAAGGATGACCTTGGGTTATGTAGTTGGAGCACTTAGTGAAGGTTCATGCCATGTCCTTAGAAGTCAGCAGTGAGAAATTTAAGAGAAGGGAAAAGTCAAAAGTCCTCATTTGGCCATATTACAATTTTTTGTCATGATCATTAAAATATTTTTAAAAACAGCTTTATTGAGATATAATTCACATACCATACAATCCACCCACTTAAAGTATACAATTCAATGGTTTTTACTGCATTGTGAATATCTGTGAGAGTTTTACATCCATCACCACAATCAAATTTAAAGCCTTTTCATTACCTCAAAAACAGCCCCTACACTTTTTAGCCATTACCCTCTAATCTTACCTCCCTAACCCCAAGTCCTAGACAACCACTAATCAGATGTTTTGTCTGTATAGATTTGCCTATTCCTGACTTTTCATAAAAATGAAATTGTATAATATACGGTCCTTTTTGACAGGCTTTTTTCACTTAGTATGATGTTTTCAAGGTCTGTCAATGTTGTAGTATGTGTCAATGCTTCATGTCTTTTTATTGCTGAATAATATTCCATTATATAGGCATACCACATTTCATTTATCCACTTATTTGTCAATGGATATTTAGGTTGTTGCTACTTTTTGGCTATTTTGAATAATGCTCTAGACATTTATGTATAAGTTAGTACATGGACATATGTTTTCATTTACCTTGTGTGGATACTAGGGATAGAGTTGCTGTACAGCAACTCTGTTTAACTGTTGAAAGAACACTTCACATTCTAACTAGCAGTATATGAGAGTTCCAATTTCTCCACATCCTCATCAACATTTATTATCTATTTTATTCTAGCCATCCTCGTGGGTGTGAAGTGGTATCTCACTGTAGTTTTGACTTGCATTTCCCAGATGGCTAATGATGTTGAACATCTTCTCATGTGTTTATTGGCCACTTGTATATATACTTTGGAGTAATATCTATTCAGATCCTTTGCCCATTTGCAAATTGGACCTTTTATTGTCTTGTATTATTTAGTTGTAATAGTTTTTTAGTAGATACAAGTTCCAACCAGATATGTCTTGCAAAGATACTTTTTCATTTCATCGGTTTTTACTTCATTGAGAGTGTACTTTGAAGTGCAAATGTTTCTAATTTTGATGATGTGGCCATATTATATTCAAGATGTCTAACAGGTAGTTAGACATGTAGGCCTGGGGTTCAAAATAGAGGCTGGGGATAGAGATGCATCCCTGTATAGATATTATTAAATCCAGGAGGTGGGATGCGCTTAACAGGGAGGGAGTGTGGCTGGAAGGGAAGGGTTGAGGAGTGAGTCCTGGGGCTCTCTAACATTTAGAGGTCAGGAAGAAGAGGCAGAGGGATAATCAAAGACAACTACTGGCTCCTGAAGAGCCCACGAAGGTAGGCCATCCTGAAGGGAAGGGTGGACTTGGGATCTGGCATCGGGTAAGATGTTCCAGTGTGGCTTTCACTGAGCACAAGTCTCACTGTAACATTCCGCCATCAAGTACGTACATAGCCATGTGTCCCTTCATTGTCACTATAGAAACTTGCTGGGCCCATTCTATGAAGGTCACCTTAGCTTAATGGGCCTACACACTCAAAATCCCCACTCAAGGGCTGCACTTATAGGAGATTGCAGTACTTAGTTATCTAGAAAAGATTTATGACCTTATTGAGATTAACTCTTGTTACTGTTAATGGATGTTACGTTGCAAAGCTATGACAGAACATATGTCTTGCTTTATTTTTTAATGGAACAAGCTAAAAGTCCCATCCCACAGGACCGGCTAATTACACAGAGACTTTAATAAAGATAGAGAACTCTGAAGATCTTACCCAGACCACCTTTTCCCCTTGCTGGGGTCACTGTACTTTTAAGGATTCTGGGCTTTCTGAAATCAATAAAAGGGCCTTGGAAACAACAGTCCAAAGCAACTCAAGGCTGTTCCTGCTGAGGTGTATTTAAAAGACTGCAGAGGAGAGACAGGAAATGGCTCTTACAATACAACATGGTGTATGGTGTCCTTGTCCACAAGGCCCAACAAGACTTGGGAAATCCTATTCTCTTCAAGATGTGTGATTTTTAACGTTAGCTTTAAATGCAACACGCTCCAGGTGGAAGGAAAAACACGTGGACTCTGTTAGTGAAAATACAGAGTCAAGGCAGACAGATTTCCTTTGGGCCTTAGCTGAATCTAAGTTGGAGTCAGCTGATATCAGTTTACCTCTTAATCATTCAGCTCAACTTCTGGATTGCACAGCAGACTTCTTGAGCTGGAATTTACCTGCTTGTTCACTTTCTTTTTCATCTGCCAAAGGACCACAACAAAAAGGGCCAAGTGGGACAGTGGCTTGCACACAGAAATATCCAGAAAAATAAGGCAGAGACCAGAAGAGCATGCTAGTAAAGCCTTGTCTCTTAATAAGCTGCACTAATTTGGTGAACTTCACTGGGGCTCCTGGGGTCAGAGTTGTGTAGGGGTTAAGGATATAGGTAGTGAAAGTGGGTGCAAGAAGTGAGAAGGGCACGTTCTTATTAGTGAAGAGGATTCTGAAAGGTTGGAATTGGTTTCCAGGAAATGAGGGAGGGCTGTTCTGAGGTTTCCTTGGACTCCTCTAGGAATCCCTGTTGTGAATATCAAAGGGGTACTAGTGGTGAGGGGCAGTAGTTGGGGGTGGGGTCAGAAAGAGTGGGAAGACTGAACAAGCTGGGTAACTTGAAATTATGTGGGGTTCATTTGCTGTAAATCAGAGGCTGTCATTTCAGATTTCATGACTTTACATGTCCAGTTGTAAATAACATTCCTAGGTGTTAGTGGGACAAATACGAAGTGGGACAGCAGCCTCAAATTTGGGAGATCTTCACAGGGAAGGTCGTCAGGTCCTGAAAGTGTCGCCAGGTCCTGAAAGGGTCGCATAGAGGGGAGAGAACCCATTCTCTTCTTGCCAAGTAGAAAACAAAGCCTAGCTTTTCTCTCCAGAGAATGTTGTGGTGGTGGGGGAGGGAAAAGAAGGTGGAGGTCCCGGAGAAATTGCAAATGGGGCCAAAATGTGACTATGAAAGAAGAGTGAGCTTTTGATAATACCATTAAGAAAATCACGCAAGGAAAAAAAAAAAAAAAAAGATGGTTAGGTATTACCCCTATGTGGCAGCATCTGCCCTGCAGAAAGAGAAGGTTTGCAAACAGACTTCCCAAACCCCAACCACAGCTCGCTCTGCCTCGAGGACCCCTTTTCTGTACCCCCACCTCAGCGCCCTCTTCCTGCACCCACAAAGAGAGTACTCAGTCATAGGGGTTCACCAGGAGAGAGGAGACAGAAGGTACAGGCGGTGAGCGGGAACTCAGCCATCATCTCACTCAGGTCTCTCCCCACCCAGCTGATAGAGCGAATCCCGAGTAATTGTTTTCCGAGGGGGTCCGTGCGCGCTCGGTGGCGCCGCCTCGGTCTGGGTTCCCCGGAGGAAAAATACCCACCCGCTAGGACACAGCGGCTTTTCGACTCGGCGGGGATGAACTGTGGCAACTTCTGCAGCCCCCACCGCGGTGCGGAAGCAGAGGTGGCAACATTGGCGACGGCGGCTCGGCGGGGCGGGAGCACGTGAAGCCGTGGGGGCGCCGTGTGCCTCCCGCTTTCTGGTTTCGGCCGCGAGTCCCGGGACTCCGACTTGGGTGCTCCGGGTGGTAGCGGCTGCGGTGCCTGCAGTCCAGATCCTCGCAGTTCCGGGGGCGAAGAAGGCGAACGGAATCGTCCCCCAGTGGGGAGCGCAACAAGCCACAGTAGCCAAGCCCCTCGCTCCTGCCCCGGCTCCCAGGCGAACGCAGCCGCAGCGGGGGCCGGGCCCCGAGCCCCACGCCGCCGCCGCCGCCCGTGGTGAGGGGCGGGCTGGGGGCGGGGCGGCCGGGGCTGCCTTCCCTGGCGCATCCCCGAGCGCAGCACCGGCGCTGCCGAGCCACCTCCCCCGCCGCCCGCTAGCAAGTTTGGCGGCTCCAAGCCAGGCGCGCCTCAGGATCCAGGCTCATTTGTTTCCACCTAGCTTCGGTGCGCCCTGCTAGGCGGGGACCCTCGGGAGCGATGCCGGTGGATGTGATTTTAGTTGTGTGGTTCTGTGTGTGCACTGCCAGGACAGGTAAGCATGACGGTGGCGGTTAGAGGGATCCGGGAAACGGGGGTGCCCACAGCCCACGGTGGCGTGGGGAGACCTGGAGCCGAGCTCTGCGCTGGTCTGGGGAACGGCGGTAGTGTGGATCGGTTCCTGGGATCTCTTTGCCCTGCTGGGAGTGACAGGGTGAGAAGAGGGACTCACGGGCTTGAAGATGTCCCCGTTTAGTGCCTGTTCTCAGGGGACCCGGCCTCTGGGGCGCAGGAGTGAGGGGCGCGGCCGAGCGGACGCACCCTCGTGCGGCTAGTAACCAGCTTTCTGTGCCAGGGAGTCGAAACCCGCAGCAGGGCGGGCCCGCGTGCCCCGTGTTCCCGAACTTGAAAGGTGCTGTGGAAACCGCTCTCGCCGACCCCCGCCAGGCTGGGAAGGGGTAGCTGCGGGAGTCGCACCTGCGGAGGGAGCGCTTCCGGCTGGCGGGTGCGGCCGGGGCCCAGGAGGGCGCGGTGCGGCGAGGGGAGAGAACTGCGGGAGAACCCTGGGATCCCGCGATCTCCTCCTGTCCCTTTCTGACTACCCAGGAGAACTCCAGGAGTATTCTCCTCCGCCCCGCTTTGCTCCCAAGGGTTGGGCGAACAATTATCTAAGGGAAATAGACCTGTGGAGACAATCCGGGGAGATTTTCTCAAGCTCAAACCAGTTTTCTCTTGCCATAATCGCAGGGTTCGGGGTGGGGAGGGGGAGCAAGGATGATGCATGATTGTCTGAAGTCCCCACTTCGTTCTGCCTCCGGAGACGCAGTTGTGAGGACTCTCAGCGCATCTTCTTCCTTCTGCTTCCACCGGCTCCCTTGCCCGAAAGTCCCCTGGGGTTCGGAGACTGGCTTGCAGCCGCCTTCTTCAAAGAGCTAGTAGTAGATGCGAGGAGACTGGGGTGAGGTGAGGTGGGGTGAGATGTGGTAGGAAATTGGCAAAAATAGGGCCTGTCAACTAGGGGGAGTGTCGGAGGTTTGCAATCCTACCCAGCCATCCCTCCGTACGCGCTGCCGACTTTGCACCCTAGAATCTGTGTGGTCATTCCCTCTGTCTTTATTCTCCCCGCTTTACCACCTTATTTCCTTCTCTATAGGCGTGGCCTTCTCTCTAGACCAAAGAGCAAGTTCACCTGGAGAGGGCTGAGGGGGCGTCTGCCTTTGGTTGGCTCAAAAGTTCCCTCCGCTTGCGCCCAGGCGCCCCTCTTTGGCAATTAGCCCGCCAGAAGATCTAGCATCTAGGAGCTTTCAGAGGACCCTTCCCACTTCCCCAGGACTGAGCAGGCAGCGGCTTTCGTCTGGTTAAGAGTGTTGAGTATGGATTTCTCCAGGGACAAAAGAAACCTCCCATTCCGTTCCTTACCTGGGAAGTTCCGAGCTTCCCAGGCTGCGGAGACGCCAAGGCTCAGTCTAGCTTAGAATAGTTACTTCTTGAGTTCAGGCCCATCAGAATGAGTTAGTCTTTTGAAACCGGAAAACGCTGAAGGAGTGCGCGCACCCCAGGAAGATCAGGACAGGCAAGACTAGTGCAGAGCGTGGGCTACCTGCTCTGAGCGCGAGAGTGCTGGTGGACATCTTGCAGAGGAACCGCAGACAGGGAGAAGCTTGAGAGGGAGGGGGCAACCCGTTAGTCAGTTCACATCCCTAAGTGCACATCACTACGGAATATGCCTAAATCCTTTGTTCTCATCATTCCTTTGAAAAGTCGCCAAAGTACCCTTATCACGGAATGCAAGGTGTTTCAGGGTTCATTGCTTGTGAAGGGGATCTTTAAGAGCAGGTATTTTCCCTCTTTCCACTTCCAATCCCCTTTAAATCTTGTAAAAATTTGGTTGTAGGGGAAAATTCATTCATGTATTTATTCATTCAACAAACGATGTCTTGCTGGGTGCCAGGATTTCTTATGCAAAGAGGAAATGACTTAGTCCTTGACTTCTAGGAACTTACAGTTTAGCTGAGAATCTAGATAGGAACTGGCAGGCATTTTAATTTTACAGATTGATGGGGGGTGGTGAAGAGCTAGGAGTATAAGTTTGTATTAAGGAAATATGGAGGAGGGACAGTTTGAATTAATTCTAGGGAGGAGTGGTGGTCAGGGATTTGAGAGTTGTGCCTTCAAGGCTTTGTAGTGAGTTTTCCAGGTGGACAAAGTGGTAAGGCATTCTTGGCAGAGGGAACAGATTGAGCAAAGGCAGGGAAGCATGGAAGAATCTGACCCATTGGTTGTGACTGTTGCCTAGGGAGCTTGGGTTTTCAATGCCCCTTGGCACTATTTGAACACTAGAGGCCACATATTTCTTCTACACACATTATCAGAAGAATCAGAGAGACGGGGGGAATTACCTCTCAATTTGTACACTTAAAATATCTTGTAGTTTGAGAGGGTATAAGCAGTAGCTTTCTGGGGGCAGCCGTCTGATTTTGTGCAGGAATCACCATTACCACACCATCCATCCACCTCTTAGGTAACAAAGGCTGGCTGGTGATTAGTTTATCAGCATCCAAACAGCTGCATGGAAAGTTTCTTTGTCAAGTGGGACAATTGTTGTCCGGGCTGTTAACAGTCCTAGATGAAATAAACATGTGGTTCACTTAGTGAGCTGCTCAGATATCACCGCCTTTTAAAGGAACTGAGTAGATGATTATCAGGCACATTTTAATTAAAGAAAGACTGCAGTGCAGACACAGTTGCATATGAAAAGATCTAATGATAGGTGTCACGAGGAGCTGCTTAAATCTGCCTTGTTCAGAGAACTTGTTTTAGAGTGCAAAGTGGAGTCAAGACGGGAGGTGCCATTCTCCAGTTCTTGTTATTTCTGGTTGAGAAATAATTCAGAGATTTTCAGGTACATCACTCATAATGAAAATTTAGAAGGCTACAATAACAGCAGTAATAACACACTATCTCTACGAGTTTTCGCCAATGCTTTGGCAGTGTGAATAATTGAAAACTCGATAATTATTCTCATTACTTTCCAGTTTGTTTTGGTCACCAGGGTAGAGGGTGAAGGGAGTACCTACACCTTCAAAGCCCCTACTGACTAAGTGAATGTCTTTTGCTGCCACCTGCTGGAAAGGAGAGATTTTTTTTTTTTTGAGTTGGAGTTTTGCTCTTGTTGCCCAGGCTGGAGTGCAACGACGTGATCTCGGCTCACCGCAACCTCTGCCTCCTGGGTTTAAGTGATTCTCCTGCCTCAGCCCCCCAAGTAGCTGGGATTACAGGCATGCACCACCACACCTGGCTAATTTTGTATTTTTAGTAGAGACGGGGATTTCTTTATGTTGGTCAGGCTGGTCTCGAACTCCTGACCTCAGGTGATCTGCCAGCCTCAGCCTCCCAAAGTGCTGAGATTACAGGTGTGAGCCACCGCACCCGGCTGAGAGATTTTCTTTTGGAAGGAACTCTCAGGTGGATCATTAATTATGAATTGAATAATGGAACTGTGAACATGAGCCCCCAGCCTCCAAGGATCAGGGAAAATATTGGCTAGCTTGGAACAGGCATAGAGCATATTCTTCAAGAAATTGCTTTTGGGGTATTAAGGACCTTTGTAGGTGCCCAGGGGCCCAAACCTGATTAAGTGGTTGTGAAATTCTGTGGTTAAATGAGCTCCTGGAGCATCATTCTAGCATTATTTTAGTCTGCATGGTCCAGAGGAAAACAACTTCCACCATGGACAATGAGCAGGAGTAAATTTAAAGTCAGCCAGACCCAGGAGGATTTGCTGGAAAGCCTATGTCTGGGACCCCAAAGGTGAACTGAGTGGACTGTGGGCCCGAGCATTCCCTGGGTGGGGGTGAGGAGGAGCCAATAGCAGCAGCAGCAGCAGCAGGAGGAGGAGCAGGTATCTTTGTTAGGGTAGAGGTTCTGAATTCTAGAGTCAGGCCTCAAGTGCCTCTGTGACATTGACATGCTGCCTTCCACGTTTTTAAAATATTTCTTCCCCAGGAGCTTTTTATCTTGCTTAATTGTAATTCACAATTTCAGCCATTTGTAGAGCCGTTATGTCCAAAGTAGAAAACTTTAATAGAGTTTCCTAGGGAAGGGCAGGAGCTCCATGCTTGGACAAGAAGCAGAAACATTAAATTTTTTTTTTTTTATGAGACCACACTCACACTACATAAGGTTCAAGAGAGCCCATGTAAATGCTGCCTTATTAATAGCTTTTCTCATTCCCTAGGCAGTATGCAAAGTGCTATCCTTTACACATCCTGCTATGGGCACGAGGCATTTTCATCCTGGTGGGGACTAATTAAAGGGAGAGAAGAAAACTGTATCCAGAAGCTTAATTGATTTCTCTTTTTTGACTCTGTTTTTGTGAGGTGTTTTATTTTATTTTATTTTAATTTTTTTATTATGAGGTGTTTTCATAATAAAAGCAATACATTTATCTTTAAAGCCAGAGGAGCTCCTTCACTTTTGAGTTGTGGGCAGGGAGTTGGGGAGCGAATATAGGTTTCATATATGGATTTTACAAGCAAACCCAGGGTGAGAGGCCCTTCTAGGTCAATTGGGTATGGAGAGGGGCTGGGAGGAAAGGGGCCATCTGTACCTTTTGTGTGATTCCAGTGGAGTTGAGGACCAGGGAGCTGCGGTGGTCTGGAGAATTGGTCTTTAATTAAAGACAGATGAAACAACCCCCAGCTGGGCACCACTTATGTGCCAGATTGAGCTGCTGAAGTGTGAATATAGTTTCCCCTGAGACCTCATGAGTCTGGTGTAACAGGTACCAGTATCTTTTTACACATGGTAACCCAAAACATGAAATTTCCTATAGCAGAAGATATGAAGCCACCCGTGTTATCGCTGATGTGGAGTACTAGAGTTCTGAAGTCTCTGCTTCAGCAATTCCTTCAGGGAGGCAGGTATTAACATTTCTATTTTATGGATGAGGAAACTGAGGCCTGATAAATGAATGCTTTTTTTAAGGGCACAGAGTTAGTAGAGGGAAGAGACTGGGCTGAAACTGACTCTCACTTTAGTGTTGGTTCCACGGTACTTTCTGGATTGAGGGCACTGTGTTCTCATTTGGGGGTGGGGATTCAAGGACACCATTGGGGTGTTCTGCTAGTTCTACAGGGTTTGTTTGGGTGATTTGAAGCCTTGCCTAATTAATTGCAGGGCTCTTAGTCTGGAAGATTTGAGCATCTTAAGGATGCCATCGTAGAAGGATTTTTGTCCCTGTATCGGTCAATATTGCCATAATAATTTTGTATAACAAATAACCCAAAACTCAGTAGCTTGAAGCAAACCATTGATTTTAGTTCACATATCTGTAAATTGTGTTTGGTGTTGGCTTATCTAGGCTGCATTTGGCTGGGCTTGGTTTCAAACTCAGGTAGGCTGCTTGCTCCACACTTCTAGGTCTCCTTGGACCAGTGGGCCAGCAGGGACATGTTCTTATCATGATGAGGAAGTAGACAAGAACAAACCCCACTGCGCAAGCGTATTCAAACCTCTGCCTGCATAATGTTACTAACATCCCAATGGCCAAAACAAGTTATGTGGCTGGCCTCAAAGTCAAGAGATGGTGAGGTTTACTCCCATTCTAGTGGAAGGAACTGCAAAGCCACACAGTAAAGGCTGTGGATATGAGATGGGTAAAGATTTGAGGCCAATATTCAGTCAACCACTGTCCTTTTAGAAAGTTTCCCTGGCTTGCATGTCATCCGTCATCTCATACTATCCCGAGATATGCTTATTGCTCAGAGGTCATTGCACCCAAAGTATTGATCATGCACCGACTCATTAGATAATTAATCAGGTCTTAAGTTCAGAGCCTGCCTGCCATCTGTCCAGGCCTGTGAAAGGCACTTGGGCAACAGGGGTGCTTCCTTCTTCTTGCATCTGGTGAAGGGCACATTCCCCAGACCACTTTCCAAATTCCTGGCTAGAGAAATACCAATTTGGAGGTCCTTTGAAATTTAATTTCTGCCCTTAAACATAAACCTTAAAACCCTCCAATTATATCTCAGAATTAGAATAACATCCAAGCTCCTTGTGGGTCACAGGCCTTATATGATCTGGCCCTTCTCTCTCTCCCTCTTTGGCCTCTTTTCTTTTCTTTCTTTCTTTTTTTTTTTTTTTTGAGAGAGAGTTTCACTCTGGCACCCAGGCTAGAGTGCAGCGGTGCTGCAGGATCTACTTCCTGGGTGCAAGCGATCCTCCTAAGTAGCTGGGACCATAGGTGTACGCTACCACGCCTGGCTAATTTTTTGATCTTTTTGTAGAGATATGGTCTCCCTATGTTGCCCAGGCCTCAAACTCCTGAGCTCACACAATCCTCCTGCCTCAGCCTCCCAAAGTGTTAGAGTTACAGGTGTGAGCCACTGTGCCTGGTTGGCCTCATTTTCTACTTCTCTACCCCTGGCCCATTCAGTTTCAGCCATGCTGGCCTTTTTTCTGTTCTTGGGACACTCCCAGTTTGTTCCTCATTTGCATGCACCGTTCTCTGCATGTGGAAAGCTTCCTCCCATCTTGCCTTTTCTAGTCATTTAAGTTTTAGCTCAAAAGAACCTTTTCCAACCCGCCTTTCTAAAGTAGGGCCCCCATCCAAGTTGTTTTCTATCCTGTTACTCTATTTTATTTTCTTCATGGCATTTATTGCCATCTCAGATTATCTTATTAATTGGTTTATTTTTTGCCCTCCCCTCACCTAACCCACAGGAAAGCGAGCTCCATGAGCACATCACCAGTGACTAGCAATGTGTGTGCTATATAGTACACACTCAGTAATACCTGTTGAAAACATTATGAAATGAATGAATGCAGAGTGAATGGAAGGAAGACATCTTTGGGTCAACTGGAAGGGGAAAACTTAAATCTTCAGTTCAGGGGACAAGGGGAAGCCTGACAGAAACTGAGAAGGCAGCTAATAGACATTTTGTTTGCCTTGGCAATAATGGGTTTCAGCTCTAAAGAGGCCTTCCTGATCGACCATCTGTCGACAGAAGCCTAGCAGGTCCTGTTTCCTAACAGGGAAAGAATAAGGAAAGAGTAGATTTCCTTCTCCAAGCCTATAGGACCAGGGGTTAAGGTGGGAGGACAGGTGAGGTTGTGATAGCTTATGATGTCCCAGTGAACATTCACGCAGTGGGTGCAAGCCTTCCAAATCTTGTCTCAGTGACTGCATTACCATCAGATGAGAGTTGACAGCTGTTGCTGATTAAAACATTTCCAACAGCACAGTCAAAATTGCACGATTGAAATGATGAGTGTAGATGGACACAGCCTTTATGAATGGCTTAAACACAGCCCCTTAGAGTGATCACTAGCCTTATTAATACATATAGTTGGAAATCACTTTGCAATTATGAATGAATCATTCCTCAGAGCACCCCCCTGGGTGAGAGGCATCTTTAGGGATTTGTCTTAGACAAGGGAAGAGGAGGCTCAGGGCTGTGTTTCTCTGCACTAAGGTTCTCTAAAAAGAGTTATCAGGGTATCTGACTTTCCAACCAGGAATCCCCTTGGATGGAAATATATATCCATTATTCCAGGGATTCTCCTTCCTGGGCAGTCCCTCTGCCACCCTTCTTCAACAGGAACAGGGTCCTTTTCCACTTTTTTCCTCCTTAGCACAGGTGATTGTGCCTGATTAGTTAGGGAACACTTTGTGGAGGTGTTTACTGGTGGTGGTGGTGTCAGATTTTGCTGCTGCGTCTGTCTCTGAGGCAGGTGGATCAGGGCCACA
>NW_012107842.1:610221-629021 GCF_000951045.1 Mandrillus leucophaeus | reverse complement strand
AGGGGTGCTTCCTTCTTCTTGCATCTGGTGAAGGGCACATTCCCCAGACCACTTTCCAAATTCCTGGCTAGAGAAATACCAATTTGGAGGTCCTTTGAAATTTAATTTCTGCCCTTAAACATAAACCTTAAAACCCTCCAATTATATCTCAGAATTAGAATAACATCCAAGCTCCTTGTGGGTCACAGGCCTTATATGATCTGGCCCTTCTCTCTCTCCCTCTTTGGCCTCTTTTCTTTTCTTTCTTTCTTTTTTTTTTTTTTTTGAGAGAGAGTTTCACTCTGGCACCCAGGCTAGAGTGCAGCGGTGCTGCAGGATCTACTTCCTGGGTGCAAGCGATCCTCCTAAGTAGCTGGGACCATAGGTGTACGCTACCACGCCTGGCTAATTTTTTGATCTTTTTGTAGAGATATGGTCTCCCTATGTTGCCCAGGCCTCAAACTCCTGAGCTCACACAATCCTCCTGCCTCAGCCTCCCAAAGTGTTAGAGTTACAGGTGTGAGCCACTGTGCCTGGTTGGCCTCATTTTCTACTTCTCTACCCCTGGCCCATTCAGTTTCAGCCATGCTGGCCTTTTTTCTGTTCTTGGGACACTCCCAGTTTGTTCCTCATTTGCATGCACCGTTCTCTGCATGTGGAAAGCTTCCTCCCATCTTGCCTTTTCTAGTCATTTAAGTTTTAGCTCAAAAGAACCTTTTCCAACCCGCCTTTCTAAAGTAGGGCCCCCATCCAAGTTGTTTTCTATCCTGTTACTCTATTTTATTTTCTTCATGGCATTTATTGCCATCTCAGATTATCTTATTAATTGGTTTATTTTTTGCCCTCCCCTCACCTAACCCACAGGAAAGCGAGCTCCATGAGCACATCACCAGTGACTAGCAATGTGTGTGCTATATAGTACACACTCAGTAATACCTGTTGAAAACATTATGAAATGAATGAATGCAGAGTGAATGGAAGGAAGACATCTTTGGGTCAACTGGAAGGGGAAAACTTAAATCTTCAGTTCAGGGGACAAGGGGAAGCCTGACAGAAACTGAGAAGGCAGCTAATAGACATTTTGTTTGCCTTGGCAATAATGGGTTTCAGCTCTAAAGAGGCCTTCCTGATCGACCATCTGTCGACAGAAGCCTAGCAGGTCCTGTTTCCTAACAGGGAAAGAATAAGGAAAGAGTAGATTTCCTTCTCCAAGCCTATAGGACCAGGGGTTAAGGTGGGAGGACAGGTGAGGTTGTGATAGCTTATGATGTCCCAGTGAACATTCACGCAGTGGGTGCAAGCCTTCCAAATCTTGTCTCAGTGACTGCATTACCATCAGATGAGAGTTGACAGCTGTTGCTGATTAAAACATTTCCAACAGCACAGTCAAAATTGCACGATTGAAATGATGAGTGTAGATGGACACAGCCTTTATGAATGGCTTAAACACAGCCCCTTAGAGTGATCACTAGCCTTATTAATACATATAGTTGGAAATCACTTTGCAATTATGAATGAATCATTCCTCAGAGCACCCCCCTGGGTGAGAGGCATCTTTAGGGATTTGTCTTAGACAAGGGAAGAGGAGGCTCAGGGCTGTGTTTCTCTGCACTAAGGTTCTCTAAAAAGAGTTATCAGGGTATCTGACTTTCCAACCAGGAATCCCCTTGGATGGAAATATATATCCATTATTCCAGGGATTCTCCTTCCTGGGCAGTCCCTCTGCCACCCTTCTTCAACAGGAACAGGGTCCTTTTCCACTTTTTTCCTCCTTAGCACAGGTGATTGTGCCTGATTAGTTAGGGAACACTTTGTGGAGGTGTTTACTGGTGGTGGTGGTGTCAGATTTTGCTGCTGCGTCTGTCTCTGAGGCAGGTGGATCAGGGCCACAATCTTGTATCCACAGTCACCACCTCTATAAAGCTTGGAAACCCTGTTTTTTCATAACTCACCTGACTGCAAAACCTATCCTGAGTTGAACTCATTTCATGGCAAGACTTGATCTAAACTGATATCAACCTATTTATAATCTTTATTTATGCCAATTAGAGAAGTATGTCATACTTTTTGCTTCAGAAATACTGTATTTGATTATGGGGTGCTGAGTTAGATTTTGCTAAAAATGTTACATAAAATGTAGTATATAGGCCATATTACCTTTCTAACATATGGCACCTTCTGAATTCTGGATATTTAACCTCAGGAGTTTTGGATAAGAAATTATCAATCTATAATGTGGGGTAGGATTGGGGGAAGGAACAAAGAAACTACAGTATTAGCGGGGTAAGGGAGCAAAGATTTGCTTTTCTTTTCCCTCCATAGACAAAGACTTTCCAAGCACTCATCATTGGCTTCCTTGTATTACCTGCCACTCCCTGACTCTGTAACCTCTGCTCTGTAATGCTACTAACAGTCTGCATTTTAAGCCCAAACAACTCTTTGTTCCTTTACAGTGGTGGGCTTTGGGATGGACCCTGACCTTCAGATGGATATCATCACCGAGCTTGACCTTGTGAACACCACCCTTGGAGTGGCTCAGGTGTCTGGAATGCACAATGCCAGCAAAGCATTTTTATTTCAAGGTAAAGGCACCTCTTTTCCTGCATGGTGGCAGAGGTTGGGGAGGAGGGTCTGCCTAGGGGGTGCTCATCGGGTGTGTGTTTGTCTGGAGATCACCTTTGCTATTTCTCTTGTGTTGTTGTCCTGAGTGCTTAGATATGCAGGGGGTATTATTCTGAGGGCAGGAGGGCGGCATTAGAGATCATGGTGGTGAAATATTTGGTTTGGCAGTGAAATATTTCCTTGATTTTGGTGAGGATCTAAAGTGGAATGAATTTATAAAATACTTGAAAGTCATTGACCAGCCATATTATTGTTACAGAATATTTCTCTAGCTATTATCAATTGCCTTTGCCTGTACTTATACCTATACCTATATTTACATCTTTCATCTAGTGGATAGGCCATAAGGACAGAGGAAAACTTATGGCTGCATTCTCCTTGGGGTAGAACTTACTCAGTTCTGCCCACTATAAGCTGGACTACAATTCATTAAATCATTCAGCAAGCATTTATAGAGAAAACATGGTGTGGTTCTTAGAAGCATGGTGTTTCTCACAATTTTGGAGGCTGTGAAATCCAAGAATAAGGCATCAGCAGATTTGGTACCTCGTGGGGGCTGGCTCTGTCTGCTTCCAAGATGATGCCTTGTTACTGTGTCCTGTGGAATGCTGTGTCCTCATATGGTGGAAGGGATGGAAAGGCAGAAAAATAACTAGCTAGTTTCCTTTCTAAAGACACTAATCCATTCACGAGGGCAAAGACCTCATAATTTAATCACTGCCTAAAGGCCCCACCTCTTAGTACTAATGCACTGGGAATTAAGTTTTAATATGAATTTTGGTGAGACACAAATATTCAAATCAGCGAAGTGATATGTCAACAGATAGTTAAAAAATGGATAGAAAGCCTGGTATAGGAAGGGGTGGGGTCTCGGAGCATTCTGAATAGAGGGAATAGTATGTGTAAAGGTAAGGCAAAAGCATGGCGGAAGGGTGGTGAACGTCTGGAGGGGTAGACAGGGACTAGGTTACATGGGACCCTGTTGGCAGAGCTGACATTCTGCTGATGTGTGTGGGTTTGGGTGTACTGATGATTTATGGCTGGTGTCCATTTTGATAGGTGGGACGCCATGTACTTTTTGTTGCCTGTTTTAAGTATTACCCTTGCCTGTAGGCCAGTTAATGGCTTTGTGCTTTACTCTCAGAGAAGTGGGGCCTTTGTAGAGGTTTAAACGGGGAAATGAACTGACCAGATACCATAGTAAGGCAGCCTGGATATTCCTCTATGAAAATGTCTGGCAGGGTTCTTTTAACTGAGCCTTTTATGATGATAATAAAAGGATTATTTTAGCATGGCTGAACCAACATAATAGAATGAGATTTACATATTTACAGTGCAGATAACTTAAGATGTTAATGATATATAGCAAATCTACAGTTATTATGTAATATATAACAAGAATATGGACATACTAATTTTCACTTGCTCCTTACTAATGAACTGGTGAAGTATGTAAGCTGGGTATGATTAAAAGAGTAGACTGAATTACTTTGTTTTTGCATTGTGCGAGATCTGCCCAGTCACTGTTGAGAGTCCATACCTTTCTTGATCTGAGCAAGGCTGCTGACACTTTGTAAACAAAGTTGCTATGGAAACCTGACTGGTCTGTAAGCTTGAAAAAGGCAAGAGTCCTGCAGATCTAGATACTCCTAGATCCTCAGGGCGAACTATTGTGCATGAAGCATAGTAGGTGATTAATAAACATTTTGAATGGAATTAAAATTTCTTTTGTACTATGTACCTTATAAAAAAGCTTACTGCTTGCTTTAGTCACTACTATTCATTCATTCCACAAGTGTAGGTCCCCTGGGCTGGAACTCTACTCTCTAATCTGTGTAATCTCTGTTTTGGCAACTGTCTCTGTGATGTCTGTCCAGCTACAACAACTGAGAGGAATTTTCAGCTTCTTCAAGGGGAAGAGTAACTTCTTTATGGAACTTTGACAAAGAAGGCCTTTCTCTTATATCCCCTGTGATTATATTGGGCTCACCTAGAAAATTCAGGATAATCTCCCCTGTCTCAAGACCAGTAACTTAATCACATCTGCAAATCCCTTCTGTCATGTAAGGTAACATAATCATAGATTCTGTCAATTAACACCTGCACATTTTTGGGGAGCCATTATTTTGTTTATCACAAAGTCTGCCCTCTAGATCCAGAAGATTCATGTCTGTCCCACATGCAAAATACATTCACCCCATCCGAGTACCTCAAAAAGTCTTAATCCATCATAGCAACAACTCAAAGATTGAAATCTCCCCTAATCTCAGCTGAAAAATTCTACCTCTCATTAAGTAATCTAAATCAGATATGGGAGAGACAGTGGGTATAATCCATTTTGGGGAAAAAATTTCTCTCTATTGTGGTCCTATGAAACTGAAAAACAGGTAATCTGCTTCCAAAATACAATGGCAGGATAGACATAAGATACCAGTTATAGATATTTCTGTTCCAAAGGAAGGAAATGGAAAGAAGAAAGGAACCACTGGTCCCAGACTCTTGTGAAAATCAGCAGTGCAAACTCCACTGGGTTCAAGTCTTAGAAATAATCCTCTTTGGTTTTGGCTCTGTCTTCTGGCTTGTGGCTCATTCCTCTGAGACATTGTTCGTTTTTCGTGAATAATAGCATTTGTTTGCAGTTGAGTAGTTTTATCAGCTTGTTTCCTGCCTGTAAAGTTTTGGGGGTTTGTCAGACATCTTTCATGGTGTCCTCTCTCAGTCTTCTTCAGTACAAATTGGCAGGGTTTCTGTTGGTATGATATTGTCAAGAAACTTGAAGGTCTCCTGTCCACTAGACAAGCAGCTTATCCACAGATCTGTCCTGGATAATGCTGTCTCTGTTCCTGACTACTTCTGAGATGACTGAAGGGAATCCATGACTCACATACTGATCTCTACAAAGAGGCCTGTAGGTGATTGAATATTTTGACCTTTTGATCCTTCCAAGGCACTATCAAAAAGTTGTTTAGCCACAACTTGGCTCTAGAGCAGGCTTTCCTGATAGTGTATCTCCTTTTATTGTCTTCTGCAATCTGGATAGGCTGAGAACTCCCTGAATTATCAAGTCCTGACTCCTTTTTGCTTAACAGCTCTTCTCTCAATCCCTCACTTTTCTCTCACATTTTGCCATAAACAGCAAGAAGAAATCAGACTGTACCTTCAACACTTTGCTTGGAAATCTCCTCACCTAAATATCTAAGTTTATTTTACTTTCCACCTAACTACAGGACAAAATGCAGATAAGCTTTCTGGCATCAGGTAACAGGGATCCCCCATCTTTGGGTATTCATTCAGTAATATGTCCCTCATTTCCTTTTAAGCCTTTGCTGGGACCACTTTTAACATCTATATTTATTTTTAACTCCCTGTTGAAGGCAATTGGCCTTTTCTACCATACTCATTAAAAATTTTCCAGGCTCTACCCTATTACCCAATGCCAAAGCCTCTTCCACATTTTTAGGTATTTGTTACAGCAGCACCCCACTTCCAGTTACCTAAAGTTTGCATTGGTTTCTTACTGGTGCTGTAACAAATTACTACAAATGTAGTGACTTAAAATAAATTTATTATACTTCTAGAGGTTATAAATTCAAAAAGAGATTTATGGGTTTAAAACTAAGGTGTTAGGCATGTTCTCACTCATAGGTGGGAACTGAACAATGAGATCACTTGGACTCGGGAAGGGGGACATCACACACCGGGGCCTATCATGGGGAGGGGGGAGGGGGGAGGGATTGCATTGGGAGTTATACCTGATGTAAATGACGAGTTGATGGGTGCTGACGAGTTGATGGGTGCAGCACACCAACATGGCACAAGTATACATATGTAACAAACCTGCACGTTATGCACATGTACCCTAGAACTTAAACTATAATAATAATAAAAAATAAATAACTAAAAAAAAAAACAAAAACAAAAACTAAAGTGTTAGTAGAGCTGTGTTCTTTCTGGAAGCTCTACTGAATATTCATTCAGTTCATTGCCTGTTGCAGCTTCCAGAAATTGCCATATTCCTTGGCTCGTGGCTGCATCAGTCCAAGGTCGACTTCTGTTGTCACATTTCCTTCTCTCTGATTCTGTCGTCATATTGTCTTCTCTGATACTGACCTTCTGCCTTCCATTTTCCCTTATAAGAACTCTTGTGATTATGTTGGAACCACCCAGATAATCTAAGTATTCTCAAGATTCATAATTTAATCACATCTGCAAAATCTTTTTTTGCTGTATAAGATGACATAGTTACAGGTTCTGGGGATTAAAATATGAATATCTTTTGGGGCCCATTCTATCATAGAATGGCGAAGCATTGTTGGCCATAAATATGAACATAATGATGTTTTCTGAGTACTACAATTAAATCTTCCTTTTTCTAGTTCAGTACTGTTCAATCAAAATGTATTGTAAGCTCCATCTTTAATTTTAAAATCTGTAAGAGTCACATTAAAAAAGTAAAAAGAAACAGGTAAAATTAATTGTATATTTTATTTAACCCAATATATAAAAAATATTATTTATACATATGGTCAACACAAAAATATATTAATAAAATATTTTACTGTTTTTAAAAAAAACAAAGTCTTCAAAATTAATTGATATTTTACACTTAAAACACATTCCAATTTGCATGCTAAATTTTTAATCTGTAGTAACTGATACGTATTTTGATTTCATAAAATTTATAGTTAAAAAAGTAGATTCGTCAAATTATTCTGTACAGAATTATTAGATTAAAAAATTAAACAGGTTTATTGAGGTATAATTACACTATAATAAACTGTGTGTATTCAAAATATACAACTTGGTAATTTTAATATACAAATATACCTGTGCAACTATCATCACAATCAAGAAAAATGAACATACTTATCACCCAAAAAGTTTACCTTTTTTCTTATATAATTGCTCCCACCTACCTCTCCCAACCTCCACTTCTAGGCAACTATTGATCTGCTTTCTGTCACTATACACTAATTTGCATTTTCTAGAATTTTATATGAATAGAATCATACAATATGTGCTTTTTTGGTCTGGATTCTTTTACTCATTATGGGTATTTTGAGATTTATACATATTGCAGCATGTAAAGTGCTTTTCTTACAGGCAGTGTATAGTTGGGGGCTTAACTTTTTTTTGAACCAATAAAATAAATTTGTGTTTTTTTGTCAGGGTATTTATTTACATTTAATGTGATTATTGACATGATTGTATTTAAGTTTATCTTCTTGTTATTTGTTTCCTACCTGTTCCATGTATTCTTTGTTCCCTTTCCCCTCTTTATGTCTTCTTTCGGATTAATCGAATATTTTTTACAATTTTGTTTTATCTTTGTTGCCTTGTTAGCTGTAACTCTTTGTTTTGCTATTTAGTTTATAAACTCCAGACTACATTGTTATTTTTTATTTAATGAGTCAATTATCTTTTAAATAGATTTAGATAATAAAATCAATTATACGTTTAACTCATGTAGTTTCTTTTTTTCCCCAAGTTTTGTTTTAGGTTCAGGGGGTACCTGTCCAGATTTGTTATATGGGTAAATTACATGTTGCTGAGGTTTGGTATACAAACGATCCCATCACCCAGGTGGTGAGCATCATTCCCTATAGGTAGTGTTTCAGCCCACAGACTGCCTCCCACTCTCCCACCCGAAGTCGTCCCCAGTGTCTGTTTTTCCCGGCTGTGTCTGTACTCTTGCAGTTTGTTTTCCGTGTTCTTCATTCTCTTGTGTAACTTTCTATTTCCACCTGATATTATTTTCATCCTGCCTGAAGGACTTTCTTTAACATTTAACATTTCTTTCTTCACTAATATTTCTTATAGTGCAGGGCTGCTGGTGATAAATTCTTTGAGATTTCCTATGTCTGCAAAAGTCTTTATTTTGCTTTTATTTTTGAAATATATCTTTGCTAAGTATAACATTCTGGGTCAACAGGTTTTTGTCCCCATTCTTTAAAGATGCCTTTTCACTTATATTTTTTCTAAAAAGAAGTCTGTTGTTACCATATTTTTGTTCTCTGGAGACAGTTATTTTTCCCTGCTTTTAAGACTTTATCACTGATTTTGAGCAATTTTATTACGATGTCCCTGGTGTGTTTTTTGTCATGTTTCTTGCATATGAGATCTATTGGACTTGGGCAAAATTTGACCATTATGTCTTCAAATATTTTTTCTGTTCCTTCTTTCTTTCTTCTATAGGGACTACAGTTACATGTATATATTTGACTGCTTGAAGTTGTTCCATAACTAATTGATGTTATATTTATTTAAAATATTTACTTAGGCCAGGCACTGTGGGTCACACCCATAATCCCAACACTTTGGGAGGTTGAGGCAGGAAGATTGCTTGAGCCCAGGAATTCAAGACCAGCCGGGGCAATACAGTGTGACCCCATCTCTACAAAATATAAAACAAAAATTATTTTAAAAAGATGTAAAAATTAAATTAAAAAATTTTAAAGCATTATTATTCCTTTTTCTCTCTGTGTATAATTTTTGATCATTTCCATTGTTATACCTTCAAGGTTACTAAACTTCTATATTATCTGTCATTAATATCATTCAGCATATTTTTTACCTCATATATTGTAGTTTTAACTCTGTAAGTTCAGTTTGACTGTGTACAAAATCTTGCATGTCTCTACCTAACTCTTTGAATATATGAAATACAGTTGTAATAACTGTTTTAATGTTGTTGAAAATTCTAATAATTGTATCAGTGCGGGGCCAATTTTGATTGATTTTTCTCTTCATTACTTCTTCCTTGCATGCCTCTTAATTTTTGATTTAATGGCCAGTCATTGTGAATTGTATCTTCTTTGGTACTGAGTTGTGTATTCTTATAAATACTTTTGAGTTTTGTTATAGTTACTGGGAAACAATTCAATTCTTTTAGATCCTACTTTAAAGGGTTTGTTAGATGGGCCCAGAGAAGTGCTAGTGCTAATAGCTAGGGTAGAACTAATTATTTACTATCACTGAGGCAAGATCCTTCAGCGTACTCTACCTAATGACTCATAAGTCATGGGATTTTCCAGTTTGACTGGTGGGAATAGGTAGTATTTCTGGCCCTTGTGTATGCTGGATACTGCTGCCTTTTGGGTGGGTCTTTCCTGTCCTTGGGTAATTTTCTCACATGCATGCGCAAGTTAGTACTCAGCTGAGTACTGATTTTGGGTAGATCTGTGTTTCTGTCTTTCTGATGTTGTCTTCTCTCGTGTAGACTGTCCTGTGAAATCTAGGTGCCTTGGTCTCCCCAGACTCTCAGCTTTCTCTCCTCAACTCAAGGAGATTGCCTGAGTTCTGCCTTCCTATGCTACAGCCTGGAAACTTCCTCAGAGCAGTAAGCTATGGTAATTATAGGGCTCATCTCTTTTGTATCCCATCTCTGAAGGATCACTGCCCTTCACTGACTGATGGCTAGTGTCTTGAAAACTGTAGTTTCATCAAATAGTCACTATAAATCTAAATTAAAATTAATTAAAATTATGCAGAATTGAAAATTCATTTCCTCGGTCACACTAGCTATATTTCATGTGCTCAATTGCTTTATGTGGCTACGGGTTACCATATTAGACAGTACAGATCTGGAGATGCTCAGAAATTTTACTGTTTCGCCACAGCTCTGTTAATATAGGCAGGCTTCAAAAACCCTGTGTTTTAAGGTTAATGTATGATAGCAACTATCAAGCTACTTAAGCTCTCTATCTCAAAGTACTTCCATTTACTCATTGATATAGTGGAGGTAATAATAGTACCTACTCTATCTGGTTGTAGTGAGGGTGAAATCATACATATAAAGTGCTCGAACAGTACTTGGTGGTGAGCTCTCATTAAACTTGAGTCTATACATTTTAAAGTAATAGGGTATAGCTTTGGCTTTTTTCCCCTCATGTGTATCATCTGCCTTATGTGTTATTGATGTCAGATTTTAACCCAGAGGTAGATTAGGATAGTGGAAAAAGCAGAAGATTGGGGAAGGGCAGAAGATTAAAATTAGCATTTTTTTTTGTTTTAATTTATTTCATCCTCACTACACTGATATAAAATAGGTACTATTATTACCCCCTTTTGTCAATGAGTAAATGGAAGTATATTGAGGCAGAATTTAAGGGTGTCCGTGGATACGTCTCTTAATGTTTTCAAGCGTCAGTTTCCTTGTCTGGAAATGGGACAAATCAAGAGACTGATGAGAATTCGATGACTACATATGGGAAAGCACTTTCAAAGGTACAAAGTGTAAAAAACCAGTTCATTATTCTTTCCTTCATTTATTTTTATTTCTCCTAATATTTCACCATCTGATGTCCAGCTGTGAATTGTGTGTTAAGAGAATGAAAACCTTCATTTCAATGCTAGCCTATTAATAATATCGATACATTTAAATAGAAACCTCACTTAACTGGGAACATTTCTACAGTACCAATTCCAAAGCCTGGTAGGATTTATTTTGGGGCTAGCCAGCTTTTGAGTTATCTTTGTTACTGCTGTCTTTGTAGAGCGCAAAGAATTGAGTAAGTAAGATTTTTATTTTCTTCTTGCTTGAAATAAATTTTTTTTAGGGTGTTAAAAGAAAAACTTTAGACAAATTAAATTTAACAGAATTTAACTGAGCAAAGAATGATTCGTGAATCAGGCAGCCTCCGGAACCAGAATAGGTTCAGAGAGACTCTCACTGCTGCGTGGTTGGAGAGGATTTACGGACAGAAAAAGGAAAGTGATGTACAAAAAATGGAAGGAAGTGTGGTACAGAAACAGCTGAATTTGTTATAGCTTGGCATTTGCCTTGTTGGAACATTTGGCCACTGTGGCTGAAACTTGGTGATCAATATGAGTAGGTTACAGTCTGTTTACACACCCAGTTAGGTTATAGTTCACTATGTATGGAGAACCTTTCAGGTGGAATTTACAAGGAGGGAGCTTTCGGCTAAACTTAATTTGACAATTCTCCCCTTTCAGTGCCCTCTCCAAATTGAGAAGCTCACCAAAACTCTAGGCATTGAAGTGACTCTGTCATTATTGTAAATATATTTAGTTGGTCTCTAATATCACTGGGAAATAGCGGAACATGTGGTTATAGGGACTTCAGTTTTTTTTGTTTGTTTGTTTGTTTTACATAGAGGTTAGAGTAGAAGGGGCCTTTTTATGTTGGAATTTCTTGTTTTCAGGAGAAAAAAACACCTGGTCTGTTTTGGGATCTCTATTTCTATTTTTTAATTTTTAGTTTGATTATGTTATATTTAATTTGAGTGACTTTATTTTGGTTTGATCGGATCTTGTCTGTTGGGGACTAGTATATGAATTTAGTCTAAAAGAAGGTCTGTCATAATTTTGTTTAATAATTCTTTTAGTAAGATTTTTTCTTTTTATTTAATTTTTATGAGTACATGATTACATATGGTATTGAAATATTTTGATACAGGCATACAATATGTAATAATGGTCAGGTATTAATGTAGATGAGTGTGACCAAAACTTAGGACTTTAGTGCTATTTTTAGTTATTATTTTGAACTTTTGGTCTCAGTATGTCATTTGTAGGTTATGGTGTCTTTATGACTATGTATTTTTGTTTTTTGAGTTTTTGTAGTTTCAGTAGAAGACAATTTGACATTTTATGAATGGCTATGTGTAAACATTTAAAATTTCTGAAAGAATGTAGTATGCCAGGGAGACTATTATGAATATTAGGAAGATAATGTTAAGCATATGGAGTATGTTTTTTAGTTAGGGTCTTTATAAACTAAACTAATTTTTTTTTTTTTTTTGAGACAGTCTCCCTGTGTCGCCCAGCCTGTAGTGCAGTGGCGCAGTCTTTGCTCACTGCAACCTCTGCCTCCTGGGTTCAAACGATTCTCCCACCTCAGCCTCCCGAGTAGCTGGGATTACAGGTGCCCACCACCACTCCCAGCTAGATTTTTGTATTTTAAGTAAAGAGGGGATTTCACCATGTTGGCCAGACTGGTCTCGAACTCCTGACCTCAACCGATCTGCCCACCTTGGCCTCCCAGAGTGCTGGGATTACAGGCATGAGCCACCATGCCTGGCCTACTCTAACTAAAATTAAATAGGTCAAAGAATGAGTTGGACAGACTATTTGTTTTAACTACGTAGTCTGTTTTATTAATCTCATATAATTGAATCCCTATAGTGCTCAATGTATTTTTTAATGTGTAACAAGAAGTGTCACTAACTGTATAGATTTTCTTCTGTTTAATTAGTATGCAATTTAAAGTAAATTATTTATTTTACTTAGTATACTTTTAGTAAGAGAATTTAAAGAAGTCCGTTGTGTAACTATAGTTTTTGTAGTAGAATTTGTTATAGAGGCTATAATGAGAGATAACATTTTTTTATTTTTAAAATTTAAACGTTTTGTTTTGTCTTTGCTTTTAAAAATAATTTCAAGTTTTATTTTAGATTCAGAGGGTATATATGCACATTTGTTACTTGGGTGTATTGTGTGATGCTGAGGTTTGGTGTATAATTGATCTGGTTACCCAGGTAGTAAGCATAGTACCCAGTGGTTTTTCAACCCTTACCCATCAATCTCTTCCCCCTCTAGTAGTCCCCAGTGTCTGTAGTTGCCATTTTATGTTCATGTTTATCCAATATTTAGCTCCCACTTATAAGAACATGTAGTATTTGATTTTCTGTTTCTGCATTAATTTGCTTAGGATAATAGCCTCCAGCTGCATCCATGTTGCTGCAAAGGACATGATTTCATTCTTTTTTTTATGGCTGTGTGATATTCCATGGTATATACATATATACCACATTTCTTTATCCAGTCCACCATTGATGGGCACCTAGACTGATTCCATGTCTTTGCTATTGTGAATAGTGCTGCAACAAACATATGAGTGCACGTGTTTTTTGGTAGAATGATTTATTTGCTTTTGGATATGTATATATAGACACACACACATATATATTATATACCCAGTGACAGGATTGGTGAGTCAAATGGTAGTTCTGTTTCAGTTCTTTGAGAAATCTCCAAACTGGTTTCCAGAGTAGCTGCACTAAATTACACTCCCACCAACAGTGTATAAGTGTTTCCTTTTCTCTGCACCCTCACGAACATCTGTTGTATTTTGACTCTTTAGTAATAGCCATTCTGACAGGTGTGAGATGGTATCTCTTTGTGGTTTGGATTTGCATCTCTCTAATGATGAGTGATGTGGAGCGTTTTTTCATATGCTTATTGGCAGCTTATATGTCTTCTTTCTTCTTTTGAAAAGTGTCTGTTCATGTCCTTTGCTGTCTTTTTGGTATTATTATTTGTTGTTTGCTTGCTCAATTGTTTAAGTTCCTGACGGATTCTGGATCGTACACCTTTGTTGGATGCATAGTTTGCAAATATTTTCTCTCATTGTGTATGCTGTCTATTTACTCTGTTGATAGTTTTTTTTTTTAAAATTTTTTATTTTGCTATGCAGAAGCTCTTTAATTAGGTCCCACTTGTTAATTTTTGTTTTTGTTGTGATTGCTTTCGATGTATTAGCCATAAATTCTTTGTCAAGGCTGATGTCCAGAATGGTATTTTCTAGGTTTTCTTCTGGGATTTTTATAGTTTGAGGTCTTATATTTCAATTTTTAATCCATCTTGAGTTAATTTTTGTATATGGTGAAAAACAGGAGTCTATTTTCATTCTTCTGTATATGGCAGGTCAGTTATCCCAGCACCATTTATTGATTAGGGAGTCCTTTCCCCATCACTTATCTTTGTCCGCTTAGTAGAGATCAGATGGTTGTAGGTGTGTGGTTTCATTTCTGGATTTTCTATTCTGTTCTATTGGTCTATGTGCTTGTTTTTGTATTAATACCATGCTGTTTACTGTAGGTTGATGTAGCCTTATAGTATAGTTTGGTAATAGAAAATATAGAAGTGGGATAATGTGATGTTTCTGGCTTTACTCTTTCTGCTTAAGATTGTTTTGGTTATGTCAGCTCTTCTTTGGATCCATATACATTTTAGTGTAGGTTTTTAAAATTAATTCTGTGAAAAATGACATTGGTAGTTTTATAGGAATTGTGTTGAATCCATAGCTTGCTTTGGATTGTATGGTCATTTTAATGATAGTGATTCTTCTAATCCATGAACGTGGAATGTTTTTTCATTCGTTTGTATCATCTATAATTTCTTTTAGCAGTGTTTTATAGTTCTTCTTGTAGAGAGCTTTCACCTCTGTTGTTAGGTGTATTTCTAGGTATTTCATCTTTGTGTGTGTATATTATAAATGGGACTGTGTTCTTGACTTGGCTCTGAGCTTGAACGTTATTGTTATATAAAAATGTTACTGATTTTTGTACATTGATTTTCTATCCTGAAAGTTTACTGAAGTCGTTTATCAGTTCCAGAACCTTTTGGCATAGTCTTCAGGGTTTTCTAGCTATAGAATCATATCATCAGTGAAGAGGGATATTTTGACTTTTTCTTTTCCTATTTGGATGCCTTTAATGTCTTACTCTTGCCTAATTGGTCTGACTAGCACTTCTAGTACTGTGTTAAATAGGAGTGGTGAAAGCAGACATCTCTGCTTGTTCCAGTTCTCAAAGGGAATGCTCCCAGTTTTTGCCTGTCCAATATGATGGTGGCTGTGGGTTTGCATAGATGGCTTTTATTATTTTGAGATATGTTCCTTGGGTGTCTAGTTTCTTGAGGGTTTTTATCATAAAGAGATGTTGGATTTTATCAAAAGCTTTTTCTGTGCCTATTTAGATGATCATATGGTTTCTGTTTTAGTTTTCTTTATGTGGTGAATCACATTTATTGATTTGTGTGTGTTGATGGCATCCCTACTTGATCGTGATGAATTAACTTTTTGATGTGCTACTGGATTCTGTTTTCTAGTATTTTGCTGAAGAATTTTGTGTCTATTTTCATTAGGGTAGGGATATTGGCCTATAGTTTTAGTTTTTCATTGTGTCTTTGTTTTTGATAACAGGGTGATGCTGGCCTCGTAGAATGAGTTAGGAAGGAGTCCTCCTTCCTTGATTTTCTGGAATAGTTTCAGTGGAATTGGTACCAGCTTTTCTTTGTACATGTGGTAGAATTTGGCTGTGAATCCATCTGTCCTGGGCTTTTTTTTGGTAGATAGGATTTTTAAAAATTACTTATTCAATCTCGGAACTTGATATTGGTTTGTTCAGGGGTTCAGTTCCTTCTTGGTTCAGTCATGGGAAGTTACATGTTTCCAGGAATTTATCCATTTCTAGATAGATTTTCTGGTTTGTGTGCATAGAGATGTGTATAGTAGTCTCTGAGGATCTTTTGTATTTCTGGGGGATTGGTTGAAATGTCACCTTTGTTGTTTCTGATTGTGCTTTTTTGGATATTCTTTTTTCTTTGTTAATCTAGCCAGTGCTCTATTGATCTTGTTTATCCTTTCAAATACCAACTTTTGGTTTCATTGATTCTTTGGGTGGACTTTTGAGTCTTAATTTCTTTCAGTTCTGCCCTTATTTTAGTTATTTATTATCTTCTGCTAGCTTTGGGGTTTTTTCTTATTTTTCTAGGGGTGAAAAACACTAGCTTTGGGGTCATTTTTTTCTTATTTTTCTGGGTGTGTTGTTAGACCAGTGATGTGAGATCTTTCTAACTGTTTGAGGTAGGCCTTTAGTGCTATAAGCCTTCCTCTTAACACGGCTTTTGCTGCAGAGGGATATATTTAACATTATTGCCATATTTATTTTAAACTATGCCAAAAGGGACCTAATAAATGATGTCTATCTAGAAGAGGGAAAGCCTTTGGTAATGTTTTCCATTTTTTAAACTATTATAGGTTATAAGGAGTGGACTAATGTTTTATTTGTGCCTGATAATGAAGTAATAAAAATACTATTTAATTTTTTTTGTTCCACATCTCACCATTTATTTTTTATCATCTGACACTGTCATAATAACTTTAGAAAAATTACATTTAACAAAGTTTAATTAAGCAAAGAATAATTTGTGAATTGAACAACCACACTCCCCCACTCCAACCAGAATAAGTCTAGTACTGTTACGATTGGAGAGGATTTACAGACAGAAAAAAGAAAGTGGTATACATAAAACAAAAGTGAGGTATGGAAATAGTTGAATTGTTTACCGCTTGGCATTTGCTTTATTTAAACACTGTTTAAACAGTTGGCTGCCTTTGGTTGGCTAAAACTCAATGATTGGTGCAAGAGTATGTTACTGTCTGTTTACATATCCAGTTAGGTTTCAGTTCACTATGTATAGAAAAACTTCTAGGCCAAACTTACAAGGAGGCAACTTTAGACCAAATTTAGCAACAAATTAGGGATGGTGTGGGGAAAAGAATGAGTGTCTATGGGTAAGGCTGGCACAGATGTTTAAGCTGAAAACCTTCCTAAATACCAGCATTAGATTTTCAAAAATCATTTTGGAATACCTCTGCTTTGCTTTGAGTGGTACTTGGAGAAGATCTGAGAGTTTGAAACTATACCTCTCCTTGACTGACAGTGTCTTAGTGTTAAGTTGTTGGGAGGATGTGTCATTGGTGGTTCATTTATAAAAGTGAATTAGAATATGCATGAGTGCAAATTCTTTAATATGTTGCTTTTTTTTTTTTTTTTTTTTTTCCTGCCAGGAAAGTGCTGCCTTTCAGGAGTTCTGCTTCAAAAGAGTTTCTAAAGGAAGAATAGATAGTATCTTTCAAGTAGCTTGTTTTATGTGACAAGATAGAACAAAGGCTAATGTACCTGCTTCTAGGGGAAGATTCAGGAATTTAGCACCTATTTGCATTCTAGGCTTTGAGCTACATGTTGTGGAAGACCTAGATGAATAAGGTAAAGATCTCAGCCTCAACTAGGTTACAGTCGAGAAGGGTAAATATGACCCCTGGCAGCCTAACTCAGAATAAAAGAGAACTGGCTTGCCATCAAGTGTGAATAAAGTAAGAATGTTCAAGAAAGGAACTTCTTCTTACTGCGTAACCTGGGAAATGGTCTTTCGGGGAACAGACCTTGGAAGATGTACAGGAGTTAAATATGTGGTTTCTTTTTCATAGGAACACTGCCCATGTGTAATCATTTTCACAAAACGGTGCTTGAGGCTTGAGCTATAGCTGTTAATGCTCAGAAATAGCTGAGTAAGATGGAATTACCCAAAGGGTTTGTTTAATGCCGATCTTCCAGATTTCCTGCCACCCACTGTTGCCCAAGTCTGAATTGTTTTTTCTGTTGATTGGATGAGCCTAGTCACTAATTACCTCTGGGAGCATTTACTAGTCAACCTCACTTTGAGTGGAGTGATTTAGTATAACTTTGCATTTAATCAATTAGCCGAGTGATTCAATTCTCATACCACTGTCTCCCAAATATAGGTGTTTTTGCTCTTGCCAAATAAAAGCTCAAGCTAGCTGTGAGAGTGGAGTGTTTTTTCAAATCCCTCTCTGGGGCAAATTAACACCTGCACTGGCTTATTCTGGAAAGTCATTAAATGGCTTTGTGATTATCATAGAGCAAATAAACTCTGTGTTTATTCTCCAAATCTGTCCACATCTACTGTCTGCACTAAAATCTATTCTCTCAGTCATGCTCCTTCTGCCATCAAATAGTATGTTAAGGAAAGCAGAGTTGGAGAGAGACAGCAGAGAATGCAAAATTATAAGAATTACTTTAGAAACTATTTAGCTATATGGGCCAATTTCATCTGAACAAATTAACCTTGGACAAATTGCTTTATCTCTTGAAATTTGTTGCCTCTTCAGACATTGAATAATAATGATAATGTCCAAGGTAGAAGATATTTTTAAGGATTAGTTTAGATAAATTCATCGTGTGAGAAAAAGACATTTATTTAATATTAAAATTTCTTTCAATAGTTTTTGGGGAACAGGTGGTTTTTGGTTACATGGATAAATTATTTACTGGTGCTTTTTGAGATTTTGGTGCACCCATGACCTGGGCAGTGTACACTGTACCCAATGTGTAGTTTTTTTTATCCCTCACCCCATTCCTACCCTTCCCGACAAGTCCCCAAAGTCCATTATAAGTTATACAGTATTTAGTTTTCCACTCCTGAGTTACAGTTACTTCATTTAGAATAATGGTCTCCAGGCTGGGCGTGGTGGCTCATGCCTGTAATCCCAGTACTTTGGGAGGCCGAGGTGGGCAGATCACCTGAGGTCAGGAGTTTGAGACCAGCCTGGCCAACATGGTGAAACCCTGTCTCTACTAAAAATAGAAAAG
>NW_012107842.1:584771-606391 GCF_000951045.1 Mandrillus leucophaeus | reverse complement strand
GTCATTCAGGAGCAGGTTGTTCAGTTTCCATGTAGTTGAGCGGTTTTGAGTGAGTTTCTTAGTCCTGAGTTCTAGTTTGATTGCACTGTGGTCTGAGACACAGTTTGTTATAATTTCTGTTCTTTTACATTTGCTGAAGAGTGCTTTACTTCCAAATATGTGGTCAATTTTGGAATAAGTGTGATGTGGTGCTGAGAAGAATTTATATTCTGTAGATTTGGGGTGGAGAGTTCTGTAGATGTCTATTAGGTCTGCTTGGTGCAGAGGTGAGTTCAATTCCTGGATATCGTTGTTAACTTTTGGTCTCATTGATCTGTCTAATGTTGACAGTGGGGTGTTAAAGTCTCCCATTATTATGTGTGGGAGTCTAAGTCTCTTTGTAAGTCTCTAAGGACTTGGTTTATGAATCTGGGTGTTCCTGTATTGGGTGCATAAATATTTAGGATAGTTGGCTCTTCTTGGTGAATTGATCCCTTTACCTTTGTGTAATGACCTTCTTTGTCTCTTTTGATCTTTGTTGGTTTAAAGTCTGTTTTATCAGAGAGTAGGATTGCAACCCCTGCTTTTTTTGTCTTCCATTTGCTTGGTAGATCTTCCTCCATCCTTTTATTTTGAGCCTATATGTGTCTCTGCACATGAGATGGGTCTCCTGAATACAGCACACTGATGGGTCTCCTGAATACAGCACACTGATGGGTCTTGACTCTATCCAATTTGCCAGTCTGTGTCTTTTAACTGGAACATTTAGCCCATTTGCATTTAAGGTTAATATTCTTCTGTGTGAATTTGATCCTGTCATTATGATGCTAGCAGGTTAATTTTGCTTGTTAGTTGATGCAGTTTCTTCCTAGCATCGATGGTCTTTACAATTTGGCATGTTTTTGCAGTGGCTTGTACCCGTTGTTCCTTTCTATGTTTAGTGCTTCCTTCAGGAGCTCTTATAACTCAGGCCTGGTGGTGACAAAATCTCTCAGCATTTGTTTGTCTGTAAAGGATTTTATTTCTCCTTCACTTATGAAGCTTAGTTTGGCTGGATATGAAATTCTGGGTTGAAAATTCTTTTCTTTAAGAGTGTTGTATGTTAGCTCGCACTCTCTTCTGGCTTGTAGAGTTTCTGCTGAGAGACCCGCTGTTAGTCTGATGGGCTTCACTTTGTGGGTTACCCAACCTTTCTCTCTGGCTGCTTTTAATATTTTTTTCTTCATTTCAACCTTGGTGAATCTGATGTTTTTGTGTTTTGGGATTGCTCTTATCAAGGAGTATCTTTGTGATGTTCTCTGTATTTCCTGAATCTGAATGTTGCCCTGCCTTGCTAGTTTGGGGAAGTTCTCTTGGATAATATCCTGCGGAGTGTTTTCCAGCTTGGTTCCATTCTCCTTGTCACTTTCAGGTACACCAATCAGATGTAGATTTGGTCTTTTGACATAGTCCCATATTTCTTGGAGGTTTTGTTCACTTCTTTCTACTCTTTTTTCTCTAAACCTCTCTTCTTGCTTCATTTCATTTATTTGATCTTCAATCACTGATACTGTTTCTTCCACTTGATTGAATCGGCTACTGAAGCTTGTGCATCTGTCACGTAGTTCTTATATCACGGTTTTCAGCTCCATCAGGTCATTTAAGGTCTTCTCTATGCTGTTTATTCTAGTTAGCCATTCGTCTAATCTTTTTTCATGGTTTTTAGCTTCTTTGCGATGGGTTCGAACATCCTCCTTTAGCTTGGAGAAGTTTGTTATTACCAGTCATCTGAAGCCTTCTCTCAACTCATCAAAGTCATTCTCCATCCAGCTTTGTTCCATTGCTGGCGAGGAGCTGCATTCCTTTCGAGGAAAAGAGGTGCTCTGATTTTTAGAATTTTCAGCTTTTCTGCTCTGGTTTCGCTGGAGATCCACTCCAGATGTTGTTTGCCTGGATATCACCAGTGGAGGCTGCAGAACAGCAAATATTGCAGAACGGAAAATGTTGCTGCCTGATCCTTCCGCTAGAAGCTTTGTCTCAGAGGGGCACCCGGTTGTATGAGGTGTCAGTTGGCCCCTACTGGGAGATGTCTCCCAGTTAGGCTACTCAGGGGTTAGGGACCCACTTGATGAGGCAGTCTGTCCATTCTCAGATCTCAAACTCCATGCTGGGTGAAGCACTACTCTCTTCAAAGCTGTCAGACAGGGACGTTTAAGTCTGCAGAAGTTTCTGCTGCCTGTTGTTCAGAAGTTTCTGCTGCCCTGCCCCTAGAGGTGGAGTCTATAGAGGCAGGCAGGCCTCCTTGAGCTGTGGTAGGCTCCACCCAGTTTGAGCTTCCCAGCTACTTTGTATATCTACTCAAGCCTCAGCAATGGAGGACGCCCCTTCCCCAGCTGCGCTGCCACCTTGTGGTTCGATCTCAGACTGCTGTGCTAGCAGTGAGTGAGGCTCCATGGGCATGGTACTCTCTGAGCCAGGCACGGGATATAATCTCCTGGTGTGCCATTTGCTAAAACCATTGGAAAAGCACAGTATTAGGGTGGGAGTGTCCTGATTTTCCAGGTGCTGTCTGTCATGGCTTCCCTTGGCTAGGAAAGGGAATTCCCTCAGCCCTTGTGCTTCCTGGGTGAGGCGATGCCCTTCCCTGCTTTGGCTCACACTCCATGGGTTGTACCCACTGGCCGACAAGCCCCGGTGAGATGAACGCGGTACCTCAGTTGCAGAAATCACTCGTCTTCTGCTTCGCTCATGCTGGGAGCTGTAGACTGGAGGTGTTCCTGTTCAGCCATCTTGGAACCTCCAGAACATTTTTTTTTTTAATATGTTTCTTGGCCATTTGTATATCTTCTTTTGAGAATTGTCTATTCATGTCCTTTGCTTACTTTTTGATGGTATTATTTCCTTTTTTTCTTGCTGATTTGCTTGAGTTCCTTGTAGGGTCTGGATATTAGTCCTTTGTCAGATGCATAATTTGTGAATATTTTCTCCCACTCTGTTTACTCCGCTGGTTATTTCTTTTGCTGTGCAGAAGTTTTTTTAGTTTAATTAGGTCACAGCTATTTATTTTTTGTTGCTTTTGCTTTCAGGTTGTTGGTCATGATTCTTTGTCTAAGCTAATGTCTAGAACAACAGTGGTCCCCAAACATTTTGACACCAGGGACCAGTTGCAAGGAAGACAATATTTGATGGACTGTGGTTGGAGCAGAGGATGGTTTCAGGATGAAGCTGTTTCACCTCAGATAATCAGGCATTAGATTCTCATAAGGAGCACACAACCTAGATTCCTTGCATGCACAGTTCACTATACAGGTCATCCTCCTATGAGAATCTAATGCTGCTGCTGATCTGATAGTAGCCAGAATTCAGGTGGTAATGCTTGCTTCTCCACCTCTCACCTGCTGCTATGTGGCCCAGTTCCTGACAGGGAGTTGGGGATGCCTTGTCTAGAAGAGTTTTTCTGATGTTGTCTTCTAGAATTTTTATGGTTTCCAGTCTTAGATTTAAGTCTGATCCGTCTTGAGTTGATTTTTATATAAGGAGAGAGATGAGGATCCAATTTCATTCTTCGACATGTGGCTTGCCAGTTATCCCAGCACTATTTGTTGAATAGGGTGTCCTTTCCATACTTTATATTTTTGTTTGCTTTGTTGAATGTTAGTTGGCTGTAAGTATGTGGCTTTAATTTCTGGGTTCTCTATTCTGTTCCTTTGGTCTATGTAGCTATTTTTATACCAGTACCATGCTGTTTTGTTAACTGTAGCCTTGTAGTACAGCTTGAAGTTGGGTAATATGATGCCTCCAAATTTGTTCTTTTTGTTTAGTCTTGCTTTGGCTGCATGGAGTATTTCTTGGTTCCATAGGAATTTTAGGATTATTTTTTCTAGTTCTGTGAAGAATTATGATGGTGTTTTGATGGGAATTGCATTGAATCAGTAGATTGCTTTTGACATTATGGTCATTTTCACAATATTGATTCTACCCATCCTTAAGTGTGGTATGTATTTCCACTTGTTTGTGTTATCAATAATTTCTTTCAATAGTGTTTTGTAGTTTTCCTCATATAGATCTTTCACTTCACTGGTTAGGTATATTCTTAAGTATTTTATTTTATTTTATTTTTTGCTGCTGTTGTAAAAGGGATTTTGAATTCTTGATTTGATTCTTGGCTTGGTCATTGTTGGTGTATGTCAGTGCTACTGATTTGTGTACGTTGATTTTGTATCCTGAATCTTTACAAAATTCATTTATAAGATTTAGGAGATTTTTGGATGAGTATTTAGGGTTCCCTAGATATATGATCATATCATCAGTGAACAGCAACAGTTTGTCTTCCTCTTTACTGATTTGGATGCCCTTTATTTCTTTCTCTTGTGTGATTGCTCTGGCTAGGACTTCCAGTATTATGTTGCATAGAAGTGATGAAAGTGAGCATCCTTGTCTTGTTCCAGATCTTAGGGGGAAATGCTTTCGACTTTCCCCCCATTCAGTATAATGTAGGCGGTGGGTGTGTCATAGAAGGCTTTTATTACCTTGAGGTGTGACCCTTCTATGCCAATTTTGCTGAGGGTTTTTAATCATAAAGGGATGCTGGCTTTTGTCAAATGCTTTTTCTACATGTATTCAGGACGATCATATGATATTTGTTTTTAGTTGTCTATGTGACGTATCATATTTGTTGATTTGCATATGTGAAACCATCCCTCCATCCCTGGTATGAAACCCAATTGAACTTGGCGTGATATCTTTTTGATATGCTGTTGGATTCAGTTAGCCAGTATTTTGCTGAGGATTTTTGCATCTGTGTTCATCAGGGATACTGGTTTGTAGTTTTCTTTTTTGTTATGTCCTTTCCTTGTTTTGGTATTAGGGTGATACTGGTTTTATAGAATGATTTAGGGAGAATGCTAATTTAGGGAGAACTCTTTTGGAATAGTTTTAGTAAGATGAATATTAATTCTTTGAATGTTTGATAGAATTTAGCTGTGAATACATCTGGTCCTGGAGTGTTTTTTGTTGGCAGTTTTTAAAAATTATTATTACTGTTTCAATCTTGCTACTTGTTATTGGTCTCTTCAGAGTTTCTGTTTCTCCCTGATTTAATCTAGGAGAGTTGGATTTTATCCGTCTCCTCTAGATTTTCTAGTTTGTGTGTGTAAAGGTGTTCATAGTAGCCCTGAATGATCTTTTGAATTTCTGTGGTATCAGTTGTAATATCTCCTGTTTAATTTCTAATTGAGCTTATTTGGATCTTCTCTCTTCTTTCCTTGGTTAACCTTACTAATGGTTTATTTATTATGTTTGTCTTTTCAAAGAATCAGCTTTTTATTTTATTTGTTTTTTGTGTTTTTTGTTTCAATTTCTGTTAGTTCTACTCTGATCTTTGTTACTTATTTTCTTTTTCTGAGTTTAGGTTTGGTTTGTCCTTGTTTCTCTAGTTCCTTGGAGTGTGACCTTAGATAATCTATTTGTGTCCTTTCAGACTTTTTGATGTAGGCATTTAATTCCATGAACTTTCCTCCTAGTACCACTTTTGCCATATCCTAGAGGTTTTGATAAGTTGTGTCCCTATTATGAGCTTTTTCCACCCTTTTACCTTAAGTTAATGTGAGTCCTTAGGTGTTAGATGAGTTGCTCGAACAGTGGACACGTGGTTGGTAGATTTTTATTCATTCTGTCATTCTGTATTTTTTAAGTATAGCATTTAAATTCAGTGTTAGTTTTGAGATGTGAGGTACTGTTCTATTCATCATGTTGTTCCCTAAGTACCTAGTTTTTTTTTCTCATCGTGTTATTGTTTTATAGGCCCTGTGAGATTCATGTTTCACAGAGGGTCTATTTTGGTATATTTTTGAGGTTTTGTTTCAAGATTTAGAACTCCTTTTAGCATTTCTTGTAGTGCTGGCTTGGTACTGGCAAATTCTCTAAGCATTTTTTTTTGTTTTGTCTGAAAAAGACTTTATCTCTTCTTCATTTATGAAGCTTAGTTTTGCTGGAAAATTCTTGGCTGATAATTATTATTTTTTTTTCAGTAGACTAAAGGTGGGACCCCAACCCCTTCTGGCTTGTAAAGTTTCTGCTGAGAAATCTGCTGTTAATCTGATAGGTTTTCCTTTATAGGTTACTTGATGCTTTTGTCTCACAGCTCTTAGGATTCTTTCCTTCATCTTAACTTTAGATGACGTGATGACTATGTACCTAGGTGAGATCTTTTTGCAGTGAATTTCCCAAGTGTTCTTTGAGCTTCTTGTCTAGATGTCTAGATCTTTAATTAGATGCCTAGATCTAGATGTCTAGATCTTTAGATCTTTGAACTTCTTGTCTAGCTGTTTAGATCTTTAGTAAGGCCAGTGAGGTTTTCCTTAGTTATTCCCTCAGATACGTTTTCCAAACTTTTAGATTTTTCTTCTTCCTCAGGAACACCAATTATTCTTAGATTTGGTCATATAACATATTCCCATATATCTTAGAAGCTTTGTTAATTTCTTTAAAATTCTTTTTTCTTTGTCTTTGTCTTATTGGGTTAATTCAAAAGCCTTGTCTTTGAACTCTGAAATTCTTGTTTCTACTTGTTCCAGTCTATTGTTGAAACTTTCCCATGTGTTTTGTATTACTTTGTGTGTCTTTCATTTCCAGAAATTATGATTGATTTTTTCTTTATGATACCTATTTCTCTGGATAATTTTTCATCCATATCCTGCATTGTTTTTTTAAAATTTCTTTGACTTGGTTTTCACCTTTCTCTGGCATCTCCTTGAGTAGCTTAATAATCAACCTTCTGAATTTATCTGACAATTCAGAGATTTCTTCTTGGTTTGGATCCATTGCTGGGGAGCTAGTGTGATCTTTTGGGGGTGTTATAGAGCCTGTTTTTTTCATGTTATCAGAATTACTTTTTTGGTTCCTTCTTATTTGGAACCAAATGAAGTAATCCAGTGGAGAGGTCTGCAACTAAAGGCCTGCTGTTCAGATTCTCTTGTCCCGTGGGGTGATCCCTTGATGTGGTGCTCTCCCACTTTCACTAAGGGTGGGACTTACTGAGAGCTAGACTACAGTGACTGTTATTGCTCTTCGGGTTCTAGCCACCCACCAGGGCTACCAGGCTCTAGGCTGGTGCTGGAAAATGTTTGCAACGAGAACTGTGATGTGATCCGTCTTCAGGTCTCCCATCTGTGGATAGCAGCACCTGCTCTGGTGGAGGTGGCAGGAGAGTGAAATAGACTCTATGAGAGTCCTTGGTTGTAGATATGTTTAGTGTGCTGACTTTCTCCAATGCTACTGATGTTAACAGTGAAGCTGTCACATGGACAGACAGGACCTCTGGTTAGCTAGGGTGTTGTAGGCCGTGGAATTACCTGTTGTTTTCTCTTTCCGGGGAGCAGTATTATTCTGTCACAAGTTGCTTTAATGGCCTGAGTTGGTTGGCCTCCAGCCAGGAGGTGGCACTTTCGAGAGAGCAGCAGCTGTGGCAGTAGGGGGATCTAAGCTTGCCCTAAGTTGGCCAGGGTAAGTATTCTGGTTTCTCAGGTGATGGGCAGGGTTACAAGACTCCCAAGAGTTTCTGTCTTTTGTGTTCGGCTACCAGGGTTGGTAGAGAAATACCAGCAGGTCGGGGAAGGTTTAGGCAGGTCTGGGCTCAGACTCTCCTTGGGTGGGACTTGCTGCAGCCACTGTGAGGGCTGGTGTGTGTTGAGGGGTGGGGGGCAGTGGTTCTCAGGCCAATGGGGTTATGTTTCAGAGGGGATTATGGCTGCCTTTTCTGTGTCACACAGTTCACTGGGGAAGTGGGGGATAACTGGTAGTGAAAGGCCTTATCCAGCTCCCACACAGTTGGTGAGGCTGGTCTTGCTCCTGCAGTGCCCCCTGTTCAGATCTTGCCCAGGTCATAAGCTTCCCACTGAGAAAGAAAACATGGCTTTCAGGCCTCGCCCCCTCCCTGTCTGCCCACACTGTGGTCAGCAGCTCCTGTGCTCATATCTGCAGCAGTTCCTGGCCACCCCCCAGATTTTGCTCCAGAAAATTTGTGCCCAGTTGAAATTATTACAGATTTCGTTTGGGAGCTTTGTTCACCTTGTGACCCCTCCCTGATTCTACTCATTGCCTTCTCTGAGGATGCCTATGAGTATAGAAAGGGATGGTTTTCCTGGGCTCGAGCTGGAGATTGGGAGTGCCTAGAAGGCTCTTCCCACCGCTTCTTCTACTTTTTTATTTTGTGCAGCTCCCTAAATTTGTGTCATCTCTAGGTAAGGTTAAATCTTTCTCCTGAGATCTGGATATTCAGATTCCTCAGTTTGCATGTGTGTTTGGAGGCTGGTTTTTTCCCTCTCATACTTTGGGAACTCAGTTTTTTGTCTGTCTCCCAGAGTTTGCTTCAGTGTGCCACTTCTTTCAAAAGATCAATGAATTCTCTCTTTTTTTTTTCTGGTGTGTTTCTGTGGTGGTTCCTCAAGTGAAAGTTCATGGTGTGAGTCTCCCCACACTGTTCTGTCAGTCGAAGTGGGAGCTTACCTCCCCTGTCTCCTACCTGCTGTCTCCATGATGTGTTTTTCTTTTTTTTTGAGATGGAGTTTTGCTCTTGTCACCCAGGTTGGAGTTTAATGGTGCCTTGCCAGTTCACTGCAACCTCTACCTCCTAGGCTCAAGCACTTCTCCTGCTTCAGCCTCCTGAGTAGCTGAAACTACAGGATCATGCCACCATGCCCAGCTTATTTTTTTTCAGTTTTAGTAGAGATGGAGTTTCACCATGTTGGCCAGGCTGGTCTCAAATTCCTGACCTCAGGTGACCTGCCCGCCTCAGCTTCCCTAAGTGCTGGAATTATAGCCGTGAACCATCATGACTGGCCTTGATGTGTTTTTTTTTAAATTTTTTATTTTTTGAGGCAGGGTCTCACTGTCTCACCCAAGCTGGAGTGCAGTGGCATGACTCCAACTCACTGCAGCCTCGACCTCTCAGGCTCAGGTGATCCTTCCACCTCAGTCTCCTGAGTAGCTAGGACCCACAGGCGTGTGCCACCATACCTGGCTAATGAGAAAAAGAAAATTAAATGTTAATTGATGTTACTATTAAGAGTATTTATTAGAAAATATACTTTTTTATTAAATAAATATCTAGCACTTTCCTACCATGTGCTATGCACTTTTTAAAGCATGAGGGATTTAACAGTGAACAAAGCAAAGACAAAAGGCAAATAAGTAAGTGTAGAGTATGTTCACTTTATGTAACTTAAGAAAATTCGTGCATTTAAATCAGGAAAATATTTCTGCTTTGTTTTCTCTCAAGAAGTATATATTTGAAATTATATATTGTGCTTAATTCCTAGTGAGGATGGATAAACTGTCATTTGAACTGGCTTTTTTTTTAAAGAATGATTTCGAATACCTAAAATTTGTAATTTAATCCTTCTGTCAGCCTTCCTATACAGGTACTATTTTTATATTTTTAATCCAGATGAGGAAATTGAGACCCAGGAGATTCCAGTAACTCTTTTGTGATCACGGATTAGCTGTTATGGCAGACATAGGATTTAACTCCGGAGATTATGCCTGCCGGAGCATGTGGCTTAGACTCACTCCACCTTATGCATGTTTTCCCTACTTCATGAAAGTGGAAAGGAAGAAATAAGTGCAACCTGATAGAGACACAGCTTCTCTTAAGAGACACCAAAGGACATCTGCCCATATGTCTTTTGACAGGTATTTTAAATTGATCAGGACAGATGGTTGTCCTGTCAGTTGCTGAATTCCATTTAATGGAATTCTGATGATTCTTTCACTCGGAGGAGCCTGCTGAATACTTAGAGTTAAATATCTGGTAGTTTTTTTGGCTGCTTAAAGAGAATGTGCAAGAACATCTGAATTAACCATGGGGCCACAATTTAATAGGCAGCTATTTCAGTGTAGCCTTTGTGGTTGTTTGACATGGGCTTTCTTGAGAAAGCACTGTGGGAGAATTAGATCTGTATTGACTACACTGTCTTTCATGAATGTTCTGATTCTAATTAGGATTTATCTTTACATATTGGGGCTAAATTATTTTCTGTGGGAACACATCTCTAAAATTAAAATTTAAGTCAGTGGAAAAAAATGATTCAACATGCTGCAAATATTTTACTTAAATACAACTTTCCATGAATGCAGCCAATGTATGAAATAAAGCACATGTAGTGATAAGCTAGGCTGGCTCCTTCTCATGCTTACAGTCTGTTAAAAAATAAGTCACACAAACTTCCTGGCAGCATGAGCTAGCAGAGCAGGCATGGGGCCATGTGCCTGGGGACCCAAGCTCTAGCCTTCACTATTGACCCCTGGGCATATCGCTTAACTTTTCCTGGCCTTAGCTCTCAGTCAAAGGGCTGTATGACTTGACAAGGAACTATTTTACAAAACAAAATAAAAATACACCCAAGCCCAAAGGATGCTATTGGCAACAACGCTGTAGCTGTCTTTCAGAATCAATACATCTTCACATTTTGCCATATTTGCCTCGAACTTTAACAAAAAATAATTGCAGAATAAATGGAAGTTCCCCTCCTGGTTCCTTTCCTTTATCAACCTTGCCAGAGGTCACTACTAATGTGATTGATAGCATTCGATCCATGTCCATGTACGTGTGCATGTATTTGTGCATGCTTACATATTGCCACGTTTATATGCGTCCATATACAAGATAGATAGTAGAGAGGGCTTATGTCTAGTGGCAAAATATGCAACCTTTGGGGAAAGACTGCCTAAGTTCAAATCCTCGCTATGACTCTTATTAGCTGGGTAATCTTGGGCAAGTTCCTTAACTTCTTCACTTCATTTTTACCATTTGTAAATAGAATGTCTATTTCGTAGTATTATTCTGTGGATTAAGCAAATTAGTTTAAATAATGTATTAGAACATCATTGGGTATGTAGCAAACACTCAGTGAGTGTTAACTGTTGCCTTGTGCGGTTTACAAAATTATCTAAATGGCATAATACAATATGGATTATTGTGAAACTTATCATTTAACTCTCCATTTTTCTTTTGAACACATTTAGATCTAGTTCATTAGTTTGAACTACTGCATAATACCACAACATATTCATCCATTTGCTATTGATGAAAAGTTGGCTTGGTTCAGATTTTTGACAAAAAATACTGCAATATACATCTTCATGCATACCTCCTTGTTCATGGCTTTTAAATTCTTATGGCACATACCTCACCATAGAGAGAATTCTTTAGGAAATCCTTAATTATCCAACAACTCATTAGTGCAGTCCTATGCCTGGTCATCCCAATGATGGAGATAATACTACATTGTGAGGCAGCAAATAATATTTTTGAACTACTCTGTTAGAAGTAATCTGAAGGAAGACTAATTTTGGTTTAATGCAATGGTCTTATGTTTGTCCCACCTAAATCACTTCAGTCATGCCAGCCACATTTTGGTTCCTTGAATACTCCCAAGATTTTCCCTGACTCATACTACCATTTGTGCTTGCTTTTGCCTGGAAGACCTTTTTGTCTTTACACAGTTCCTTTACACAAGGAACTTTACAAAAATAGTTTCTGTTCCTTGTAAATAGAGGTTCTATTTACAAATGGGAAAAACGAAGTGAAGAAGTTAAACACTTTGCCCAAGATTACACAGCTAGTCAGAGTCTTAACTGGAGTTTGAACTTAGGCAGCTTGTTTGTTTATCTATGTCTGACTCTTACTCATCATCTGTTTTTAACTTAAATGTTACTTTCTTAAGGACCTTTGAGGGTTCCCCATTTTGTTATCAATCACTACTTCCTGTTTAGTCCTTCAGAGTTCTTTGCATAAATTGAAACTACGTATTTTTTTGGTCTCCTTTAATTTTCGTCCCCCAGTAAATAATAATAACTCCATAAACTCTACTTGTTTTGTTTTCCATCATCAGTCAGTACCCAGCACGATGTGTGACACTCAGTGCAAGTGCATATGTTGGTGTAAGTGTAGCCCCTGTCACAATATTAATTTGTAGTAAACTTATTGTGGACCAAAACCCCAAAGGGGTTTGTTTTTCACTTGTTCCTGCTAATCTCTGACTTCTCCTTCTTGAGCTCATGCAGTTATTTTTTTGGACTCACATTTATGTCCTTATGTTCATTACCATTAAATTTCATTACTATCTATAAAAGGAGAGCATTGAATTAAGTAACCAAGGTCACTTTCTGCTTCTAAAAATGAAATTGGTTATTCCAGAGCAGCACTATCCAATAGAACTTTCTGTGATGGTGGAAAAGATCTATAGCTACACTGCGCAATCCTACAGTCACAAGCCACACATGGCTATTGAGTAGTTAGAATGTGACTAGTGCAACTGAGAAACTGGATTTTAAATTTAAATTTAAGTAGCCACATGTGGCCAGTGGCTGCTGTATTGGGCAGTGCCATTCTAGAGAAACAGTATCAGAATTTTAAAAGATGACATGACATGTATAGCATATGGGGAGAAATCAACAAGCAGATAGGATGGCCTGTTTAGGGTCAGGGTTTGTTTATTCATTGTTCTTTTATTTATTTAACAGATTAAAATATTTTTTTCTTTCACTGAGCATCAGCTATGTGCTAGGCACAGTACTGGGTACTGGGATATAGCTTTGAAGAAGGCAGTCATGACCCTTGCTCTCAAGGGTCTTCCTGTTTTAGGTGTCAAACCTAAAGCATTTCTTCAAGGTAAGCTATTAGTTCCTGGCAAAATGTATTGCTAGTCTTCAAACTGGGTTTCTGTGCATAGTGTTTTTTATATCTGTAATCTTGGTTAGTCTGGATTCTAGAACTTAAGGCTCTAGAACTCGCCTCAGTACGATGAGGAGAATGAGGAGCCAAATGTTTATGAGGCAGAAGAAATATCGGCTTGGATCTTTCAAAGAGGAGGCAATTTATGGTTGTATCTTCCAATATAGGCTGGATTGCACTGTAGTTAGTACCAAGGGCTGATTTTTTTACATGTTCGTTATAGGACATCTGGGACTCCTGGAGCAAGCTGACAGGGCAGCCTTTATGTAGAACATTGCTGGTGTTCTGACAGAAGGAAAAGAGCATGATGGAGTAGGAGCTGGCCTTGAAAGCATCTTCTAGAAGTGTATCCCTTTGGTTAAAGCAAGTTCCATGGCCAAGCAAGGAAGTGGTCTCCCCTAGGAAAAAGCAACAAATATTTGTGAATGGTAATAAAGTTTATTGTAGTCTTTTCTTCTCATCACAAATATTTGGTTCAATCTCTTTTTGATTGAGAAAATACACTCTCTTCCGGCCTTTCTCTTGGGAGGCCAAACAAATGTCCCACTAATCATGGCAATAGGATCATAGCCCAGGATCCTGTGATGTGTCTTTCTCTAGGTATTTGATTCTCTTGCTTCAGGTATCCATGAAGGAAAAAAGCAAATTAGCTGCTTCTCATATTAAATATTCATTGTTAGAATAAGGCCAGAATATTTAAATATGCTATTACACACACAGACACACACACACACACACACACAGTTTTGGAAAAAGGAAGAATGGAGGATACACAATAGTTATTTCTAGAAAAATTTTGAAATTTAATGGAACAGATATTACAAGGATCCTTACCTTAGAAATTGAGCATGTTCTTTAGCTCCCTGGAAACAGATCTCTAGTTCATTGTTTTCTGTGGCTTATGGTTTCACTTTCTTGGGGTCCTTCTTTTTTCATTTTAGTCTTGAAAAACTCTGTGAGTCCACTCTTTACCCATAGAGGTTGGAAGCATAAGGATTATTTTATTTCCTAAACAATCATAGACTCTTTTAGTGTAAGATAGTGTGACTCTTTGGCTATGAAACAAGAGTGAAACTTGGTCATTTTTATCATCTATTTAATTCCAATCAGCCATGGTATGTACCAGGGGCCATACTCACAATTAATATTGAGTACCACAAACCTATCAGGATTTCATGGAAAAGCCAGACTGTTAGCCACTTTTCTTTATCTCATCCAACTGAAAAGATTCACTGGTATTGCCTTAATTTGTTCAGATGCCTTAGCAATGGGTGGGACATCTATTTCCTTGACTTCATCCTTGCCTCGAGGCTGAGTTTTTGTTTGTTTGTTTTCTTTTCAAGGCCGAGATTTAATTGGCCTGCCCAAAGCCTTTTTCAGGTTTATCTTTTATTGTTGGAGATGAGAAGAAGTTGTTGCTTTCAATACTACAAGTTCTGGAATTTCTGGACTCTATGTCCTTTCATTTTCATGTATAAGGTGGCCAGTTCGTTCCTGTTATTTATTTATTTATTTATTTATTTATTTATTTATTTATTTATTTGAGATGGAGTCTTGCTCTGTCACCTAGGCTGGAGTGAGTGCAGTGGTGCGATCTCAGCTCACTGCAACCTCCGCCTGCAGGGTTCAAGCAATTCTCCTGCCTTAGCCTCCCGAGTAGCTGGGACTAGAGGCATGTGCCACCATACACGGCTAATTTTTTTGTATTTTTAGTAGAGATGGGGTTTCACCATGCTGACCAGGCTGGTCTTGAACTCCTGACCTTGTGATCCACCTGCCTCGGCCTCCCAAAGTGCTGGGATTACAGGCATGAGCCACTGTGCCCAGCCTCTTTTCTGTTCTTATCTTGTATTAGTTTGCAAGGGCTGCTGAAGCAAAGTACTGTTGACGAGGTGGCTTAGAAAACAGAATTTTTTTCTCTCTATATTTGGATGCTAGAAGTCCAAAATCAAGGTGTTAGTGGAGTTGGTTCCTTCTGAGGGCTGTGAGGGAGGGGTCTGTTACGGGGCTCTCTCCTTGGCTTGTAGATGGCTATCTTCTCTCTATGTCTCTTCAAATCATTTTCCCTCTAAGTGGATCTCTATGTTCAAATTTCTTCTTTTTATAAGGACACCAGTCATACTGGATTAGAGCCCACCCTACCAACTTCATTTTAGCTTCATTACTTCTGTAAGGCCCTACCTCTGAACAAAGTAACATTCTGAGGTATTGGAGGTTAGGACTTCAACATATGAATTTAAGAGGGGACACAGTTCAGTGCATAACACATCTTTTTCTTCTAGTTTTTGTCTGATGCAGCCAACAGTAACCAAGACACACTACTAACTTTCTGTTTTCCAAGCTCATCAGGTACATTTTTCTCTTCCAGTTTATTTTGGATGACAGCTTTAGCAAATGTTTCATCCTTGTGAAGTATGAATCAAAATCAGTCTAGCTTCCAGTCTCCTTTCTGCCCACTATGTGGCTCCAGAAACCAATGCTATATATATATATGTAAAAATATATAAAAAATATATAAATATATATGAAATATATATAAAATATAATATATATAAATATGTATATTTGTTTATTTGTTGTTGTTGTGTTGTTATGGTAGCACCACACTTCCTGTACCGATTTTGTATCGACAGGAAGACTGGATGTTGTTGCAACAAACTTCAAATCTCAGTGGCCTACAGTATCAAGAGTTTATTTCTTGCTTGTAATACATGTTCATCATGAATTGCCTACCTTTCTCCTTCACATTTCCCCCCGCCCCGGGATTCTTGCAACTGCTATTAGGAGGCTTTCTGTTGCTGTGGCAAATTGTGGGAAAATAAGAAAGGTGAAGCATCCACTGGCATTTAAAGCTACTGCTCAGAAATGATATGTGTCAATTCTGCTCAAATTTCATTGGCCAAAGTAAGTCTTATCGCCAAGGCTTCAGTTAAAGGAGGTGGAAAGTACAGTTCTCTAGGGAGGGGCAGCAAATATTTGTGAGTGCTGTTAGTCACAGTCTAGCATAACATAATATTTTAATATTTTTAGAAAAGTTTGGGGAGATAGTAGACAGAGTTTAACGACTTGACACTAGGTGAGTGGGAAGACCAGGGCAAAGGGTAAAGAGAAGGACTTTGGCTTTGGCACAGAGATCTTAACTGTAGTTAACACCAGAAGAATCTATCCTTTATCAAATGCTTAACAGGTTAACATGTCAGGGCTTGAAGAGTTCTTGGCAGTGGGAGAGGGGAAATAGTTGGTGCAGGCTTTGTATTCCAGGACTTCAAGTTGCAGCTCTGCCACTTAGTAGCTGTGTAAAGTTTGTTATGTTACTTGACCTTTCTGAGTCTTCATTTTTTTTTTTTTTTAAGAGAAAGTCTTGCTCCATCAGACAGGCTGGAGTGCAGTGGTATGGATGTCAACTGACTGCACCTCCATCTCCCGAGTTCAAGCGATCCTCCCTCCTCAGCCTCCTGAGTAGCTGGGATTACAGGTGTGTGCCGCGACACCCAGCTAATTTTTGTATTTTTAGTAGAGACGTGATTTTGCCATATTGGCCAGGCTGGTCTTGAACTCCTGAGCTCAAGTGATCTGCTTGCCTCAGCCTTCCAAAGTGCTGGGATTACAGGCATGAGTCACCATGTCCGGCCCTGAGTCTGCATTCGTCACCTCTCAAAGGGAACAGCAGTATCATCCACCTCATAGTACTATTTTGAGTAATATCGCTTTATGCAGTAGTTGTATGACATTGGGCAAGTTGCTTATGTATACTTCAGTTTCGTATCTGTCACATTGAGATAATACTAGTACATATTTTGTAGGGTTTAGTGATTTAAAACATTTAAGCCCATGCTTGTGGTAAATCCTCAGTAAATGGTAATTATTCTCATTGTAGTTAGCTGAGTTGATACATATAAAGCTTTTAGCACAGTGCCAGGCTCACAGTGAAAACACAGTAAATACGAGACAATCATTTTCTGCACTAACCCTTATTAAGAAGTGCAAGCCTAAGAAGCCAGAGTCAGAGAAATGAAACAGAGAAGGAGGGAGAACAAATACAAGAGAGTTCATTACCAAGCAAGCCATAGTTGCTTGGCAAATTGATTACTCAGTCTCTGTATCAGTCTGTTCTCACACTGCTATAAAGATACTACCTGAGACTGGGTAATTTATAAAGAAAGGAAGTTTAATTGACTCAGAGTTTTGCATGGCTGGGGTGGCCTCAGGAAACTTACAATTATGGTGGAAGGTAAAGGGAAAGCAAGGCACATCTTACATGACAGCAGGAGAGAGAGAGAATGAGGAAATGCCACACTTTAAAACTATCAGTTCTCATAAGAACTCACTCATTATCATGAGAACAGCATGGGGGAAACTGCCCCCGTGATCCAATCACCTCTCCTGACATGTGGGGTTTACAATTCAAGTTGAGATTTGGGTGAGAATACAGAACCAAACCATATCATTCTGCCCCTGGCCCCTCCCAAATCTCATGCCCTTTTCACATTTCAAAATCAATCATGCCTTCCCAACTGTTCTGCGAAGTCTTAACTCAGTCCAGCATTAACTCAAAAGTCTAAGTCCAAAGTATCTGAGATAAGCCAAGTCCCTTCTGCCTATGAGCCTGTAAAATAAAAAAACAAATTAGTTACTTCCAAGATACAATGGGGGTGCAGGTATTGGGTAAATGTTCCCATTCCAAATGGGAGAAATTGGCCAAAACACAGGGGCCACAGGCCCCATCCAAGTCCAGAATCTTAAAGGGCACTCAGTAAATCTTAAAGCTCCAAAGTAATCTCCTTTGACTCCATGTCGCACATTCATGGCATGCTGATGCAAGAGGTGGTTTCACAAGGCCCTGGGCAGCTGCACCCCTGAAGCTCTGGAGGGTACAGCCCCTAGAGCTGCTTTCATAGGTTGGTGTTGAGTGCCTGCAGTTTTCCCAAGCACACAGTGGTAAGCTGTTGCTTGATCTATTATTCTGTGGTCTAGAGAATGGTGGCCCTCTTCTCATAGCTCCATTAGGCAGTGCCCCAGTGAGGACTCTGTGTGGGGCTCCAACCCCACATTTACCTTCCACACTGGCCTAGCAGAGGTTTTCCATGAGGGCTCTGCCCCTGCAGTAGAATTCTACCTGGACATCTAGGTGTTTCCATATATCCTCTGAAATCTAGGTGGAGGTTCCCAAACCTCAACTTTTGGCTTCTGCACACCCACATGCCCAACACCACATGTAAACTGCCAAGGCTTGGGGCTTGCACCCTCTGAGGCCACAGCCCAAGCTGTACCTTGGTCCCTTTTAGCCACTGCTGGAGCTGGAGCAGCTGGAAGGCAGGGTGCCATGTCCTGAGGCTCCACAGAGCCGCTGGGCCCTGAGCGTAGTCTATGAAGCCATTTTTCCCTCCTAGGCCTTGGGCCTGTGATGGGAGGGGTTGCCTTGAAGATCTCTGAAATGCCATGGAGACCTTTTCCCCATTGTCTTGGCACTTAACGTTCAGTTCCTTGTTACTTATGCAAATTTCTGTGGCCAGCTTGAACTTCTCCCCAGAAAATGGGTTTTTCTTTTCTACCACATGGTCAGGCTGCAAATTTTCCAAACTTATATGGTCTGCTTCCATTTTAAATGTAAGTTCCAATTTCAGACCATCTCTTTGTGAACATATATAACTGAATGCTTTCAGAATAAGCCAGGTCACCTCTCAGATGCTTTGCTGGTTAGAAATTTCTTCCACCAGGTACCCTAAATCATTTCTCTCAAGCTGGATGTCCCATAGATTCCTAGGGCAGGGGAAAATGCCATCAGTCTCTTTGCTAAAGCATAACATGAGTGACTTTTATGTTCTTCATCTCCATCTGAGACCACCTCAGCCTGGACTTCATTGTCCATATCATTTTCAGCATTTTGGTCAAAACCGTTCAACAAGTCTTCAGGACATTCCAAACTTTCCCACATCTTCTTTTTTTCTTGTGAGCCCTCTAAACTGTTCCAACCTTTTCCCATTACCAGTTCTAAAGTCACTTCCACATTTTCAGTTTATTTTTATAGCAGTACCCCACTCTGCAAGTACCAATGATCTGTATTAGTCCATTCTCACACTGTTACAAAGATACTACCTGACACTGGGTGATTTATAAAGGTTTAATTGACTCACAGTTCTGAATGGCTGGGGAAGACTCAGGAAACTTACAATCATAGCAGAAGGCAAAGGGGAAGCAAGGCACGTCTTACATGGGGGCAGGAGAGAGAAAGAATGAGGAGGTGCCACACTTTAAAACCATCAGCTCTCATAAGAACTCACTCACTCTCATGAGAACAGCATGGGGGAAACTGCCCACATGATCCAATCACCTCCCTCAACATGTGGGGATTATAATTTGAGATGAGATTTGGGTGAGGTCACAGAACCAAATTATATCTGTCTCCAGGATGTTTTTAAAGACACCATATATAGTCACTGCATCTCCAAACAGTTCATGCAGTAAGGGAGGAAGGAAGGAAAAATTCATCTGTTGACTCCCAACTACTATTGTTCCAAATTCCCTACATGAAACATCGACTTTCCCAGACTTCAGGTTGCATGCGCCTGAATGCCATATGAGTTCTGAGATATTTCCTGTGTCAGTGGCATCAGGGAAGCCCCAGAGATGGCATGAAGGTAGGTGAGGAACCGCCAGAGCAGGTATGTGAGCAACAGGAATATCTGAGTACAGTCTCCAAGGCAGGCTGTAAGTCTGTGGTGATGTGGTGGCAGCAGCAATCTGCTGGATCACTGTGGGAGTTGTGTAAGTTAATGAGAGGTTTCTCTCTGGCTTGAAAGCAAAGAAAATGCATGAATCTGGGGTTTTATATAAACATATTCACCTTTTAAGCCCCATTTTCTCACTTTATATGTGAGGAAATGGGTGCTAATTTGGAAAAAGATTTATTTAGAGTTATACAGCTTGTTAATTGCGGAATAAAAATTAGAATCCAGGTCGTACGAAGAGTTAGTTTTGACGTTTTCTGATCTCTAGGTTGCTAGTTTTTATTTATTTTTCCAACTTTTATTTTAGATTCCAGGGGGTACATGTGCAGGTTTGTTACCTGGGTATATTGCGTGATGCTGATGTTTGGAGTATGAATGATCCCATCACCCAAGTAGTGAGCATAGCATCCAAAAGTTAGTTTTTCAGCTCTTTCTTCCTCCTTCCCCTCTCTAGTAGTCCTCAGTGTCTATTGTTGCCATCTTTATGTCCATGTTTCCCAATGTTTAGCTCCCAGTTGTGAGCGTACAGTATTTTGTTTTCCGTTCCTTTGTTAATATGCGTAGGATAATGGCCTCCAGCTGCATCCATGTTGCTGCAAAGGACATTTTTTCAGTCTTTTTTATGACTGCGTAATATTCCATGGTGCATATATACCACACTAATTCACCATTGATGGGCACCTAGCTTTAGTTCATGTCTTTGCCATTGGGAATAGCACTGTGATGAACATGTGAGCACATGTGTCTTTTGGCAGAACTATTTTTTTTTGGGATATATACCCAGCAATGGGATTGCTGCATCAAATGGTAGTTTTTTTATTAAAAATATTTTATCGAGGCATAACCATCATAAAGAAATGTGTACAAATTATAAGTTTACAACTTGCTGGGTTTTTGCAAAGTGAATACACTTGTATAGTCAGTCTCTGGACTAGGACATAGAATATGCCAGCACCCTAGTCACTCGCACCTGAAAAAAGATAACCACAATCTGACTTCTATCATCATTGATTAGTTTTGCATAGTATTGAACTTTACATAAGTTGAACCCCACAGTAGAAAAATCTTTGTTCCTGCTTTTAAAAAAACAAACACTCAATATTATTTTTATACAATCGATCACCCTTTTTTTTTCTTTTCTTTTTAATTATACTTTAAGTTCTAGGGTACATGTGCACAATGTGCAGGTTTGTTACATAGGTATACATGTGCCATGTTGGTTTGCTGCACCCATTAACTCATCATTTACATTAGGTATTTCTCCTAATGCTATCCCTCCCCCATATCCCCACCCCACGACAGGCCCCCATGTGTGATGTTCCCTGCCCTGTGTCCAGGTGTTCTCATTGTTCAATTGCCACCTATGAGTGACAACATGAGGTGTTTGGTTTTCTGTCCTTGTGAGAGTTTGCTCAGAATGATGGCTTCCAGCTTCAACCATGTCCCTGCAAGGGACGTGAACTCATCTTTTTTTATGGCTGCATAGTATTCCATGGTGTGTATGTGCCACATTTTCTTAATCCAGTCTATCATTGGTGGACATTTGGGTTGGTTCCAAGTTTTTGCTATTGTGAATAGTGCCACAATAAACAGACGTGTGCATGTGTCTTTATAGTAGCATGATTTATAATACTTTGGGTATATACCCAGTAATGGGATCGCTGGGTCAAATGCTACTTCTAGTTCTAGATCCTTGAGGAATCGCCAGACTGTCTTCCACAATGCTTGAACTAATTTACACTCCCACCAACAGTGTAAAAGCATTCCTATTTCTCCACATCCTCTCTAGCATCCGTTGTTTCCTGAGTTTTTAATAATCGCCATTCTAACTGGTATGAGATGGTATCTCATTGTAGTTTTGATTTGCATTTCTCTGATGACCAGTGATGATGAGCATTTTTTCATGTGTCTGTTGGCTGCATAAATGTCTTCTTTTGAGAAGTGTCTGTTCATATCCGTTGCACACTTTTTGATGGGGTTGTTTGATTTTTTCCTGTAAATTTAAGTTCTTTGTAGATTCTGGATATTAGCCCTTTGTCAGATGGGTAGATTACAAAGATTTTCTCCCATTCTGTAGGTGGCCTGTTCACTCTGATGGTAGTTTCTTTGGCTGTGCAGAAGCTCTTTAGTTTAATTAGATCCCATTTGTCAATTTTGGCTTTTGTTGCCATTGCTTTTGGTGTGTTAGTCATGAAGTCCTT
>NW_012107842.1:553394-584721 GCF_000951045.1 Mandrillus leucophaeus | reverse complement strand
CCTGAATGGTATTGCCTAGGTTTTCTTCTAGGGTTTTTATGGTTTTAGGTCTAACATTTAAGTCTTTAATCCACCTTGAATTAATTTTTGTATAAGGTGTAAGGAAGGGATCCAGTTTCAGCTTTCTACATATGGCTAACCAGTTTTCCCAGCACCTCAAATGGTAGTTTTGTTTTAAGTTCTTTGAGAAATCTCCTAACTGCTTTCCACAGTGGTTGCACTAATTTACATTCCCACCAATGGTGTATAAGTGTTCTGTTTTTCTCCACAGCCTCACTAGCATTTGTTGTTTTTTGACTGTTTAATAATAGTTATTCTACCTGGTATGAGATGTTATTTTATTGTGGTTTTGATTTGCATTTATTTAATGGTTAGTCATGCTGAGCATTTTTTCATGTTTGTTGGCCGCTTGTATGTATCTTTTCGAGGAGTGTTTGTTCACATCTTTTGTGCATTTTTTAATGGGGTTATTTGTTTTTTGCCTATTCAATTGTTTCAGTTCCTTATGGATTCTGGATCTTAGACCTTTGTTGGATGCGTAGATTGTGAATGTTGTCTCCTGTTCTAGACATTGTTGTTTACTCTGTTGATAGTTTCTTTTGCTGTGCAGAAACTCTTCAGTTTAATTAGGTTCTACTTGTCAATTTTTGTTTTTGTTGTAATTGCATTTTAGGACTTAGACATAAATTCTTTTTCAAGGTCAATGTCAAGAATGGTGTTTCCTAGGTTTTCTTTTACGATTCTTATAGTTTGAGGTCTTACATTTAAATCTTTAGTCAATATTGAGTTAATTTTTGTAAATGGTGAAAGGTAGGTGTCTGATTTCATTCTGCATGTGGCTAGTCAACTATCTCAGCATCATTTATTGAATAGGAAATCCTTTATTGCTTTTTTTTTTTCAACTTTGTTAGTGATTAGATGGCTGTAGATTTGTGGCTTTATTTCTGGGTTCTCTATTCTGTTCTCTTGGTCTATATGTCTGTTTTTGTACCAGTATCATACTGTTTTGGTTACTGTAGTCTTATAGTTTGAAGTGAGGTAATGTGATGTTTCTGTTCTTTTTGCTTAGGATTACTTTGACTATTGGGCTCTATTTTTGGTTCCATGTGAATTTTATCACAGTTTTTACTAATTCTGTGAAAAATGACATTGGTTATTTGATAGGAATAGTGTTGAATCTGTAGATTGCTCTGGGCAGTATGGCCATGTTAATGATGTTGATTCTTCCAATACAAAAGTATGGAATGCTTTTCCAAATCTTTGTGACATCTATGATTTCCTTTAACTGTTTTGCAATTCTCTTTATGGAAATCTTTCACCTCCTTGGCTAGCTGTATTCCTAGGTATTTTATTTTTTTTATGGCTATTATAAGTGGGATTTCATTCTTGAATTGGCTCTCAGCTTGAACATTATTGGTATATAAAATGCTACTGATTTTTTAAACATTGGTTTTGTGTCATGAAACCTTGCTGAAATAGTTTATCAGCTCTCATATCCTTTTGGCAGTGTCCTTAGATATAGAATCATATTGTCAGTGAAGAGATAGTTTAGTTTCTTTTTTGAGCTATCTAGATGTCTCTTATTTTTCTCTCTTGTCTGATTGCTCTGGCTAGTACTTCCAGTACTGTGTTGAATAGGAGTGGTGAGAGTGAGCATCATTATCTTGTGAAGTTTTCAAGGGGAATGCTTCTAGTTTTTGCCCATTCAGTATGATGTTGGCTATGGGTTTGTCACAGATGGCTCTTATTATTTTGAGGTATGTCCCTTTAATGCCTAGTTTCTTGAGGTTTTTATCATAAAGGGATGTTGGATTTTATGGAAAGCTTTTTCTGTATATATTGAGATGATCATATGGTTTTAAAAATTCTGTTTATGTGGTGAATTACATTTATTGATTTAAATATGTTGATAGATTGCTAGTTTAATTCTGTCTCATCTTCATCCATCCATCTTTTCATCTATCCATCCATTTATCCACTCACCTATCTCCATGCTTAAAGACCTCCCTTATATCTAGTGCTGGGCAGGTATTTCCCACACAGTAATGGAACACTAGGAGAGAATAACTGTGAGTCACTTCTTTTGCCTGACTTTATGCTCTCTTCTGCTGTGGTGGTTGGGAAGGCAGGCTGTCTGTGGAGCTGAGCCAATGGGGAGGAAATTGGATGCACTCAGGATGTCTGATAGATGGAATGACTGAGTTTGTCTGGGCCAAGGGAAAGGGAAAGCAGCTGTTCCATCTCTGGCTTCAGCTCCAGTGGATTGGCTGTAGCTTTGAAATGTAGAGAGAAGATGGATTTCCAAGGAGGACACTTGGCTTCGCTTAATCATATAGGACCTTAGACACAGCTTCCCCATTGAAACAAATCATCAAAGAGGACTGATGGCTCACTAACTGCAAGGCACCGTATAGGAACTGTGAATTACAGGCAGATCCAAGTTTGATTTAAGAAATGAAAGTATAGTTGGAAGATAAGCAAATATGTAAAAGATTATTAATATTATACCATTAAATTAACAGCTAACAGTAATGTGCTTGTCTAAGAGAGACCTGTTGTATGTTAGGGATCTTAACTTAATAGTCTATGGAGAAGCATCAGCGAGCCTGTGAACTGCCTGAAATTGCATGTAAATTTTGTGTGTGCATTTTACTGGGGAAAGGGTCTATTTTTGCACCATATTCCCAAAGATGTGTGCAGTCTGTCACAAATTTAAGTAGTCCATTGTATTTCATTCTCATAACAGTCTTCTTTTTCACACGAGAAAGCCAATACCCAGAGAGGTTAAATGGCAGAATCGGTACTTACACCTAGACCTTGTTGACACCACACTTTGAGCTTGGTTCATCTTGCTATGGCATACTCCTACCATAGTGGAGGAAACAGAGGCAAGCAGTGGTTGGTCCATTCCCCCAGCTTTGATTTGTACCCACGAATGGTGTGTGACTGTGACTGCTGCTTTGAACAGAAGTCTGTGCTTCAGGGTGAAAGCCAGCAAGGCTTGGGATCATTTAACCTTGAGAACAACAGACTGAAGGTGGCATGTTTCCTAGTGGATACCTGAATGTGTAAGATGAAGATGATGGTGGGCAGTTTTCCCTGACTTCACAGAGGCTGGATGAAGAGTATAGTTTATATCCAAGGAAGAACTTCCTGACTTCAAAGTGGCTACTGAGGGAGGGATTACATTTTCAAAGCAGCCAGATTTGGATATGTCTTGAATAGTTTTGTCTAAGATTAGGGGAAGGATCCATAGATCTCCGAAGATTTTCTTTGGTCGTTGCTCTTTTCTGTGATTCTAAATGCACTTTATTTTCCTGATGTCCAGAAGCCAGTGGAGAGTTAATCAGTATGTGTGAGTTGGGATTCTATGATAATTTCAGCTGCAGTCCCAGAAGGGGCATTTGACACCTACTACTTAACTTTGCTATTCACCTTGAGAAACACAGTTCTGCAGACACCTGAGGAGGTCTGCAGTTATATGAGGCACCCAGGGCTTCAGATACTCTGTGAATGTCTTGACACCTTGACAAGCTGCAAGGCTTTAATGGGCTTAAAATGCTTTGGAAATTACCTGCTGAGGTTCTGTTGCACAAATTAAGACCACATGGGAAATTATTATGTTGGGTTTACTTGGCTGATGCCTGTGGCTGAATGAAAGGGGAGAGAATAGGAACCTTTGCTTCTAGCAATAAAGAACTGGAGCTAGGTTAGGTAGGTTAGGTTAGAGGGGCTATCACTCTGAGTGTGTACATAAAAGGTATGGGATTGTGTGTGTGAGTGCATGCCTATGGCTCTGTTTGTGTGAATGTGCAGATACCTGATACCCATGTGTCTACATGGGCATGAGTGTGGGGATGTGCCCAAGCATGAGGCTGTTGGGATTATGTGTGGATAGTAATTAAGACCTGGGTTTGAATTCCAGGCTTACCATTTACAAGCCAGGTAGGTAAGGTGACTTACCTCTCTGCACATCAGTTTTCTTATCTGTCAAGTAAGAATGGTAATAACCACCTCACAGGTTTGCTATAAGGATGAAAATAAAAACCATGTATAAAAAATGCTAAGCGTATGTCTGGGATGAGCAAGTGTTGAGTAAATGGCAGCTGTTGTCATTTGTAGTGGGAGCAGGTATGCACAGATGCATGTGGTAAGGATATGCATATGTGTGTATACCCACGTTGGCTTTGTCCTCAGCTGTCTTAGAAGACTGAGTAAAGGGCTTCCCTTCATGCAAAATCGCTGGTGTGCTCTCTAACCCAACATTTCTAGAGAAGCATTTCACAGTGAGGCTCCCCTAATGGAGTCCTCTGGGACCCATCCTTTCTAGGACTTACCTGGCTTTCTGCTGGGTTTGTTCAGGGTTTTCACGCTGCCTTTTGGAGTCTTTTTTTTCTCACTGGTCATCATTTTCCGAGTCTTTTCCCTTGGTGGAGGGAGGAGGTATCCTGGAGGAATGGGTGATCTGATTTACACTGGGCCCACTCGCTACCACCTGAGACCTAGATAGAACTTTGCCTTTTTTCCTGCCCATTTCCTCTTTGTTCTTATGCTTCGTGGATCTGAGTAAATGGTAGAGAATATTTGAGTTCCTCCTGTGTTAAGCTCCGTCTTTAATCCTCACTTCAGCTTTTCATGGCCTCAGTTGCCTCTTTTACTGCATGGATTTTTGTCCTTTTGTTCTGCACTAATAGTTTGGGGTCTTACTGTTGTTTTCCTGATAAGGTAACTACCAGCAGAGTCTAGCTGGGAAGGAAATACAGATATATGTGTAAAGATAATGAGCATCAATGGTGTTCCTGAATGACTCCCAGGTGGTGAGTGCTATTGGTGGTCTGAGGATTCGGAGATCATTTGGGGCTGGCAGGATCCTGGAGGATTTGCAGCAAGAGGGGAAAAGTGAATATGGCCGAAAAAGACTGAGAAGTAGGGGAAGGCATATGAGGCAGCAGGGGATGCACTGTTACGGGACAGTGTAGATGCCAGTTTGACATAAGTAATGAGTTCATGTGACAAGACAGAAAATCCTGGAAAGTTAGGTTAGAGCGTAGCTGTACAAAGTTTTAAGTATCAGGCTTTGGAGCTTATTGTTGGCGGAAGGCATGGGCTTTTGTATCATTTAGACTTGAGTTCATTCATTAATTCTTTCGTAAGTCATTTGTTGAAATGCCAGGTACCATTCCAGGTTCTGGTGATACAGTGGGGAACACAAAGGCCAGTCTCTACACTTAAGAACTTACATTCTAATGGATTCAAACCCTCGCTTTGTTATTTTCCAGCTAGGTAAATGTAAAGAGCTTATTTAACCTTTCTAAGTCTCAATTTCTTCTTTTGTAAAATAGGGATAGTCAGACCTAAATGAAATAATGTAAATCAAAGGGCCTGATACATGGCTGCTATCCAAGTGTGTTAACTCCCCTCTTCCTCTTCTTCCCTGCCGTCTCTCTTCCTCCCTGCCATCTCTCTTTCTCTACCTTCCTTTCATAGGTTTTGAGAATCATTGGCTCTCTCCTACATCTGTTGCTCTGACAGAAGAGCACTGCACCTTCTAACATTCAGTTACAATTTAGTGGACTCGTTAGGTACTTGGCCTAATGTATTTGCTTCCTAGAAGTGACATCAAATTGATGTAGATCAAGGCAGTTCATCAGTAGTAGAAATTAATCTATAAGTGCTTGGAATGTTCTCCAGGACAACTGCAAATTAGTCTGAGCTCAAGCTGGACCATGCCTAAAGAGAAACTAGATTAGGAGCTTAGGCTGGGAGAAGCAGGAACAGATGAGGATAGGAAGCAGAATCAGAAGAGGAGAGGATGGGGACAAGAAGAAATATAAAAGGCCCTAGGTCTAGTGGGAGACTCTAATGGGTAAGGGTGCTCCCTATGTAGAAGTTTATTTTTTCCTTATGTATTTGTTGAGTACCTACCACTGTGCAGTTGTTGAGGCTACAGCAATGACCAAGAGAACAAATTCCCTTATGAAGGTTGTATAAAATCAGAAGAGAGAGAAAACAAACACATGAGCAAATAAATTCCAAGATAATTTTGAATGGAGACAAAGGCCATTCGTTCATTTATTCAATCAACAAAATTTTGAGTGTCTACTCTTTGCTAGTTATTGTTCTAGGTGATGGGACTATAACAAGAAAAGGGACAGTCTTTACTCTTATGGACTTTGCATTCTAGTGTAGACACAGTCAATTAACCAGTAGACAAATAAATATATAATAAGACTCTGTTAGTGACAAGTGCTATGAAGTAAAATAAAGAAAAGCAACAAAGTACAGGTGATAGGGATATTTTTAGATGAAATGCTTAGAAAAGTCCTCAAGAAGGAGTTAATATTAGGGCAGAGACCTACCTGAGGTGATGGAAGAAGCCATTTCCTACCCCAGGGGAAGGACATCCTGGGTAGTTGGAAGAGCAAGTATGAAGGCTCCAAGCTTGGTGAGTTTGAGGAAAATGTAGAAGATCATGGTGACTAAAGTAGGGAAGGTGAGAAGGGGGAGTAGCAGGAGTTAATGTCAGAGAGGTAAGCAGGAGACAGATCATATTGGGCCTTGGAGGGAATGGAGAGAAGTTTAGATTTTGTTTTCCATGGGTGGGAAGCAGTTGGAGGATTTTGAGCAGGGCAATGATCTGTGATTAGTGGTTTTGAAATATGACTGGCTGCTTTTGTGTAGAGGGTGAAGAATGTAACTAGAGAGACCAGATAGGAGGAGAGGTGCAGGAATCCAGGTGAGATGATGGCTCTGATGAGGATTATCATGAAGGATACGGTGAGAAGCATTCAGATTTGGGATATATATATTTTATAGGTAGAAACAGCAGGGTTTGTGATGGATTGGATATGGAGTATGAGGGATCCTGTGGAATCAAGGCTGTGTTTATGGTATTATCATTGGAAAGACTAGGGGAGGTGCTGGTGTCATTCAGTCATCTAAGGTCATGTTAGATTTGAGAAATCCATTAGATGTCCACAGAGAGATGTCAGGAAGGCATTAGGTCAAACAAGTCCAGGGTTGAGAGGAGAGATTGGACTGGAGGTGTATTTCTGGAATTCATCAGCACAAGTGTGATATTTGAGGCCAAGGTGGTAATGAGATTATTTAGGGCAGCATCTCTCAAAGTGTGGTTTTTGGAGCAACAACAGCAGCAGTGGTCCCTGGGGATTTGTTAGAAATCCAGTTTCTCAGACTTCTCCCTAGAATTACTGAATTAGAAACTTTGGGGGTGGGGTCTAGATAAGTTTTAATAATTCCTCCTACCAATTCTGGTGCTAACTCAAATTAAGTGTTGGGGAGTGACATAGAGAGGAGGCCTAGACTGATCCCAGGATCTCTAGCAATTAGTATTAGGAAGAGAAGGGGCCAGCAAAGGTTACTAAGAACCAACTTGGAACTTCAAAGGAAAACTCAGAAAGTGTTTTGCAATGGATGCTAAGAGTTTAAGGTGGTGAGCAGTCGGGTCAAATGCTGCTGAGGATTGAGGGAGATAAGGACTAAAAATTGTCCAATGGCTTTGGAAAGATGAGGATTTTATTAGTCCCTTCTCACGCTACTATAAAGAACTACCCAAGACTGGGTAATTTATAAAGGAAAGAGGTTTAATTGACTCACAGTTTTGCATGGCTGGGAAGCCTCAGGAAACTTACAATCATGACAGAAGGCGAAGCAAACATGTCCTTCTTCACATGATGGCAGGAAGGAGAAGTGCCAAGCAGAGAGGGAAAAGCCCCTTATAAAACTATCAGATCTTCTGAGGACTTACTCACTATCATGAGAACAGCAGCATGGGGGTAACTGCCCCCATGATTAAATTACCTCCAACCAGGTCCCTCCTACAATATATGGAGATTATGGGAACTACAATTCAAGATGAGATTTGGGTGGGGATACAGCCAAACCATATCAAGGATCTTTTTGTAGCCTTGATTGGAACAGTTTCAATGGAGTGACCAGCATGAAAGCTTGTTTGAAGTAAGGTTAAAAGAGAAAGGATGGTAAAGAAACAGAAACAAGTATAGCCAACTGTTTGTGGGGCTAGATAAAAAGGCATAGTGACAAGGAGCAGCAGCTGAATGCTGACTTTGGGTCTAGGGAGTTTTTGTTTTGGAAGAGGAGTTTTTTCTTAAGGTCAGAGATATTATAACATATTTGAAAGTCGGCAAGGGTCCTGTGGTAGAGTCTGTAAAGTATGATGCAGGAGAGGGGTTGCTAATTGCAGGAAGGAAATCCTTGAATAGGAGAGAGGGGCTGGGATGCCGTATGTGAGTGGGGGGACTCATCTTAGGAGCAGGGTGAGCTGATCCTTGGCATCAGCAAGAAAGGGAGAGGATAATGAATATGGATTTATGAGGTTAGTATACTTGAAGATGCAAAGATGAGCTAGTTCTCCCTGTATTCTCAGTGAAATAAGAAGTGAGGTCATCCACTGAGGGCAAAGGAGGGTGGTGAAGGTTTAAGTGAGAGAAGAATGTGTGAAAAGAAGAAAATAAATGAGACCATTTGGTTTGCTAGAGCATGCCTCCTCACATGCTCTCCAAACACTCACGGTGGGCAGGTGAGATGGCAGGGCAGGAGGCAGTTAGAGCTTCTCCCACATGGGCTACTCCTCTTGCCCCAGCAGCCCCAGGAAGCCCCTGGCCAAGGAGAGCAACCTGTCAGTGCACAAATGGGGCAAGCAGAGATGCCCACGCTGCCCTCAGTTGGGTAAAAAGTTAGGCACTTAGCCCAGTGTCTTCTCTCTTCTCTCCTCTGTCTTCCCGCTCCTCTCTCCTCCCTCCTCTCTCCTCCCTCCTCCCTTTTCTCTCTTCTCTTCTCTTCTCTTCTCTTCTCTTCTCTTCTCTTCTCTTCTCTTCTCTTCTCTTCTCTTCTCTTCGACAGAGTCTTGCTCTGTTACCCAGGCTAGAGTGCAGTGGTGCAATCTTGGCTCACTGCAACCTCTTCCTCCCGGGTTCAAGCAATTCTCCTGCCTCAGCCTCCCAAGTAGTTGGGATTACAGGCACGTGCCACCATGCCTGGCTAATTTTTGTATTTTTAGTAGAGGTGGCGTTTCACCATGTTGGCCAGGCTGGTCTCAAACTCCTGACCTTGTGATCTGCCTGCCTCGGCCTCCCAAAGTGCTGGGATTACAGGCATGAGCCACCATGCCCGGTCCCCTTTCCCCTTTTCTATACCTTTACTCTACAGTTCTGTATAGCCTTCTTCCGTACGTTATTTTTTTTTCTACTTTCCTGCTCTTATTTTTATTATTTCTCCTCATTCTAGACCTCACATAGGCTCTGGGGTCTGATAGTCTGGTGTGAATCCTGGCCCCCAGTTTGTTATTTTGGCTCTAATGTTGTTCTCCTTTAAAAAGAACCAGAGCTCCCTGGGCAGAACTGATTACAAAATTTGGGATGGGGTACATCAAGATGGCTCTGGGGTATCTGTTTTCAGATATATCTGAGTTAGAGCAAAAAAGAGCCAAGAGGTAAACCGAAGGGGCTTTCATTGATCAACGTGGAGCAATTTAATTATAAAAAGGCAATAATTATTATAATTGATAAAAATAACTCGCTACAAAAAAATTCATGAATACATGATAATGCTCAAAAAGAATGTGACCCTGAATCAGTTCTTGAATGTTTTGTGCCTCAGTTTACATGTGTAAAACAGGTAGATAATAGTAGTGTGACCACCTCATAGTACTGTGGTAAAGATTAAGGAATACAGTGCCTGCAGAGAGATTAGCAAGCGATTGAAACATCATGCTTAAGTGTCAGCCATAGTTAGCATTATTATTATTATACATCTTCTACTACTAACATTATTATTAGTAATATTGTTCCATAATGGTAATATTGTTGGTTATAGTCTCTTCTATTAACATTATTATTATTTCCACAGAGTATTCTACAAGATTCTATGATAAATATTCCAGGTACAAAAATTTAAAGTGGGGAAAAACTCCAGTATTTACTGAGAGCTACTATTACCTAGGCACTTCGCAATGCTCAGAGTTGGAACAATCAGGAATTATAGTTTATGTTTATATGTGGATTTGTTTAATGTTGTTCTTCCATACTAGATATAAGTGCCCTGAGTCTAGGTTCCTTTAAGTTGTGGTGTTCACTGTTATATCCCAGTTACTGGTATAGTATTCGTTAAGTAAATGAAGTAGTGAAAAACACCCAGAATTATCTACGATGCAGTGTGAGAAAATGTAGTATAGAAGATTGTAAGATCACAGCAAATATTTCTGCTGAGAGTTAGAGGGTGTGTGTGTGTCCACACCTGTGCATGTGTGTTTTCCAGGCAAGCGTCCTGGAAGAGGATGCTCCAAGCCCTGGTGGGTGGGGGAATTTTCATCAGGTTGAGAGGCAGGCAGGAGGCATTCTGAGCAGAGATGCGGTGCTTTACAGAGAGCCTGGCACACAGGAGTGCTAGTGCTGAGGGACTGAGTGGATGAATGGAACCGGCACTGAGGTGCTGTCAGGTCACTGGGTTTGCTGGCTTGCTGGGGCACAGGGAGTGCAGATGATGGGGAATCACTGATGGTTTTAAGCAGGAGCGCTTCAGCTTAGATGCAGGGTCCTGGGAGAGACTGGTTTAAGCTACTGTAGATCAAAATCTGGGTCACTTTGCTGTTTGTGTTCATGTTAGAAAATTTGATGTTTTCAAAAAGACTTTTTCTTTCTTTTCTTCATTCTTTTCCGATGAAATTGAATAATAGCCCAGGCTGTGGACTTGGACCTGGATTCAAGTCCCAGCTTAGGCAGGACTGGCTTCATGACCTTGGATCATGTCCCCACATGTAAAGTGTGGGGGGAAATACCTATTTCCCAGTGAATCACCAGTGAGGTAATGCCTGGGGAAGAACTTTTCCTGCTAGAGGACGAGAAACCAGATTTGAAAGATGGGACCTATTTCTTTATTCCTCAGAGGTGGCAGTGTGCTTGGTCTTTAACCCCAGGAAGTGGAGTCAGACTTTGCTTAATGTATTTCTTAAAGGTGTATTTCCTATTGGAGGAACAAGCAAGTCACTGAGGTATTAGAACTGGGAGCAGAGATATAAGTAGGGCTCTTTTAGCACCTTAGAGTTGTCCTATGTAATCGCTGCAAGCTACATGTGGCTGTTTAAATTGATTAAAATAAAAGTTAAAAATTCAGGTCCTCATTTGCACTAGCTACATTTCAAGTGCTCAGTAATCATGCTGTATTGGCTACTGTGTTGGACAGCACAGCTGTCCTTGTAGAAAGCTCTGTTGGACCCACCGCCTGACAAAGAGCAGGGAACACGGCAATGTTGATCAGCAGAGCTCTGCTAAAATCATGGTGGTTTGGCAGCATCTTTCAGGGCCCGTTGACATTGTCCAGTGAGGCCTACAGAGGACAGAGCCCTTGAGTGAAAGTGAAATGATGGACCATCAATGTTACTGTGTTCTTTGTGCTGTATTTGCAGATGGGCAGGATGCACACCACGTTGTCAGGTTGCGTCTTGGGAGCCAAATGCTCAACATAAATGAATACTGTTTCTTGCTTTCCTGCTGTGCTTTGTTGCTCTTTAAATGTTCCCAGCAGACAATAATCCAGCCGCTGTCTGCCTGTATTTACATTTTCTGTCATGATAGAGAGAGTGGGAGCTGTGGCATGTTAAAAGCACTTCACCATTTCTGTCATTGCCTTGACAGTGTCTTCTGAGAAACCCCAGAAAGTGAAAGGGATGGATGTCCTTGCTCAAGTGACGTGCAATGGGATTTGGGTGGGATTCAGCTGGATAAATTGCCAGTCATGTTAATGGACGTGTTCCCGCCCTGCCGTTCCCTGGGCACAGAGAGAAAGTGACCTCTTCTCACTTTCTGCAGGGTTCACAAGAGGGTGTGCTTAATATACTGTGGGGGGTAGCATGAGAAAGGAAGTAGTGAAATGGCCCAGAAAACTCAAGTGGTCAGGAAGCACAGTTTTTAAAGGATTCACTCAGAGACATGGGGCAAAACAAACAGACAATAACCAAGATACTTTACCCTCAAGCACCATCGTTATACAGGAGGAAGATTCAGAGAGGGAACTATTTATTCACTCAACAAATATTTATTGAGTCACTACTATTCTAGTGCTTAAGTGATAGTAGTAACAAATAATCAATCTCTGTTCTGGTGGAATTTACATTTCAGTGAGGGAAGAATAGCCAACACTTACTGAGTGCAGACCACATGCTGGGCACTTTTCCAGCCCACTCAATCCTTATAACAACCCCCTGAGATGTACACTATTACTGTCCTCATTTTTCAAAGATCATTTTCTTGGAAGTGGCAGAACTGGTTCTGGCTACCTGGCTTCCTACTCGATGCTGTTGATCGTACCCTGCACTTTACTGCCACTCCTCAAACTAGGAAAGGAGAAGGTCTTCCTGGATGAAGACAGACTGAGCAGTCCCTGCCATCTCTGGGAGCGGGAACCCCATGTTTAGGACAGGGGACTTTGTAATTGGCCTTGCATTTTCCTGGTCCCAGGCTCTTGCTCCTCTCCTTTGGGGTATTTTCCAAACCTGAAGAATCCTGAAGCTTTCTCAGCCTTGTAATACCATTGAGGGTACGGCAACTTCCGTGGTTGCCCCTGGCCCTGGAGTCCCTTAGATCTAGGAATCCTTCCCTCCTTGATCCTCGATGGAGAATTCCCTTAACAGATTCTGGCTGATGCTGGTATCCCAAGTTGCAGCTTTTGATTTCTTTAGCCTTAAATAACTTTTCTTAATGTTGTCATGATGATGACAGGAATATTAGTGATGTCAGAAATAATCTTTTTCTAGTACCTCCTTGGTTGCAAAAAAGAAATTCAAATCTACTTTTTCTAATATATTTTTTTTTCATTTTCATTTTATTTTATCTTAATTTTATTTTTTGTAGAGACAGGATCTTGCTATGTTGCCTAGGCTGGATTCAAACTCCTGGGCCCAAGTGATCCTCCTGCCTCAGCCTCCTGAGTAGCTGGTACTACAGTTGTGCACCACCATGCCCAGCTCTAGTGTTTTATTTTCTGTTCCTTTTGATGTTCCCTCCCTGCTTTGTGCAGATTTAACTTTTTTAAAAGGGTTTCAACCTGCTTCTTCAGTTCCTTCTCTGAACTGACACATTTTCTGGTTCTGAGTTTTCTCCTCTCCTTTATTTCTTTCTTTCCCCTCCTCTTCCTGTTTTAACTTCAAGAACAAAACCAGTTTTTAAGCTGATTCTAATCCTCCCTGGGTTTCTGATGTTCTCATTCTAAAGTTCAAATAGTAACTTTCTGTGCACATGTTAATTCCTGGAGCCTTCTTGCTCCTCATGGTGTTTTTCCTTCTGCCTTGATGCACGTCTGATTCTTAATCCGTGTTCCAAATATAGACCTTTTAGCTTCCCCCACCCCGGACCCCAGGCTTATGCTATTGCCATTTGTCTTTTCTCCTATCTCAACTTCAGAAAGTGTCATATGGTGTCACCTGGCAGAAGGGCTTCTGTTCATCTCTAACTGCTCACAGATGATGCCCTTTTTCCATTGTGATTAAACTGACTTCCAGGTCTCTGAAGTCTACAAGCGTAATCAGGACTTATTTAATATCCCTGATTAGGATAAAAAGGGCAGAGACATTTTAGAATCTTCCCTGTCAAGCCACCAAGAACATCACGGTGTTTCTTTTCATCTCTGTGAATAATCCTAAGAACTTTTCAGAGATTAGAACTTCCTTCTTTAAAGAGGGATTGCTAGTGGTAGTGGGTACTTCAGAGAAAATGTAGATGAGTCACCCAAACCCACCAAGGTGAATTCTGTGATGGAACACTCCACGTCTTTATAAACTTCTCTCGATTTTCAGAATTCTGGCACTGTGTTTCTACAGAGATTAGATGGGGTATTTGTCAGGGGAACTGATGAATACATAACTCTGTGCTCAATCAGCCACCCCTTCCTGCAAAGTCCCAAGGGAAATATATGATGGAGTCATGCTTCTTAAACTTTAATGTGTATATGAACCCTCTGTGGATCTTGATAACACATGGATTCTAGTTCAGGAGATTTGGCTGTATCCTCACTCAAATCTCATCTTGAATTGTAGCTGTGTCCTCTGCATTTCTACAAGTTCCCAGAAGACACTGATGCTGCAGGTCTGTGGACCATACTTTGAGCAACAAAGGGCTAGAGGATGAGAAACCAGCAAAGGAGCATTGTCGTTATCAGCTGGGGCTTTTCTCCATGCTCTGGTGCATCCCTCTATTGAGGTAGACTTTGTAGTAAGAAGGACTTCTTTTTCCAAGAGGAGACACCTAGGCATCAGCTAGGCTCTTGATTGGCTCTGTTGGGAATGAAGTGCTGCGGCAGACACATCTCCCAAGCTGGAGAAGGTGCTGGGTTATGTCTTACTTTCATGGTTATAGGTAAGGAGGAGAGTTCAAAGAGGTAGTAGGGGGAAACCAAGAGGAAAATGACTGAAATCTTTCCAAGCGAGAGCAAAAACTATAATGCCTTTCCTTCAGACTCGGGGATCTTGGCTCCCATGGGTCTACTCATTACCTTCCCTTATGGCACATTGAAAACTCCATCTGTAGTAGTCTGTCCTCATGCTGCTAATAAATACATATCTGAGACTGGGTAATTTATAAAGCAAAGAGGTTTAATGGACTCACAGTTACACGTGACTGGGAGGCCTCACAATCGTGGCAGAAGGTGAATGAGGAGCAAAGTCATGTCTTACATGACAGCAGTCAAGAGAGCGTGTGTAGGGGAACTCCTCTTTGTAAGACTATCAGATCTCGTGAGACTTATTCACTATCACAAGAACAGCATGGGAAAGACCCACCCCCATTATTCAATGACCTCCTACTGGGTCCCTCCCATGACATGTGGGAATCATGGGAGCTACAATTCAAGATGAGATTTGAGTGAGGACACAGCCAAACCTTATCACCATCCTCTGCGCCTTGATATCCCTAACCCATAGCAGTGCTTTTTGGAGGTGGAAGAGCTGTGGCAGGTGGGGGATGAAAGAGCTCGCTCTTTGTATTCTATTCTTTTCACTTAGAATGTCTCTGTGTGCACATTTTCAATAGATATATACATCAGGTAATCTACACTAAGCTAATGTAGCTTCAAATCAGTCTATTTTCAAAGACCCTAGAAAGCTCAAAGGGCTTGTAGAAACTATTAAATCCAGTGACTCTGGCCAGGCACGGGAGCTCACACCTGTAATCCCAGCACTTTGGGAGGCTGAGGCAAGTGGATCGCTTAAGGTCAGGAGTTTGAGATCAGCCTGGCCAGCATGGTGAAACACTGTCTCCACTAAAAATATAAAAATTAGCCAGGTGTGATGGCGCACACCTGTAATCCTAGTTACTTGGGAGACTGAGGTGGGAGAATCCTTGAACCCCAGGGGTGGTGGCTGCAGTGAGCCAAGATCGTGCCACTGTATTCTAGCCTGTATGATAGAGTGAGACTCTGGCTTAAAAAAAAATCCAGTGACTGAAACTTTTCTGACTAAAACCTATTTGTGCAGGGAACAAGACTCATGGCTTATCTGCCAAACCCAACCCTACTTTCTAGACATGAGTTGTTGTAACAGTGAGATTACTGTTTACTTTTCCTGGTCTTTTCTTCATTTTCTTTTGTAATTAGTTGTGTATCTTCTTTAGCCATCACCCAAACCTAGGAATGAATCAAATTTAAGCCTTGAAATCTTCTCTAGGTTTCCTGCTTCAGTCCTTGCCTGCTTTCCTCTTACCCCACAGACCCTTATTTCCCTGTAACCTTGCTGGCTTGTCCTCAGCTTCTATATCTTCAAATATTGTGCTGAGCTCTGTCTCATCTTCTCCACCTCTTCAGGTGCTCTCTGGTCACATGGCTCCAAATATCATCTGTACACTGATGACACTCAGATTTATATTTCTAACTCACACCACTTCCCTGAAAGGCAGAGTTAAATATCTAACTGCCAAGCTAGCATCTCAAACATGGTATGCCAAAACTGTCTACTCTCCTCAACACTCTGGACATCTTCTGGCCCCAATCCCAAGCCTTTTCTGTCTCACTAAACAGCTCCATCATCTACTCACTTACTCAGGCCCAAGATTTGGGGGCCATTCTTGAACACTGTTATCTTTATGTTCCTCATCTAGTCTATTGATTAGTACCATATCCTCTACCTCCCAAAATATATCTTCAATTAGATCACATCCCACCATGTCCACAGCCACAATCTTATTCCAAGCTACTATCGTTTCTTGCTTAGAAAATCACAATAGCCTCCTAACTTGTATCTTGTCCTCCACTTATGCTCTGCTATAGTCCATCCTATAGGCAACACTCTTATGCTGAAAACTCTCCAGTGACTTCCCACTGTGATTAAAACGAAGCCCAAACTAAAGACTTTTCTTGTAAAGTTTTGCCTTATCTGACTCCTTTCTATCTCATCCATATTATTATACTATTTCTCCTCCTTGCTTGCCGTAATCAGACCAATCTTCTCACTGTCTGAACATGCTATATCAGTCAGTTATTGCTATACAGCAAACTACTCCAGAACTCAGGAGCATGCATTGATAAGCATTTATTCTCTCTTTTATAGGACTGCAAGTTGATGGAATCAGCTTATCTAGGCTGAGCTTGACCGGGAGTTCAGCTTCAAGTTGAAAATACAGTTGGGCTTGGCTCTTTACAGTAGTTTAAGCTCAAATCTGCTCCATAGGTGGTCCTTCTGGAGCTCAGAATGATGGGGCAGCATATACTCAGGGCAGACTCTTTGCAAGGCGGTAGCCCAAGAGGGCAAGCCTATTGCACACGCATGTTTTAAGCCTTTGCATATATCACATCTATTTATGCTTCATCGGCCAAAGCAAATTCATATGGTCAAACTCAACATCGGGGGCCATGGTAATATGTTCTGTCCACAGTGGGAGTAGGGAGGGAATATATTTGCTGAATGACAGTCCAGACCATGATACTCCAAGCTTGGTCCTGCCTCAGAAGCTCTTATCCTTATGGTTCTCTCTTCCTGCAATACAGTTGCCCAGTTCTTCACAAGTCTGCCACTCATTATTTAGTTTATGACTTACGTGTTACCTCCTCAGAGACATCTTTGAGGACCTTTGCCTTGGCAAAGAAGCCTTCTCTCTACCACATTACCGTGTTTTATCTTTTCCATCACACTTTTTTCAAACCAGGTATCACTTCATTTACTTGTTTTGTTCATGTGTTTGTTGTCTGTAATCTTCTGCTAGAATGTACAGTTTTGAACGATGGGACATTATCTTGTTCACGGAAGTGTTCCAGTGCCTAGAACAGAACTTGTCGCATCATAGGTGATCAGTAAATGTTTGTTGTTTGGCCAGCCATCTAATTTTTATATGCCTTAAAGCCCAACTATTGAAAATTATAGGTCTCACACATTGATCCAAGTATGTATCACCACACATGGTAGAATTAACCAAATGACCCATTACAATCTAAATGGATAATTATGGAACTTATTAACATCAATTTATAAGCAGTCATAACAGCAATTGAAAGCCATGATCAACTGAAGATAGCGGTGACATTAGTGTGTTCTTCTCCTCAAAACTGCGGGCTTTACAACCATCTGCACATGTGCATACACAGTAGGAGCTTTGAATGTTGCTACATAGTTGAGTCCTGAATAAACTAAAAGCACATTCATTTTAGTTGACTGTTAACAAATTACAGTAACCTACTTAGTAGGTTATTAGTAAGTAATCTTTGGCTGTATACAAAATAACACCTTGCAATGGGATGCCATTTACTCATGCAATTAATAAAAGGAGCTTGGTTTTCCATCCAGTTTAGACCCATCAAGACGACCCTTATGGTCTACCACTGGGTGTGGGCCACCTTTGAAGGGTGATTGATCTGGTGCAATGCCATAATCTTCTAGATGAGGACATTGAGGCTCAAAGCAGGGAAATGACTTGTCCAAGAACACATAGGAAGTAATGGCTGAACTGTGAAATATTTTATTCTTGTCCTCTGACTCTAAGCTTAGTGTTCCTTCTGCTTCTCTGTGCTGGACCTCCATGTAAAGTGAAAATATCTTCACAAAGAAAAAGAATTTCTTACCTGTCTACAGTCTGTTAACTCTAATTATTTAATAAAGAGATCGTGAAGTGAGCAAGGAGAGAAATTATCCTATTTAAAAGGGAGGACACTGAGACACTGAGGAGCCAGTCAGTGGCAGAGCCCCACTAGCATCCATGTCTTTTGGGTGAGGGAAGACTTCTGTTGTCACCTGGACTTGTGATTGCAGGTAGGGAGTATCTTTTGACAGTGTCAGTTGGCACAGGGAGAAGCACAGGGTCTGTTCGACCTTTGACCTTACTTCTTACTATAGTTCATAGGATGAAGTTCTTTGGAATTATTACACAAAAGTCTCCAAGCTTTTCCAGAACTCTAAGGTGACATGGACGAGTGGAAAGATGTGATTTGGAGTCAGACAGATTTGGGTTCAAATCCTTCTAGGTCAGTAATCTTAGGCAAGTAACTTAACCACTCAAACCTCAGACTTCTAATCTGTAAGATGGAGATACTAGTGTTGTCCTCCCTTCACATATGTAGAAAAGTATCGAAGTATGTGGCATATAGAGGCACTTAGTAGGTAGTGGTTATGATTATTTAAAGTGGAATTGATTGTGGCAGATTTCACACACACACACAAACACACACAGACACACACACACACAGACACACACAGACACACACGTGTGGAATTGAACATTGCCCTTTTCTCATCCTATTGTTTTTGCCAAGTGTGATTTTCAGATAAAGGCCATTGAAGGTGAAATCTTATTTACAAGATATAGTCTAGATTATTTTTAGGCTGTTTTCTCGGTGCACTAACCAGTTTTTACATTGTATATTTCTCTGCAGTGATGTCGGTAAGTGGAAATCCAGGATATGTACAATACACAGCTTCCTAGGTGGTTTGTTCCTGGTTCTACACCATTATATCCTGAAGGCTGGAAAGAATCGTGAAAAGACTTTTGTGGCCTCCCGATGGCTGAAGTTAACACCTTGTGCACAGTATTCTAGGCTGATAAAACCCTTTCATTTTCTTTGCCCTCAAAAGGAGAAGTCTCTGGTGGTGACTCCAGTTAGCTGATTATTGGTCTGCTCCCCTTTGGCTCACAGATGTGTCTTGTTCACAATTACATGCCTGACTTCCTTTTTATAGAACACCTGGCACATATAATAATTTTTGAGTATTGCCTCAGAGTGATGGGTTGTGCTGACCAGGAAGGCAATTGAATGTATTTAAATAGTGAGAAAATATTAACTAGTCTGTGTGCGCAGTGTATCTATGTATAAAGATATATTAGTGTATGATTTTGCATGTTTGGTAATATTTTGTATGATGCATTTAATTAGCAGAAACAGAATGTGCTGAATCTTTTGAAATGTATCTAAACATAATTTCTTCAACAAGAGGAACATGTCTTGGTCAGCAAGATTCTAGGTCATCTAGGCGTGATGAAAAGGAAGAGCTGTTCAGTTTGGCATCCTTTCATTCAAAAGAGAGAAGGAACTGTGATGGAATTCAGATGTCTTAGTCCATTTTCTGTTGATTATAACAGAATATCTGAAACTGGGTAAATTATAAAGAAAACTAATTTATTTCTTCAGTTATGGAGGCTGGGAGGCTAAGTCCAAGGTTGATGGCTGCATCTAGTGAGAGCCTTCTTGCTGGTGGAGACGCTCTGCAGAGTCCCGAGGTGGTGGCACAGGGGCATCACACGGTGAGGGGGCTGAGTGTGCTGGCTGTGGTCTCTCTTCCTCTTCTTACTAGGCCACCAGTCCTACTCTCAGAATAATTTATTAATATATTTACCCATGAATACATTAATCCATAAGTGGATTAATCTATTCATGAAAGCAGAACCCTCATCACCCAGTCACTTCCTAAAGGCCCCACCTCTCATGTCCATCTTGGAAATTAAATTTCAACATGCATTTTGGAGGTTACACATGTTCACGTCATAGCAGAAGGCATTTATTTCAGAGGGCAGCACTTGAGGTCATGGGATTATATGGGGATACAAGTGATCTGAGTATCAGAGGAAAAACCTGAGTTTGTGAGTTTTAGGCTTTCTTGATCATGGCAGCTGTGTATGGTTTCCCTTGCTTGAGCTATAGTTGAGAACTGCATGTCCTCAAGCCATGTGTCCTCATTTGTTCTGTCTGTTGGCATCACTGCATGAAGGAAAAGCTGGCTGGGAAGGTGGGGAAATTTGTACTCTTAGTGGCTTTCTGATGGGTTGGATTGCAAAGCTCCGATTACTTTCCTTACCCTTGCCATAGCTAAAGAGGGTTGAGCTTCTACTAAGAATTCTACTAAGAATTCATCTAACATGTCAGTTCACATGCAAAACCTTCATTCTATAGCCAAAATGTTTGTCCTCCTGCTCCATCTACAGTGGAATTAGGAAACCCAATATTTCCTCAATGACTTAGTGTTGCCCCTAGGATAGAATCATGATCATGGTCTGTGTGGTATGGTTTCTGTCTACATGTCCAACAGTGTCTTTCCACTCACCTCCCTGCTCCCTGTACTCCAGCCACATTGAAGTTCTTTTGATTCCTTGAATACCTCGTATTTCCTCATGCCTCTTGGGTACATTTTAGATATTTTGTCTGCAAGTAACTGCCAACACTCAATTAGCTTAAATAATAAAGTTTACTTTTTATCTCATATATATATGTGTGCATATATATATTTATATAAAATTTCTTTCAGTAGCTTTTGGGAATACAAAGTAGTTTTTGGTTACATGGATTAATTGTACAGTGGTAAAGTCAGAGGTTTTAGTGTACCCATCATCGGAGTAGTGTACATTGTACCCCGTATGTAGTTTTTTATTCCTTATTCCCCTTCCCACCCTCCTGCCTTTTCAGTCTCCAGAATTTATTATACCACTCTGTATGCCTTTGCATACCCACAGCTTAGCTCTTTTAAGTAAGAACTCATGGTATTTGATTTTCCATTCCTGAGTTACTTCACTTAGAACAGTGGCCTCCAGCTTCATTCAAGTTGCTGTAAAAGATATTATTTTGTTCTTTTTATGGCTAAATAGTATTCCATGGTATATGTGTATATATATAATTTTCTTTATCCACTCATCAGTTGATGGGCACTTAGGTTGGTTCCATGTCTTTGCAATTGAGTATTGGAGCATATTCTATCATCCATCCATCCATCCATCCATCCACCCACCCAGCCACCCACCCATCCACCCATCCACCCATCCATCCACCCACTCATCCATCCATCCATCCATCCATCCATCCATCCATCCATGTTTTGACATATATTTACTGAGGGGCTGTTATACCCCAGGAATTGTTCTAGGCAATAGGGTTAGAATGGAGAACAAAACAGACAAAACCTCTACTCTCATGGGATTTATAATCCAGTGATAGAGACAGACATTAAATAATTATAAGTAATGCAGCTATTCTAGGGCTGTTTGATCTTGGTTGAGTGATAGTTCTTTGTACAGTTAGCTTTTAGGGCAGGGATGGAAGAAAGCAGGGGATGTCACACACTATAGTGAACAGCTGGGACTATTTTGGGCGAGAAATTACTAGCATTTTTTGTAAAAGAGCAAAAAAGTTCAATGTTTTCATATTTTTTCTCTTTTAAAAATTAAGGTATGGGTTGTGTACGGTGTCTAATGCCTGTAATCCCAGCACTTTGGGAGGTTAAGGTGGGTGGATGCTTGAACCCAGGAGTTCAAGACAAGCCTGGGTAACACAGTGAGACCTCTTCTCTACAAAACATTTAAAAACAATTATCCAGGCATGGTGGCACGTGTTTGTGGTCCAAGGTGCTTGGGAGGCTGAGGTAGGAGGAATGCTTGAGCCTAGGAGGTTGAGGCTGCAGTAAGCTCTGTTCATGCCACCACACTTCAGCTTGGGTGACAGAGCAAGACCCTTTCTCAAAAATAAATAAATAACTAAATAAAATAACATGAAACTAACGTGTAATTAACATACAATAAATGGGTAGATATTAACTGTTATTGGTGAGTTTTTATAATTTTACATATCCATAAAAACATCACCCTCTAAATAAAAGTAGTTTTATTATTGCTTCCTGACACCTTATCCACCCGCAGCTGTTTAGCTTTGCCTATGCTTGCACTTTAGATGAATAGAATACTACTGTTCAATATACTTTTTGTATCTGGTTTCATTTTTCTTAACATTTTTAGATTTAGCCCTGTTGCATGTATCAGTGGCTTATTTTTATTGTCAGCTAGTTTTCCATTGTATAAAAATATTATTTATTTTGGGTAAATATCTAGGAGTGGAATTGCTGGCACAGAGAGTAGGTGTAATTTTATAAGAAACCACCACCGAGTTCTCCAAAGTAGTTGTTTATTTTACAATCCTATCATTAATGTATGAGAGTTGCAATTGCTATAGATTCTCCAACATTCAGTATTGTCAGTTCCTTTGATTTTAGCCATTCAAACATATATTTAGTATTATCTCATTGTGGTTTAAATTTGTATTTCCCTGATGACTAATGATGTTTAGCATCTTTTCACATGTGTTTTGTTTTTATTCCTATGTCTCTGTGCAGGGTCTGTTAAAATCTTTTCTTCATTATTATTATGTAAAAAATTGACTTGTAGGAGCTCTTTATTCTGGCTACAAGTTCTTTTCCAGATACATGCATTGCAGATACTTTTCTTACAGTCTCTTGCTTATCTATTCATATTCTTGCTGGTGTTTCTCATGAATAGAAATGTTAAATTTTGATGAAGCCCAGGATATATATTTTTTCTTTTGTGGCTTTTTGTGTCTTTTCTAAGAAATCATTTCCTACTTTAAAGCCATGAAGAAATTTTATCTTGTAGAAATTTATAGCTTTTATGTTTAGTATATAATGTACCTTGGAATTATTATTTTATCATTTTGAGACAGGGTTCTCATTCTGTCACTCAGGCTCATTGCAGTGGCATGATCATGGCTCACTGTACCCTTGAATTCCTGGGCTCAGGTGATCCTCCCATCTCAACCTCCCTGATAGAAAGGAATACAGGTGCACACCACCACACCTGGCTAATTTTTTGTATTTTTTTGTAGAGATGAGGTTTCACAGTGTTACTCAGGCTGGTCTTTAACTCCTGATCTCAAGGAATCTACCTACTTCAGCCTCCCAAAGTGTTACAGGTGTGAAACACCATGCCCAGCCTGGAATTTTTGTGTGTGATATAAAATAATGGTTGGGGTTCAGTTTTTAAAACACAGCTCCCTAGATGTTCCGGCACTATATGTTGAAAAGACTTTTCCTATTTCATTGACTTTGTCAAAAATTATTAACTATATATATATATATATATATGAATCTATTTCTGTTCCACTGATCTATCCACAAGTTTATCCTTATGCTAATACCACACTTTGCTGATTACTGCAGTTCTATGGTAAATCTTGAAATCAGGCAGTATAAGAATTCCAACTTTGTTTTTTTCATGATTGCTTTTCTGTTCTAGGTTCTTTTCATTTTAATTTACATTTTAGAATAAGTTGTCAATTTCTTTAAAAAATTCTGGTATTTTGATTTGGATGGCATTAAATCTATTTATCAATTTTGGATAATGCACATCTTAAAAATATTTTTAATATTAATAAAATACTGAGTTTTCCATGACTCAATCCATCAACATTGTCTATCACTCCATTGATTTAGGTTTCTTTAATATCTCTCAGCATTGTTTTGTAGTTTTTAGTATAGAGGTGTTGCACGTTTTCTGTTGGATTTATTTTTTCTTTTTCTTTTGGAGTTGGAGTCTCACTCTATTGCCCAGGCTGGAGTGTGATGGCATGACCATGGCTTACTGCAGCCTTGAACTCCTGGGCTCAAGTGATTGTCCCACTCCAGCCTTCTTAGTAGCTGGGACAGACATATGCCACCATGGCTGGCTAAATTAAAAAAAACAAAAAAACAAAAAAACTTTTTTTAAGAGATGAGGTCTTGCTATGTTGCTCAGGCTGGTTTTGAGCTCCTGACCTCAAGCAATCCTCCTTTCTCAGCCTCCTGAGTCATTGGGATTACAGGTGTTAATCACCATGGCCAACTTTTTATTGGACTTATTTTTTATTATTAGATTTTTAATGCTAATTTAAATGATATTACACTTAACTTTCATTTTTATTGTTTATTACTATTTCATAGAATTCCAATTAACTTTTATGTATTGGCCATTCATCTTGAGATTTTACTAAATCCACTGATATTGGTAGTTTTTTTTTTTTTTAATGTGGCAGATTCTATAAGGTTTTCTTCATTTACAATGTTGTCATCTGTAAACAATGGCAATCTTTTTCTCATCTTTTATCTTTTATTTCTTTTCTTGCCTTATTGTACTGATTAGTACTTATAATACAATGGTGAATAGAAATGATGCTGAACATTTTTGTTCCAATTTTAGTTGAAAGCATTCAATATTTCATCATTAAGTCTGATGTTACCTGTAGATTTTTTTGTAGATGCCCTGTATCAGAATGAGTTGTCATGTATTCCTAGTTTGCTGAGAGATTTAAAAAATAAAATCCTTGGCTGGGTGCAGTTGCTCACACCTATAATCCCAGCAGTTTGGGAGGCTGAGGCAGGTGGATCACCTGAGGTTGGGAGTTCGAGACCAGCCTGACCAACATGGAGAAACCCTGTCTGTACTAAAAATACAAAATTAACTGGGCGTGGTGGTGCATGCCTGTAATCCCAACTACTCAGGAAGCTGAGGCAGGAGAGTCGCTTGAACCCAGGAGGCGGAGGTTGCAGTGAGCCAAGATCGTACCATCGCACTCCATCCTGGGCAAGAAGAGTGAAACTCTGTCTCTAAATAAATAAATAAAATCCTTAAGAATGGTGCATTTTGTCAAGTGTCTTTCCTGCATCTGTTGAGAAAACCTGGCACCAACTCTAGTTTAAGTCAGCTTTGGGAGTAGTCATTTCAACAGTAGGGGCTGTAAGAGGGCAAACATTTATAAACATCTTTTGTAAAGATGGCAAAGCAAAACCGACTTTTCTTTGAGAATTTTCTCTCTTAAAGTTATAATGGGTGAGACCACACCATTACTTTTCACTCAAATTGTTTTCCTTGAAGCAGAAAATTTCGTATATGGCCCATGTACCAGAAATTACTGTAATTTTAAGATCTTATCATTAACTATGTCTGGGTGAAGTAGACGAAAAAGGAAAAAATGGGCACTATGCTTGAAATAGAAGCTATAACATTAATAGATGACACACACACACACACACACACATACACACACACACACACACACACTTTTTCTCATTTGATTCAATTTTTCCTTCCAGAAGAATGATCTTAACACAGTACAATATAAAGCAAACAGGAGAAAGAAAAAATTAAGCCCTAATTTGGTTATAACAGGAAGAAAGCCTCAATGTGCTTCAAACAACTTCTAATCCTGAGCCCAGATTAATCTCATACAAAGAAATAGAACAAATTTAGTTTTGGTCATCTAACTTCTATGCTATAATCTTAGAAAAATCAAGGAGAGTGAGGGATGTGCCATTGGCTCCTATGCTATTTGTCCTTATCATTTTTCATGGAGGAATTTTGTATCCCAGAAAGCATAGGGTAGCAGAGCCTAGTGATCTTAATATCTCTTCTTGGTAAAATTCTGAATTGAAGAAATTAAACAGATGGGAACATTAGAAATGATTGACTCTGCTGGAGCTAGTTCAAGAAGACACTCATATATCCTTTTTTTCTCATGGCTTCTTGAACCCTGGAAGGTAGAATCAGTTCAGTTTGGTCTTTGTGCCCCTACATTAATCACATTTGACTCTAGCTGTAGCTATACATTTTCTTGTAATTTGTGTTTTTAGATGCCAGTCTCCTTCATTAGGTTACCACCTCTTTAAAAACCAGGGCCAAGTCTATTATCTGTCGTATCCTGAATTTAGCACAGTGCCTGGAACTGCGAAGGTGCCTGATAAATATTTGAGTGATAAATGAGATGACAGAACTTACATTTTTAAATGAATCTTATGTACCAGCCAAACCTTTTTACTTGCAAAAGATCAATAGCCAATTCAAAATGGCTTAAGTAAAAGGGAGAAATTTTATTAGCTCTTGTAACCAAAGTTAGTATTGGATGTAACCTGCATCCTCCTGGAATAAGGGGCTCCAATCATGTCATCATGGCTTAATCTCACTTTCTCTCCATCTCTTTGCTCCACTGTGTTTTGGGCTGGCTATATTTAGGCAGGCTGTCCCCATAGGAACAAAGTGGTCCCTAGGATCCGAGGCTTATATCATATTTTCTCAGGAATCCCAGTTGGAAGATGCGACTCAAGTTTTTTTTTTTTTTATCACTAAGCAAAACAAAACTTCTGGAACTGTGTCTCATTGGTTTGTCATGGGGCGTTTACACATCCTTAAGCCAAATACGTGGTCAAGAGGATGGACAGTGTTGATTGACCAGACCTGGGCCCTATGCCTACCCATGGAGTTGCAGGGTGGAGTGAACACCTGCATCATATGGGCTGGAAGTGGGTAAGTAGTGGATCTCCAAAGAAAAATCACTGTGTAGCTACCAAAAAAGAGGGAGTACATGACAAGCAGGAAAAATAAATTTAAGTACCTCCAGATTCTGGACCAGGTTATCTATTGCTATCTCACAGACAAGTTGACTTTGATTTCAGTAGGGCCTTTAACAGTCTCTCAGAAATAAGACGGTTAAATGTGAGCATGTTGATAATATAGTTAGGCAGATTTATAGTTTGAATAAACATATCCTAAGAATGTTTATTCATGAATTGATGTTGACCTGAAGGATGAGCCCTAGGGTCATGCTGTGTGATTTTGAATATAATAAGTTCTGGGCTGACATTTCTCATCAGCAACTTGCACAAACACATCACAGGTGTGTTTGTCAAATGTTCAGGTCAACTGCTCCTAGAAGTTTGTGTTTCACAGTCTCGGAAAGTTGTAGAAAAAATTATTTGGGAAATGATGCAGGGTCTCCAACTTTTTGTTTTTGCCAAGGAAGGATGTACATATATTAACTGTCATCTATTTATTTCACTAACATTTTACTAAGATATGGCATTTTAATATTTAAAAAAAGGAAGGATATGATGTCATAAGAAAAGACAGTGAGTTCCAAGAGAGGAAAATTGGCTGCCTTATACTGACATTAAAATAAAATAATGTAATGGATATAACACAAACAATCGTAACATAAAAATTCAATTTTTACAATTACAATGAATCTAATTTCTGTAATTTTCTCTCTGAAGATTTGTCATTTTGGAGATTTATATTTGACAGTACATCATAGACTGGATCCTTAATGTTAGCCTGTGGATTTGATTGTCTTTTAGACTTAGTGAAAAGTTCAAGTTCATATAGCTCTGCTGACAAAAATAGAACCACACTCTTAATGCTGTTTTATTCAATTCAGATATTTTGCATTATACAGAGTGGTTGAGAAACAACTCCCCCAACCCCAAGCCACATACACGTACATCTCTGGCCTGACTCATCTCAGCCATTTCTGCTCTCTCCTTTTCCCTGCGGGGGAGGGAAGGAGCCGTGGTACCTGACAGTGAGATGTGTAGGAAGTATGATCAGGGGAGCTGTTACTTAGAGGGCTGCTCTCACCTAAGTGCTCAGGTAAAAACCCAGCTCATCTTGATTGAAGCAGGCAGAAGACTAGCTGAGAGAGTGTTGCCAATCAACTATCATCCTGGAACCAGTTTGTAGTACCCTATTGTGGAGCTGCTGCTGGAAGTGATGAAGAGCTGAGAGAAATTGCCCCTTCACTGAATGTTAGAACCAAGCCTCTCATTTCATTATCTCCATGGACCGTAACCAGAAATCAAAACTGAAAGGATAGAATTTCATAGGGGTTAATATAAAGTTCTTCCAAGGGGTCTAGCACCTCAGCTGTACAACAACAAGCCTGACTTGAGAGCATTTCATGTAAAAAAGACCTGCATGTTTGTGTTTTTTTTTTTTTTTTTGAGACAGGGTCTGGCTCTGTCACTCAGGCTGGAGTTTAGTGGCACGATGTCGGCTCACTGCAGCCTCTGCCTCCTGGGTTCAAGCGATTCTCCTGCCTCAGCCTCCCGAGTAGCTGAGATTACAGGTATGAGCCACCACGCCTGGCTAAGTTTTCTATTTTTAGTAGAGATGGGGTTTCATCATGTTGCCCAGGCTGGTCTTGAACTCCTGACCTCAGATGATCCACCCATCTTGGCATCCCAAAGTGCTAGGATTATAGGCGTGAGCCACCATGCCCAGCCAGACCTGCATTTTTTAATTGAGTCAAGTTCAATATGATCCAGAAGAGCCTATGTCATCTATCTTAGGTCACCTTAATAGGGACATAATGTCCAGATCATGGGAGATGATAGTTGCACTAGAGCAGAGTTATAGATATTTTAGGTTAGATAATTCTTTTTTGATGGGTCGTCTTATGCTTTGTGCATTAGCAGAATCCCGGGCCTCCACCCACTTACTGCCAGTAGTTTCCCTCAGATGTGTGGACCAAAATATCTCCAGATACTGCCAGATATCCCTGAGAAGGGGGAAATGTGTCTAGTTAAGAACCATTGCACTAGACTCCATAGTGGAGCTCGTATTCAGTTCTGGGCAATGCATTTTATGAGGAAAATTTACAAACTGGTAAAGCCCAGAGGAATTGCATGGACCAGGGCGAGATGTATGAATACCATATCACTGGTATATTGGAGGAACTAAGATTGTTCAGACTGGAAGAGAACAGACTCTGGTGGTGGTGTTAGAGCTAGATGTTGGGGAAGGATATTGCAGCTTTACATCCATCCTTCCTTCTCTTTCTTCTTTCTCTCCCAACTTTTTTTCTCTATAACTCTTTCCTTTGTTTCTTTCTTCCCCTTTCTCTTTTCTCTGGCTTCATTTTCCTTTACACTTAGATTTTTTTTTTAAATATAATTTTAAAATTGTGATATTTTATATATATATATATGTGCGTGTACAATGTCACAAAAAGTGACATTAATTACATTCACAATGTTGTGCAATCATCACCACTATTTCCAAAATTTTTTATCATCCCAAACAGGATTCACTCAGTTGCATCTTCCTGCCCCATCACTGAGTATAGAGAGACTTCTCCTGGCTGCCTTGCTGTAATCCCCCACCTAGGGTAAATCCCACCATCCACGCTCAGTAGGAATGGTGAGACTCAGCTGCTTACAGCCTTTCAAATTTCTATTAGCCAGCTTTAGCTAGACTCTTATTATCTTCCTTTGGTGCTTATATATCCCAAATGCTTTCTGACTCTATATATACCAGAGCAGCTGTTTCAAACCTTTCTATTTTTCTTACTTGGCTCACTCCATAATCTTCCTATTCTACTACCCATAACCTTGCCTTTATCTCACTAAAAATTTAGGTTATGTGAAATGAGTTTCCTTAACTCTTTTTTCCTCTGGAATTCCACTCTGTCATCACCTCTCTTTTCATCCTTTGGGGTCAGTCACAGAGCCATGTGATCTTCTTCCTTCTAAACCGATTTTACCTGAGCTGGTGGAATCTCCTGCCTCCAAAACTTGATTTGAGAGCCATATTCACCTTTTCTGCAATTTTGGTATGTTCCTTCTATTTCCTCTTAATATGCTGTCTTAGTCAGCTCAGGCTGCCATAACAAATCATAGAACTTGATGGCGTAGACAATAGAAATTTAACAGTTTCGGAGGCTGGGAAGTCCAAGATCAGGGTTCCAGCATGGTCAGGTTCTGGTGAGAACCTTCTCCCTGGTTTGCAGATAGCCTCTTCCTTGCTCTATTTTCACTTGGCAGAGAGAGAAGAGCCAGGCTCCCCGGTCTCTTCTTGTAAGGGCACTTATTCCATCATGAGGGCCTTATCTAACCTAATTACCTTCCAAAGGCTTCGTCTCCAAATACCATCACATTGAGGGCTTCAACATAAGAATTTTGGGGTGATGGAATTCTGTCCCTAGCACATGCCCATGTCACTCCCTCCTGAAATTCAGAACATCCCTTCACCCTCAAATCCGCTCATACTATCACTAATCTCCCTCTTCTCCAGTTCATACTCTAAGCTGTGGCAGCCATTGTCCTCCCACAAGAGCCATCATGGTGTTGCCCGACTCAGAATGTGGCCTGTGGCCTAATAAATCCAAACTCCTTAGCATGACATTTGAGACCTTTCATGAATCTGGCTCCAAACTACTTTTCTCATCTTCCACTACATCATGCTCCTGATTCTAAGCTCTTCCTATCCTACTGACCCTGAGTGTATGCTGCACTTTTATGATGGCAGTCTTTGCTTTCAGTGTCTTGTCATCCAAAGATGTCTTTGTCTCCATTTCAATCCCTTTAATTTTCTTCATATGTATCACATTTTTTCTTGACCCATCCTGGATGACCTCAGTTAGAATTACATGGGTTTTTTTTTCTCTTGGAGGATGCAGCATATTTTAAAAAATTCTATTTGATGTACATTTATTCTGCCTTATTTTGCAGTTTCTTTTTCTCTCTTTCTCATCTCTGTTAGAGCGTAAGCTTCCTGAGGGTAGGAAATCTTTTTATATTTGATTCTCCTCTAGGGCCTTGAACATGCAAGAATCTATGATGCATCTGCTGCTTGATGAACTCAGGTGGTTTTATATTTATTCTGTGGAGAAGAAGAGGACAAAAATAGGACCAATGGCTTAAAGTTCTTGATTTTGATTTAAGCTAAGGCGAGACATTTTGAGTTAGAACCAATTGACAATAGAGAGAGGGTGTATCGGGGTAGTGATTGCCTGTCACTGAAAATGTTCAAACCAAAGCCAAGAAAAAAACCCTCAGAGTTATTATAGAGAGAATTCCCCAAGTAGTGGGAAGATGGTTAGAGGTCCTCTCAGGCCCGGTTTCTTAGTGTTGGTAGTTGACATTTGGGGCTAGATAATTCTTTGTTGTGGGGAGTGATCCTATGCATTGTAGGATGTTTAGCAGCATCCTTGACCTCTACTCACTAGATTACAGTAGTACCCCTAAGTGGTGGGAATGATAAATGTCTCAAGACATTACCAGATGTCCCCTGGGGGCAAAACCCAGTTGAGGATGACTGTTTTAGGGTCTCTTCTATTAATAAGAATCTGTAACATTTTGTCTTCTATTTTCTTTTTTTTTTAAATTATACTTTAAGTTCTAGGGTACATGTGCACAACGTGCAGGTTTGTTACACATGTATACTTGTGCCATGTTGGTGTGCTGCGCCCATCAACTCGTCAGCACCCATCAACTCATCATTTACATCAGGTATAACTCCCAGTG
>NW_012107842.1:532031-548369 GCF_000951045.1 Mandrillus leucophaeus | reverse complement strand
AAATTCTTTTCTTTAAGAATGTTCTTTAAGAAAATTCATTCTTTAAGAATGTTGAATATTGGCCCCCACTCTCTTCTGGCTTGTAGAGTTTCTACCAAGAGATCTGCTGTTAGTCTGATGGGCTTCCCTTTGTGTGTAACCCAACCTTTCTCTCTGGTTGCCCCTAACATTTTTTCCTTCATTTCAACTTTGGTGAATCTGACAGTTATGTGTCTTGGAGTTGCTCTTTTTGAGGAGTATCTTTGTAGCGTTCTTTGTATTTCCTGAATTTGAATGTTGGCCTGCCTTACTAGGTTGGGGAAATTCTCCTGGATGATATCCTGAATAGTGTTTTCCAGCTTGGTTTCATTTTCCCCCTTACTTTCAGGCACCCCAATCAGACGTAGATTTGGTCTTTTCACATAATTCCATATTTCTTGGAGGCTTTGTTCATTTCTTTTTCCTTTTTTTCTCTAGACTTCTCTTCTCACTTCATTTCATTCATTTGATCTTCAGTCATTGATACTCTTTCTTCCAGTTACTTGAGTTGGTTACTGGAGCTTGTACATTTGTCACGTATTTCTCTTGTCATGGTTTTTATCTCTGTCAGTTTGTTTATGGCCTTATCTGCATTGATTATTCTAGATATCCATCCTTCCATTCTTTTTTCAAGATTTTTAGTTTCTTTGCACTGGGTATGTAGTTCCTCCTTTAGCTCTGAGAAATTTGATCGACTGAAGCCTTCTCCTCTCAAGTTGTCAAAGTCATTCTCTGTCCAGCTTTGATCCATTGTTGGCGACGAGCTGCGTTCCTTTGGAGGGGGAGATGTGCTCTGATTTTTTGAATTCCAACTTTTCTGCCCTGCTTTTTCCCCATCTTTGTGGTTTTATCTGCCTTTGGTCTTTGATGCTGGTGATGTACTGATGGGGTTTTGGTGTGGGTGTCCTTTCTGTTTGTTAGTTTTCCTTCTAACAGTCAGGACCCTCACCTGTAGGTCTGTTGGAGATTGCTTGAGGTCCACTCCAGACCCTGTTTGCCTGGGTGTCAGCAGCAGAGGCTGCAGAATATAGAATATTGCTGAACAGCGAGTACTGCTGTCTGATTCTTGCTCTGGAAGCTTCGTCTCAGGGGTGTACCCCGCTGTGTGAGGAGTGAGTTGTCGGTCTGCACCTAGTGGGGGATGTCTCCCAGTTAGGCTACTCAGGGGTCAGGGACCCACTTGAGCAGGCAGTCTGTCCGTTCTCAGATCTCAACCTCCATGCTGGGAGATCTACTGCTCTCTTCAAAGCTGTCAGATAGCTGTCAGACTCCACCCAGAGTCTACAGAGACAGGCAGGCCTCCTTGAGCTGAGGTGGGCTCCACCCAGTTTGAGCTTCCTGGAGGCTTTGTTTACCTACTTAAGCCTCAGCAATGGTGGGCGCCCCTCCCCCAGCCTTGCTGCTGCCTTGTACTTAGATCTCAGACTGCTGTGCTGGCAATGAGGGAGGCTCCGTGGGTGTGGGACACTCTGGGCCAGGTTTGGGATATAATCTCCTGGTGTGCCGTCTGTTAAGACCCTTGGTAAAGCACAGTATTAGGGTGGGAGTTACCCAATTTTCCAGGTGTTACGTGTCTCAGTTTCCCTTGGCTAGGAAATGGGATTCCCTTCCCCCTTGCACTTCCCAGGTGAGGTGATGCCTCGCCCTGCTTCAGCTCTCGCTGGTTGGGCTGCACCAGCTGACCAGCACCGATTGTCCGGCATTCCCCAGTGAGATGAACCTGGTACGTCAGTTGAAAATGCAGAAATCACCCGTCTTCTGTGTCGCTCGCGCTGGGAGCTGGAGGCTGGAGCTGTTCCTATTCGGCCTTCTTGCTCCCGACCTTGTCTTCTATTTTCTACGTAATAAGTACTTCAAAAATCAGTGGAAGTACCTAAGGTTGGGAGAATGAAGGGAAGGATGGGAAGGAACTGATCTTCATTGAACCTATCATATACCATGAAAATCTGTGAGACAGAGAATTTTACCCCATCTTACAGATGCGGAACTTGAGGCTCAGCAAAATTATGCAGCTGGTAAGTAGCAGAGCTAAGTCCCAAATGTGGACCTGCCTGACAAACTCTGTCTTCCTCTACTTTCCTCTTGCTTTTATCTAAATGTATCTCCATTGCCTTTAACTCAACTCTTACATTAACTTGCCTCCCTTTATGAATCACACATGTAAAATTTGGGAGTATTTTGGTATTTGCTTCTTGTAATTAACTTTTCCATAGAGCCGTGGTTCAGCACTCTCCTATAGATCTGACCTGGAGTCTCAGACATTGAAAGGATCCATGGTCCATGTGGAAGAAGATCACATTGAAATGCTGTACACTTCTACTTAATGATGCTAATGGCTTGTTGTGAGACTCAGTGTCACCAGGATTCACAAACCCGTGAATACCAGTGGAACTACAGTATTGCTAATGACTGTAAAACATCAATTCTTGTGTCATTCTGTCCAAGCAGAACCTCTTGTGTTTTGTGCATCATCTCAGGAGCGTAAGTCTTTCTGGGGTTCCTTCTAGGGCACCTCACCACTCAGTCTGACAGCTTCATCCATCACTGGGCAGGTTGTTCTCTTTTCTCAACTCTGGCCAGTTCAAGAAGCTGCTGGAGGTTTGTTGTTGCCAGGGCTGATAGAATCCCTTCTAAATCACCACCTCTGTCCAGGGTGCTGTGCCTGATTGGCCTCCAGAGATGCAGGTCTTTAGAGATACTGTTGGAGACAGAGGTGTCCTCCCTAATTTGACCAGAATCCAGTCCTCTGGGGGAGCAGAGTGTTCCTGGGTCCAGAAGGACTCTTACCCCAATTACACCACACTTTGATTCCTGGACTCTATCCCTGCTTTGCCCAGAATCCACAGAATCTCTTAAGGAACTATCCTATCTTCTGTATGTTCTTATACCTCTAAACATAGTGGCTCAAACCCTGTCCAAAGGTCTGGTGAGGAGAGACAGAAACTTCATTATCTCCCTACAGGCTACTTTCATCATGAAAAAAGAGAAACGCTCCTTTTCCTCTCCCCAGATGCCAAACAAAGGTCTCAGAACAGATAGTGGCTATATGGTGTGGGGTGGGGAGGTAGGTTGCTTACAGCTATAGCACTGGGCCTCAACTTAGCTGGCCACCATGCCCTCTTAGACAAATGAAAAGAGGAGATTGACACTTGACTGGAGAAATGCCAACATTTTTGTACCATCAGTGAAAGATTTCGGCTGGAGTGTGTGTAGCCGTAATGTTGTTCTCAAGTGTCTTTAATTCATTCTTTTGGTTGACTTAACTAGTGTGGCTGGTCCAATTCTCTGCTACTGAGTCTGTGTCTAGGATGCCATTGATCAGCCAGCTTTATAGTTGTGAAAGGAGAGCCCCAGAGACATTTGGGTACACACTGGTACTGGCACAAATGCAGATTACTAATAGTTTTATGTTCCAGACCATGAGTCCCTAGACTTTTTCTGGGAAAAGTGAATCTAATGAGTGTTGTAGTTTCTCTGTTCTCAAGGGCATGGATGGAAGAAGGCACATGGAGTGTGGTAGGTAATGTCCAGCCAGTGGAGGACAAAGAGTGAATGATTGATTAGGGCTCACGGTGATGAATGTCAGCTCCCAGATATATCAGGCAAGACCTTGAGATTTCAATTTGGGATTCTTTGAAATAAAAACAAGATTCCTTAGGATTTCAAGCAAGATTGGTATAGGCATACATACTGCTAGTTTGGAAATCTTTTTGTCTTTCTACTGTATTTATTTTTACTACTAAATCTGAAGTATGGTGCCTAATTCCATTTGACAGTGTCTATTAAAGGTTTCAATGCCACTGCCAAGTTCCCAGGTCTCATTTGGCCCCTTTGGAAAATCGGGTCTAATGGAAGGAAAACTCAGCCCAACATCTCTAAATGTGCAGCTCCTCAGAGTGCCAAAAGCCGCTATTGTGTGCTGTCCTGCGGGTATAAAAATTAGCTCTTTTTTATGAGTGTTCAAGCTGCTACCTTATTTATCTGCCAAAGATTCAGACTCATCTTGCTGTCCAAACTGCAGGCATGTCTGGCATGAGAGTGTGTTTGAGGGTGTGAGGTGGTGGAGGAGGAAGAATTTTATTTTGCATCTGCACATAACCACTGTTGGGTTGCCTGGTGTCATGAAGTGTCAGTGGTAAGGTGCAGTTTAACGTAACATGACATTAAATTAGACAAGGTGACTAAACCCATCCCCTCAGGAACTATAGCCTCAAATATAGTAGCCATTCACTTGGGCTTAAGATTTGTTCTAGTGGATAGAAGCAGTCCCAGTTCAAGGCTATCTGGTGTCTTGGAGCACCTGCAGTACCTGGGTGAAGAGAAAAAAAAATGTGGAGTTGCAGCTTTCAAAAATAGTTATCACTGTGCATCTGCACAGTAAACATAAGAAAATACAACATATGCTTCAAGCTTTTTGTATTCTACTTTTCCTGAGCATACCAGGGTTCATTTTTCTTGAGGAACGTCAGAAATACGTTGTAGTCTCGGCTTAATCTTAGATTTGTTTGTAAAGCTCCACAAACAAACCACAACTTTGGAAGTTTGGCAAATGCTCAGTCCAGGAGATCTAAGTCTTGACTCAGTCCTTCAAGTTTTAGGCAAGGAATGACTTTAAAATGTCTTCTTGCTTTTACATGTTTTGAAACAAACTGGGAGAAAATGTATTTGGAAGGAATCTTGGAAGCTGGCCGGTTTTGTATGTGTGATAGAACAAGATGCTATAGGTTTGCTTTAAAAAATAAAACCTCAAAACCTGAAGTCTGATATCCCTGGGGCCATTTGATAAATGCTGATGGTTTTGCAGAGCCACACATTACTTCCCTTTCCTTTTCACATTTATTTCTTTGAAAGACATACCAGAGTCTGAACTTTGAAGGGACCTGGCAGCCTTTGCTAAGAAAAGGAAACTTCTCAGAAGAGAACCTTGTGAGTGCCTTAAATATCTTTCCAGGTGGGCACCGTCACATGAGTGATTTTTCTGAGGTAAAGTTGCCTACTTTGTAGATTAGTCTGTGGTCTGACCGCGTCTCTTACAGTCAATTGTTTGATGTGTTGTTTCAAGCCAGGTTCATATGGAGCAAAGTGCCCTTTGGTTTTTTATTTGTTCCCTAATTGTTTGGAAATGTGCTCATTAAAAGACAAAGTAAACACGGTTCAGGTGTTGTGCTGAAGGCAGGGATTGTGGGGTACTGGGAGGGAGACAGGAGAGATGAGAGAACACACGTGGTCCTTCTTTTAGATAAAAGCCTGTCCCAGAAACAAAGGCTGTTGGAATACAGAAGCTCTTTGTACCCTGAGCACGTCTGCCGTTACGGATGAACCCTCTCCAATGGCTGCTATCAAACTTGTCATATTTTATTCATGAGTTGTGGTGTGCCTGGATGAAATAAGAAAAGCAAAGCTTCAAATCATAATTAGGGCATAAAAAAGATAAAATAGTTATTATTTTGACATTTTTGAAGAATTTTTAAATCTCCCCGATAATTCATTTGAAAAAGTTGCACGGAATGACTGGGTGTGTGGCACGTATTTATGCTGGTTGGAGTCTCAGTTACACCCAGACCCGCAGTGACAGACTCCATGCATACGGTGAATAAGAGCATAATTAAGGAGAGGGCTACAGCCGTCGTTACACATAAATAGAAACATTGACAGGCATCTTTGCCTTTCTCATGCTCACATTATTATTCTGTGGTTGATCAAAATATTGCTTCCTTGTTTTTTTACATTTTTGTCTTTTTTATAGAACATGGGGTCTAGATCATTTGGTATGCCTGGTATGGGGGGACTTGAGGGAATAGTGACAGGAAAAACTTAAAAGGATACCTGTACCTACAGATGTTGTCGGACAGCAGCACGGGGTTGAAGAAAGACACTCATCCTGTTGGTTTACATCATGAATTTGAAAAAGTAAGCTGAAACACTTCAAAAAAAGATGTCAACCTTACTGGAAAGACAAAAAAGGCCAACTGTTGTTCCATGGCTTTCTCTTTGGATGCAGGGCTTAGTGGCTCCTTATTTATTGACTAACTCACCTGGTGACACCTATCACCCACACCATCCATATGCTCTTGGCCTCTCTCCTTCCTGGGGATTCAGCGTGAGGTATTTATTTACTCAGGGTTTATCTTTGTCATGCTAGGATCTATCCACCCATTCTCACTGCTGGGTTGTAAGCTATTTGAGAAGGGTGGTGAGAGCAAGCCCTCCCGCTGTAGTCACCGCATGTACCCAGCCTGCTTGGGGTTGTCCTGCCCTGGCACTCAGGCATGGAGGAAAGTGAGAGTGACATTTTCAAAACTGGTCATGTGCACGATCACATGTATTAATATTTGTTGTATGGATTCTGGGATAGAAGAATTATTCTCATTGGTCATCAGTTTATGAAAGGGACCCCAAGATTCAGAGGGATTAAATGACCACCCAGATATTAGTGTTGGAGTATTACATATCACTCAGATACTAAGTGGCAGGACTGATGGTGCATCCCAGATCTTCTGATCCCCAATTCTACTTCAACACTGGGCCGCATTCTGTGACCTTTTTCATATCATGGCACATAAGGAAAATGGCTGTATTTGTACATTACATGGAAGGAAAGAGAAGGGACTGTTTTTATGCCAAAAGTGCTCTGCTGAGCCACCCTGAGGGCTGAGGGACTCATACTCCAGAGACCCCTGTAACCCACACCCTGGCACGCCAGCTGAGAAGCACCAGGGTGAGGCTGGAGAACCTAGAGGGGCTAGGAAGAATGTGGAAGGGCAGGAATGGAGGGGGTTTGTGTAGGGCCTGGGTGAGTGTGTGTAGTATTAGCATAAGTTAGAGATGTGCTGGGAAGGGCCTTCAATCCCAGGTGCATAGGGGGACAGCCGGGTAACAGCTGAGTGATGTGCACTGGCAAGGGAACGCAGCCAACTGGCAACATTGTACATGAGTTGCATTTCTTCAATTCCACATTCACTGCACTGTTGCCTGTGGGAATATGGGCTCTGTGTTGCCAGGTCATCTAATTTTTTAATGGAGATTTGAATTTTTATATGAAATGTTTCAATTTGTATACTGTATTTCACTGATTCCAAGACACACACACTTATTCACATAAGAGCTCTCCAGAACTTTTTAATTTTGCAAACTGAAATGCTATATCCATTAATATTTTAGGGTAGGATTGGATTTTGCCTTACAGGCCATTGGTATAATTATGTAATAAATTACATATGTGTTACAATTATGGTGTCTCTTATAATCAACAGCTTTTTGTTTATTTCTTACGGTGTGTCAAATGATGGTGTAGTTTATAATCGATGACATCTTGGACTTGATGAAATATGGTGGGTTGGGTGAGTAACACTGGGAGCTACACCAGCATGCTGAGGCTGCATCTGGCCTGAGGCTGGCCAGTGTGCTACTGTTGACCTGGAGCCAGGACAGTCACCAAAACACCAACACCTGGAGCTGGGACACCAGTTCTCAGCTGTGGCTGCCCATCATGTTTATCTGAAACAAACAAATAAATATTGACACCTGTCCTACACCCCAGACTATTTTTTTTTTGTTTTTGAGTCTCTCAGGGTGCAGACTGCAAATCACATTTAAAACATGTTACCCAGGTGATTCTGATGCACAGTTAGTGCTGAGAACTGCTCAGCTGGAGGGAGTTGGAAGGAGGAAAAGGTGAGATGTTAAGTCTGTGTTCACAAAAGGCTGAGGGGAAGGAAGTTAGACATGAGAGTCAGGTATTTGTTGATCTTGTTGACCGAAATCTCCAATCAAGGAATGAGAACTGGGGGCTGCCGTTTAAATTGGAATGAGGGCTGGGAAGGATGACTCACACCTGTAATCCCAGCACTTTGGGAAGCCAAGGCAGGAGGATCACTTGAAGTCAGGAGTTCAACACCAGACTAAGCAACATAGCAAGATATCTCTATAAAAAATTAAAAATTAGCCAGGCATGGTGGCAGATGACTGTAGTCCCAGCTACTTCGGAGGCTGAGGTAGGAGGATTGCTTGAGTCCAGGAGGTCAAGGCTGCAGTGAGCTATGAACATGCTACTGCACTCTAGCCTGGGTGACAGAGCAAGACCCTGCCTCTGTTAAAAAAAAAAAAATGAGGCAGATACAGGAGAAATTCTAATGCTACTGTATATTGTAGGCATTGTGCTTGCATGGTGGGTTTCGGGACAACCTACAGATAGCTTCAGAAAGGTTTAACTTTCTAGGTTCATACAGGTTCAGAAGGGTTTATCAGGGATTACCAATGGATTACCAGTCATCCATCCATCCATTTCTCCAATGTCCTTCACTAGCTGCTCTTTGTGCTATGTGTGGCATCAGGCACCACAGCACAGTGGTGAGCTTCCATGCAGCCTCACACTAGGATGAGCCCAAAGAAGGAAAAGCTGTGGTATGGTAATTAATGTAGACTGGGAGACCTACTTTAGCTGGGGGCTGGGGTCTAGCGAAATGACGTTTCAGCTGAAGCCTGAGTGATGAATGGGAGGTAACCAGGTATGGAGTGGGCCGAAGTGTGTTTCAGGCAAAAGAATGACCTGACCAGAGACCCTAAAGGCAGGAAGGAGCTTGTGTGTTAGTTGGTGGAACCTAAAGAAGGGCCAAGAAGGAGACCAAGAAGGAGGGAAGAGGTGGGAATTGGGCCTGGCGAGGTCTATAGGATTTCATTATGTAGAGTTTTGTTGGTCACGTGAAGGGGATTCAATTTTTATTAAATTAAATGTGTATTTTTAATTGTGGATAAAAAACACACAACATAAAATTGACCACTGTTATCATTTCCAAGTGTGCATTCCAGCAGTGTTAAGTATATTCATGGTGTATAACAGCTCTCCAGAACTTTTTTATTTTGCAAAACTGAAATGCTGTTTCCATTAAATAATAACTCCATATTTTAGGAGGATTGGATTTTGTCTTAGAGGCAGCTGGAGTCATTGAAGGGTTTGGAGCAAGGCAGTGGCATATGTAATGAGGTGTGACACAAGTCTGTAGCAAGAACTGTGAGCACAGGGAAGCTGCACCTAAGCCATTCAAGGGAGTGAGGAAGGTGTAGGTAGACACCTCCATACTTCAAGATTGACGTCAAGGATGACCCTTCCCTGGGCGCCCTGTCAAAGCCCAAACACGGCTGGATGGCAGTAATAGTGCAGCACTTCATGGCAGTGAGAAGAGCAACTGTTTTCATGTGAAGTCATGTCATTTCTACTCTAAACTGCAAGCAATGTGAAAGCAGGGAGTACAACCACGCAGTGCCTCAAAGGGAAAGGTCCTCACCTGACAGGGCATGAGCTGCTTGTTTTATTGGAAAGAAGAGACACAAGGTGGTTGGCATTCAGGGCTTGGCAAGGTTTTCCCCACCAACTGGCTTTTAGCCACATATTTTATGTATAATTTAGCCACAGCATCCTTTTTGGTATTTCATTTAAACAGAAGATCTCACCATGATTAAGGAACTATCTAAACCCGCTAGTGTGTACTGGGGACAGGGCAAGGTTGAGAGCAACTTCCTGGAGTCTTGCTTTTAATCTGTCTTTTTTCAACATGTGACTTCGGCATCCCTTCTCTCTCAATCTTTGACTGGATGGAGAAAAATAATTTCTTATTTTGAGCCCCTACCTTTAAAGGAGGCTTTAAATCCTATTTCCTATTGACATATTTATTTATTTATTTATTTATTTTGAGACAAAGTCTCATTCTGTTGCCCAGGCTCAAGTGCAGTGGCATGATCTTGGCTTACTGCTGCCTCCACCTCCTGGGTTCAAGTAATTCTCCTGCCTCAGCCTCCCGAGTAGCTGGGATTACAGGTGTGCACCATCACGCCCAGTTAAGTTTTTGTATTTTTGGTACAGATGGAGTTTCACTATGTTGGCCAGACTGGTCTTGAACTCCTGGCCTCAAGTGATCTGCTTGCCTTGGCCTCCCAGACTGCTGGGATTACAGGTGTGAGCCACTGTGCATGGCTGCTATTGACGTATTGATCAATCAGGAGAGTCTGTTATGCTGCTGTGTGCCAGCCACTGTCCTGGGTCCTGATTTTATAAGAGTATGACAGACACCCTGTCCTTGAGGGGCTATTGGCCTAGGTACAATGAAGAGAGAACCAGTAGTATATCATATTCATTCTTTCATGCATTCAACAAATATTTATTGCACATCCATGTGACAGGCACTGTTCTGAGTGTTAAGAATGCAGCAGAGAAAACACAGTCCCTGTCCACATGAAGCTTACATTCTACCAAAGATGGCCAATGGCCAATTGCAATAAACAAGTATACTAATAAATGAGTAACTTTAGATTGTAATACATACTATGAAGGAAATATAACAGCTATATTGGAGAGAGAGAGAGAGAGAGACTTAGGGGGAGAGTTGACTTTACATTGGGGAGGACTTCCCTGCAGAGGTGACGTTTGGGCTGATGCCTAAATGAAGAAGCCAGCCATGCAAAGATAATATTAATGATCACTCACATTATTAATGAGGAACACTTCATATGCTAGGTACTTTTCTAAATTCTTTATATTCATGAGATCATTTAATCCTTGTAATAATTGTACAAAGGAGATAGGTATTATGTGCCACAGAAAGAAAAACAGAGGCACAGAAAGGAAAATAGGAATTAAATCACTTGACCAAGGTTATATATATAGGTCCAGTAAGCTGAGAGTTGAATCCAGGCTGTTGTGCTCCAGAGCCTTTGTTCTTGAAACAGCTAGCCAAAAGGCCCCTTGGGTCAAACAAGTTTAAAGGACACAAGGATGGCCCATGTGGGTGAAGGTACCAAAGGAGGCCAAAGAGCATAGTCAGGGCCTTTCAGGCCATGGCAAGGAGTTAGGGTTTTATTCAAATCATAATGGGCAGTGTGGACAGCTGGATAATGCTGCCCTCCTCCCAAACGATGGCCACGTTCTAGTCTCCATAACCTGTGACTATATTACTTCAAATGGTAAAAGGAACTTAGCAGGTATGATTAAGTTAAGGGTCTTGAGGTGAGAAGCTTATCCTGGATTCCAAGTGGAGCCTATGTAATCACAAGGGTTCTCATAGGAGAAAGGCATGAGGATCAGATAGAAAAGTGATGTGAAGATGGAAGCAGAGAGAGATCATAAGATGCTATGCTGCTTGTGTTGAAGATGGAGGAAGAAGACACAACCCAAGGAAAGCTGAAAAAGGCAAGGAAACAGTCTCCCCTAGAGCTTCCAGAGGGAGTATGGCCGTGCCCCCATCTTGGTTTTTGTCCTGTGAAACCTGTTTCAGACTTCCGACTTCCGGAACTGTAATATAATAGAATTGTGTTGCCTTAAGCCTCTAGGTTTACAGTAATTTGTTACAACAGCCATAAGAAACTAATAAAGCAGCTTTTTTAGGACTTTAAGTAAGGAATTGAGGTAATGTGATTTAAGTTTGAAAAGGATCTTCCTGATTTTCTGATTGCTACATGGGATAGAGCGAGAAAATGACAACGAGTAAGAGGAAAGGGGAAATGAGGAGAGGGGAGAGGAAGTGAGGGCAGGAGTGACAAGTGGAGGCAAGCTGACAGTGAGGGACTGGTGCAATATTCTAGTCAAGAGGATTGGGGATCATAGTGGAAATGGAGCTCAGGGTTTGCTGATGGATGGATGTTCTTTGAGGCACCCTGACAAATAAGACAGCAGGCAGAGGAGTGCACAGTGTAGGAGCCTCTAGACAGCCTTGAAGGTAGGAGGACAAGAAGAAGAATGCGGTGTCAAAAGGGCAGAATGTTTCAAAAGGAGGCAGAGCATGACTGTTGGGGAGGTTACCAGGGGTTCACTTAGTGGTCAGGCCACCATCTGGCCATTGACTTTGGCACAGTTAGAGAATAAGATTTGTAAGAGTGGGTGGTATTGGACAGTGCAGCTAAAAATACTGGCCAGATGTTTCTTTCCAGACTGAGTCCATCTTAATCACCACAGTACAGAGCCTGGCACAGAGAACGTACTCCATAAATACATCTTTGAATGGGTGAGTGATTGAATTTTGGATTTGAAAAGGAAAATCACCCTCAGCTGGGGTGTCAGAGCTTCACAGAGTTAGAGGAATTGAGTTGGGCCTTGAGAGATGGGCAGGGCTTGAATAGGCATGGAGGTGGCTGAAACTCTGGGAGGGAGAAGAGATGGTGTCCCCATGGAGCCTCTCACTTGTGCCTGGCTGTGCTTCAGCCCCTTACCATGTCTTGCGCTCTGAGATCTCACAAGTACTCTAATTGGGGATGCACAAGGATGAACTTACAACTACTCTTGGTATGGGTAGTTCGGAGAGCTGAAAAGAATATCTGTTGTCTAAGTTAGATGATACCCAAGTAGAAAAGACTGCTTGGGAACCTACCAGGCATCCTTTGAAATAAATTATCACAAAGGCTCTATTTAATACACTGAAGGAATAATTTATTGAAACAGATTCAATGTTCTTACCCTAGGATATGCAAGAACCAAATTATTTGCAACAATGATCAAAGACCAATTTTCCCCAAAATTGACATTTTCATTTCTTTTAAAAAAGCTTCAGTAAATGAGGATTATAATTTTAGCTCTCAGTTATGGCTCTTGTTTGGAAGGGTGGAGGTGGGAAATTGGTCGAGAAAGATCCTGCAGCCAGATAGCAACAGGCCCTGAGTTCAAGGAACAAGTGGCATTTCCAGTGCTTCATTTTAAGGGGGGACATTCATGTTTAATACAGTCAGAATAACATCTCTAAAAAGGAGGTCTGTTTTCAAAGAAAGACAGCAAGTCTGCCAAAGGAAAAAAAATCTACCACATCCATAGCCCCTTTTCTGGGCAGACGCACAAAGCTTTTGGACAGAGCTTCTGTTCAAAGCCTGGAGTTTCAGGTGACCTGCTTCCCGTCCAGAAAGCCTCACCATCCTTCCTGAGCACAAGGTTGAAGCCTGATAATTGCATAGTTTCCCCAGGAACCTGAATACACAAACACCCTGTGGTCCACACAGATAGATAAATAGTGAGGGAGACCTCCTCAGCAGTGACTCTGGAACTAATTAGCTAACAAGGCATGTAATTAGATTAATGCATGTGATCTAAGAGCTGATGATGTGCTTTTTAGGACAGTGGAAATAAAGGAGCTGAAAAGAAAGCATTATATTGAGGAGTTCCGAATTATTATTCCTGGCAGAAATACCAGCTGGGAGGGTGGGGAGGGTGGTGGTGAGCATGAGGGTACCTATTCATCACTTAGTTCCTGCTGGTTCACCTGGGACTGACATTGCTTCATGACTCCTGGTTGCTGTGGGAAAGATTTTTTCCCCTCCTTCCCATAGCAAGGTGAGAGGCTCCTGTACTATTTATTTGGCATGCATTGTAGCCAGACCTGCACTGGACAGAGGGGTCTTTCCAGAAACAACGTGCACAGTTGTTTCTGGAAGGACCCCTCTAGCTTCCCCCAGCTCTCTCCTTTGGCTCCATTGGAGAAGAAATTACAGATCTGAAGCTTACTAAGCCCCCTCCATCTCCCCAGTGCAAGCTTCTGCAATGCAGAGGGTCACCCTCCCCAAGTACTGAGTCATGTCCCTCACCACTGACCTCTGGGACCCCAATAAAGCCAACTTTACCTCTCACTCTCCACTCCTTTTCTACTTCTCATTAATTCCTTTGCCTCCATTTGAGGTAATGCTGCCCTATTGGTCCCTGAGTGTCAAATCTGTGCAGTTTCTGGGGTGAAATATTGCTGAGGCCACCAAAGTAATTTCTCATTGAGCCTCTGACAGTTTGCTAATTAATATGATTTTGGTCATTGCATCCTCTGCTGAAGTTGGACCAATTTCCCAGGGGTGGGAAGTCAGACATTAATCCACTAAACCAACTAAATTACTTGTGTGTGAGAGAGAAGACAATTTCATCAGGAGTATTTTCCTGTGGTTTGACATATCGCTTTGCAGGCTGTGGACTTTTAAGAGCAGTTTCTACTGTGATGACAGGGAAGCCTAGATTCCTGATAGAAAAGTCATATGATTAAGATACCCCAAGATACCTCTAAGTTCTAACGATACTCCGAGAGCTGTTTGCATATCACAGAGAGGGGGGATACAAGCTCTATTTTGAAGTTGGGGAGAAAACTATCTGGTGCTGTTTTCTGTCAGGCTGAATACAAGCTTATTCAGAAGAGTGTGTCTTTCTACTTCTCTATGCCACAACTGTCTTTTTGCCTACGGAGCCACAGGAGCTTACCTTTGAAACATTAGCTGTTCACCCTAGTAATTGCTCTATCCTCTAATTTAATGAAAACCCATTAAACCGAAACAATAATTAAAATGAGACATCATCTCTGTAGGAGGCTTGCATATTAAAATCACTGTGCATTTCAATGCAGGCAGATTTTTATTCTTCAAAAACAGCATTTGAAGCAACATGTAAAAATGATTTATAATGAATAATCATAAATTAGAGAGCTTGGCAGTTGAACATGATGCCCTACTGTTTACTATTGAATCTGAGTAGATGTGGCAAGGTCAGGACCAATACAGCATTTAAAAATGTCTCTTTCATGCCTGAGAATTAGGACTGTGCACAAAAAGGAATGAATTGTAATTAGATCAGCCCACCGAACTTTTTAAGCAGGCTAGAGATGACACCCTTAATATACGGAATAGTTTAGGCTGTGGGAGGAGGAGTGTGTCTTTACGTAGGGAAGGCGTAGCATTGGAGTAGAGAACTATAATGGTTCTCTCATGTTGGGGATTAGGGAAGCCAAACAGAAATATACAAAATAAGCTACAAAGTTGGAGTCAGAGACACATCTCTGCTACTTGCTAGAGGTGAGATCTTGGATAAGTCACTTATTTTCTATAAACCACAGATTCTTCATCTTTAAAGTGAGACTATTAATTCCCATTTAATTGGTTTTATGAATTTGAAATATTATCATGTGTATGAATATGCTTAGAAAATATTAAAGCCCTGACTTTAATGTCTAGATATCTGGGCATTTTTTTTAAAGCATCTCAGAAATGTCATAAGTTGCATAGTACCAAAATACTAGGCACTTTTCATTCATTCATTCATTCATTCCTGAACCCTGGAAGGTGAGTGTTACAGATGAGGCAACTCAAGGATGAAGGGAGGAAAACAGCTATCTAAGGTTGTACAGCAGGTACTTGGCAGAGCTGAGATTCAAACACTGGTTTGTCTGAGCCCATAGATGGTGCTGAGGGGCAGTGGTGCCTTATGGTTGGCTTTAGACAGATCTGGGTTTGATTCCAGATAGACTACTTAGTAGAACACGTTTTAACTTTTTCATATCTCGTCTGTAAAATGGAGATAGCAATGCTGACACCATTAGGCTGCCATGAGGATCCAATTAGCATATATAAAGTCCTTAGCTTGACATCTAGCAAAAATAAAAAATTCAGAACTGTTTGAAAATTGACTGGCTGGACATAGATTGGAGTGGCTGGAAGTCCTATAGCCACTGCCCAATTTTCAATTTTTGTTTTAACAGAAGAGAGTTAGAACTGACTACTAACCATGCCTCCACCCATGGCTGGCAACCCCTGCTCACCTGCCCACTGCTCTCCTGCTCACTGCTCTCCTGCTGGGCTACAGCCATAACCAACCATCAGTGTGACCTTTACTTCAGCACCAGCTACAGCACCAAGGCTCTTGTGGCATGGTGGCTGCTGCCATAGCTTGATACCCCACCCATCCTACAGGACCCAGGGCCTGTCCTGGCTCTATACCAAACAAGCTAACAGTTGTCATGTGCTTGTTTTGTGGAAGGCAGTTTTGAGAGTTCAACATGTACTAATTGATTTAGTCTTTATACTATCCCCGTGGGTATATGTGGTTTTATTCTCATTTGTAAAAATGAGGAAGCTGAGGCACAGAGAGATTAAGTTATCTAAGATTATACATCTGATAAGAGGCGAAATTGGATTTTTTTTTTTTTTAGATGGAGTCTGGCTCTCTGTCACCCAGGCTGGAGTGCAGTGGCGCCATCTTGGCTCACTGAAGCTTCCTCCTCTCAGGTTCAAGTGATTCTCCTGCCTTAGCCTCCCAAGTAGCTGGGATTATAGGCACATGCCACCAGGCCCGGCTAATTTTTGTATTTTCAGTAGAGATGGGGTTTTGCCATGTTGACCAGACTGGTCTTGAACACCTGACCTTAAGTGATCCACCCACCTCATCCTCCCAAAGTGCTGGGATTACTGGCATGAGCCACCACACCCAGCTTGAAACTGGAATCTTAACCAAACAGTGAGGCTTCAGAGCCTGAGCTCTTAACCACTACCTTACACTGCCTCTTACCTGGAAGATTAAGTCCCTGGTGAGGGGACTCACTC
>NW_012107842.1:501656-531814 GCF_000951045.1 Mandrillus leucophaeus | reverse complement strand
CTCCTCTCCTCTCCTGTCCCCTCCCCTCCCCTCCCTTCTCCTCTCCTCCCTTTCTTTCTTTCCCTCCCTTTCTTTTTTCCTCCCTCCCTTCCTCTCCCTCTTTCTTTTTTCTTTCCTTCTCTCCTCTCTTTCCTTTCTTTCTCTCCTTTTCTTCCTCCTCCTCTCTCTTTTTCTTTCTTTCTTCTTAGAGATAGGGTCTTTCTCACTATGTTTCCTGGGATAGACTTGAACTCCTGGGCTCAAGTTATCCTCTGTCTCAGCTTCCTGAGTAGCTGAGATTACAGGCATATGCTACCATGCCTGGCTCTACTTTTCTTGTATCTCTGAACTGAAAAGCTGAGCAGAATCCATTTGCTTTTGTTTGTGTCTTTATAACTAGACTTTTAGCTCCTCATGAATAGAAGGTGTGTCTTAGTTTTGTGTCCACAGTGCTGGTTCAGAGGAGTGCTCAGTAAAGGTTTTTAAAGTTAAGAATGAATGAACAAAGGAATAAATGAGTGGATGGGTGGTTAGCAGAGGGCAGGGGCAAGGACTGCCCTCATGTCTTCATAAGAACATCGAGAGATCCCTTGCTGGAACTGATGTTCTTGCACCCGGCAACCTTTGGTGCTTAGAGTTCTGTGCACTATGTGATGAGTACACCCTTGGGGTTCTCAGACTCTTGACAATCAGTGTGTATTAAAATGGCACCTGAGGAGGGTTGCTGGTCAGTTATTGCCCAAAAAACCCCTCTGTTGTCTTCACTGATTTAAGGATACACAATTGTGGGACTGAAAGCAAGGTGATTGGTGATTATTTTCTTCTTTTGTAGGATGTCCTCCTTGTTTCTCCAATTTCTATGATGAGCTCATATATTTTAGCATAAACATTGTTTTTTTCTTACAATAACTCTCAGAGAAGATTTGGAAAATTCAGACACATGGAAAGAAGAAAAATTTCACCCATGTTAGCTCCTAATTTTTGACAAAATTGAAGGCCATGCCTATCTATCTGCTATGCATCACGAAATAAATTTTATGTTACTGTAGACTTGATATGATGCTGTATGTACTATTGTATACCTGTTTCAGAGTATTGGCTGGACATTTCTATGTTATTTCAATGCCTTTCATATCATTATATTATCATACATAATTTTCCATGGGGTGTATATATCCTAATTTACTTAGCCATTCTCTGCTGTTGGATAGCTTCTTCACTATATAATGTACTCTTAATCGTATTATAAAAGTCTTTTCACCACTCTTTTGCTATTTTTTCTCCTGTCTTGTGATTCACATGGAGCTGGCATTCATACTTTAACTCTCTCTTTATTCCTGTGTTGCTCACTGAGATGGGGCGGGAGGTATGGGGATGAGGGGGATGGGGATAACAGGACTTGATTGCTGGTGGGTGGCAGTGTGGAAAGGCAGCCTAAAGAGGAGTGGCTACACGTTGTTAATTTCTTAGCAACAGGGGATGCATTGATTTGCCTTACTAGTATTGTCAAATTGTCTTCTTTTTAAGAATTTTTACAATTTTTACAATTGTAAAATTGTCTTCTTTTTAAGAAGAGCTCATCTGCCTTACAGTACCTATCTAATTAGCAAAATTATGGGGTACCAGAATCTCTTTTGATCGAATTACACAGTAATTACAGAAAATTGGTTAATACTATGTGTCACAGGATGCCTTAGGTTTAGTCCCCTAATGGAGGAGTTGGGGACACTGAACTGGCTTTATTATTCTTTAGGCAGCTCATTACTTGAATGTACTTTTTCTCAACAGGTTTGGGTTATATTTTCATGTATTTGGTAAACCTTTTTTCTTATATTGTGTTCCAGACTTTGGAGCCAAGATATGATTTATTAATGTGACAAAGATTTGAGGCTTAACCACGTACCAGGCACTGTGCTAGGTGTAGTGTACATATTGGTAGGCAATTTTTCATGGAACTTACAGTCCAGTGGGGAATAAATATAGCACTTGGCGGGGGGCTGTGGCTCATGCCTGTAATCCTGGCACTTTGGGAGGCCAAGGTGGGTGGATCACTTGAGCCCAGGAGTTTGAGACCAGCCTGAGCAATGTGGCGAAACCCGATCTTCTACCAAAAATACAAAAATTAGCCGGGCGTGGTGGCGGGTGCCTGTAGTCCCAGCTACTCAGGAGACTGAGGCAGGAGGATCGCTTGAACCCGTGAGGCAGAGGTTGCAGTGAGCCAAGATTGCACCATGATCCAGGCTGGGCAACAGCCTGGGTGATAGTGAGATCCTGTCTCAAAAAAGCAAAAACAAACAAACAAATATATATATATATGGAGCACTTAATAAAATGATTACACATGTAAATGATTATACACATAATCCCTGACAATTGTGATAAGTACAATGAAGATAAATAAAGACAGGAACCTGAACTGGCCTGGGGTGGTCAGAGAAAACTGGCCTGAGGAGTAGCAATTAATATGTTATCAGAAAAGGAGAGAAGACCAGATGGTTGCTGCAGATGGGAGTGTACCAAAATGGGGAGGAACATGGCCCTGGGAAGAAGGGATGTGAGGCTTGTGGTGCTGGAATGCAGGAGTGCGGGCTGTTGGGGACAGGAAAGGGAGGAGGATAAAAAATAAGCAGAGGCATCAGTTGAATACCATGGAATGTCACAGTCGACTCTGCTGGGGCAAGAGTCAGCTTTGTCTCCACTCGTCATGTGACCTTGGGCAAGCCATGAAACCTCTCTGTGCCTCAGTTCCTTCACCTGTTAAATGGAGATGTGTTTGTATTTACCTCATAAGGGATGTACAAATAGATTGTTCATTCACTTATTCAATAAATATTTCCTGAGTGAACACAAAAGTGCCAGACACTGGGTGTATCATGGTGATTTACCCTTGATTTATATCAAGCACCGAGATCACACAGATTGGCGAATAGCGGGTGTAGCACAGTTAAGAGTGTAGCTCATGGAACCAGCTTGCCGGGTTGAAATCTCAGCACCAAGCCTTCCTAGCCTAGTGTCCTTTAGAACATTATTTAAATTCTGTAAGCTTTAGTTTGGTCATCTGTAAAGTAGGAATAATAATAATGTCTTCTACTAAAGTTATTGTAAGTGAGATGACATGTGCAGAGCATGAGCCCTGCCCTTGGCACAGTAATAAGACATACACGTTTGATTTGTCTCATTCCAGCTTCTGGAACAAATGGAGGTTTAACAGAATGTTATTGTGTACTTGTTAGTGGAGATGAAAATCCCTTACATGTTAACTGGGAGTCTTCTAGTGATTTCTGTTTCTTTGAAAGTTGCTTGGATCTGACATCCTTAAAGAAGAACATCTGACATCCTTAAAGAAGAACATCTGACATCCTTAAAGAAGGGTCACAAGACCAAATAGTGGGACATGTGCCTCCCATCCTCCAAAACCAGAAATTGACTCACTGGTGGTTGGCAGTTCTGAATTGACAAATTTCCTCTACATTCAGAAATGAAAAGCCAACTGTCATTTCAAATTAAGAAATGTTGCTTTACCTTTTGGGGCCGTTCTTACCATGAACTTGTGTGGCACTCAGGCTAGAAGGATGTGGCCTGTCTATATCAGGAGCTTGCTATATTTTGAGGTTCTCAGTGTAATTACTGAAATGTTGCCTGCATTCTCTAGCAGTTGAGGCTGAGGCGGGCTGCCTTGGTGCGTTTGTGTTTATGTGTTTCTGGCTGCTGCTGCTTTTCCCACCTCAATTTGCTGATTCTTAGCTGTGCACTGGTGGGGATTTTGCCTCTTGGTCTGCTTTGTGCTAATGTGGTACCCCTTGGCCAATCAGGGGCCTGAGAATTTGCTCCAATATTAGGTAAGTAGATGCTTTCTCTGCTGAACTTGTAGTAAGAGATACACTTGCAGAAAAAGAAAAATGCTGGGATAATGTAAAACACGTGAGTTCACAGTCATACAATGCTGTTGCAGTGAATGCCCTCTTCTCCCTCTCTCCTGCCTAGTAAATGCTTATTCATGTTTTTAGAGTCAGGTTCAATGATATCTCCTCCATGATGTCATCCCTAATCTCTAAGGGGCCTCCTCTGTTTATTTTTGTGCACTGCCCTATTCTGTAACTGTTGTCTTAAGGAAACTGTCTTGCTTATGTGTCTATCCTCCAGGGCAGAAACTGTATTTTTACTTTCATTCTCCCAGTGCCAACCACCGTGCCTGGCGCAGGGGAAGCAAGGTATATGCTTGTTGACAATGAAATTCACCACCATCCGCACTCTATACATCAGGGAAGAGGGAAATGAAGTTGCTTCTATTTGAGGCAGAGAAGAGTGTGTGAACACAGAGAAGAGTGTGTGAATACAGAGAAGAGTGTGTGAACACAGAGAAGAGTGTGTGAACACAGAGAAGAGTGTGTGAATACAGAGAAGAGTGTGTGAACACAGAGAAGAGTGTGTGAACACAGAGTGTGTGAACACAGAGAAGAGTGTGTGAACACAGAGAAGAGTGTGTGAATACCATCATTTAATTTCTTTCCTTCTCCAATCTCCTCCCTTCACCCAGCACTCTTTTTTTTTTTTTTTTTTTGCTGATGTTTAATCATCATATTAGCATTTTTAGTCTTTCTTTAAAAATGAGTAGGTAGAACCGTTTTATCCTGGGAAAGAAAAAGCACTTAACTCTTGCTGCTGAGTTAGCACTTCTTAACTAGAACATGCAAAACCTGAGTATTTTGAATGCCATTTTCCCCCTTTTCAAAAATGTGAAATATTCACTTTAAGTGAAGTGGTTGTTGTATGTGAAACTACTTTTATGCAATGGTAGCCTCCAAGGACACTCCGAGAGGTTACAAAATGGGAAGCCTCATGGACAGACTAAATTCAAATACTTGAATCATGTTTAAAATATCTAGGAGGAAGTAGGGGAAAGAGATGGAGTAGGTTAACACATGCAGGATTGAGTGTGAGCAGCGGGAAGCACCAGCCCACCCAGTTCCTGTGTTATTCATTCCTCATATATTCTGTTTTTTTTTTTTCTCTCTCTCTCTGCTGCATCAGCTTCTTTGATGATGGTGTGATTATGAGGACTGGAGCTGAGGTTAACGAAAAGGGAGGGGGCTCAGTGAATGGGAGATTTCCGGAGCCCACATGCTTCCTCTATTGGAAATACTTAAGGGCAAGTAATCCTGGATACACCTGTAATTCACCAGTTAATTTGGTGAGCAGTGATGGGTTTTATTAGCATTTCTCAAAGATAGTACATGTGGGACCAGAATGGAAATGAAACGGATGTCAATGATGGGTGTTGGTTTAGGGATGGCGTGACTGTCATTGTGAAGGTGGCATGATTTGCGCATTATAACTTGGTCCTCCCAACCCATGTATTTGCAAGTAACACTCTTATTCAATCCTTTTTATCTGTATTCAACACACTTATGTTCCATGTATTCAGTCTATGTTTAGCATGTTTCACAGGTTTCTAACTTGCTCTCTATATTTAGCACTTCGTATGGGCTTTATCTGTCCTGTTTGTTTTTCTTGTTCTCTCTAGCAGAATTGAATATTCTTAAGTAATACAGCAAACACATATTATAGTGGTTGAATATAGAAGTACAATATTCACTATAGGTTCCCATTAATTGGGTTTCATTGGTTGCTCTTTTAACTCCAGGAATAAAGCAGGTTGCTGCAAAGTAGGTGACATATCACTATTTTTAATAGTTGACAACTTTATGTTTTATGTTAATTTGGAAAATCAGCAGAGGAGAAAAATTGTAAAATCTAGGTTTCTTAATAGATGGAATTCGCCCTCAGTGCTCTCTTTTGCTATGCAGCTATGAGCAGGATCAAGTGATTAACTGAAATGAAACGTCAAGACTAGGAAAGAACTTGGAGATCATGGAATTTAGTGGTCTTAATTTTCAGATGTAGAGTGTGAGGTTCAGAGAGGTAAGGTACTTTATCCAAAGTCACACAGCTAGTCATCTGCAAAACTCACAGTGATCTCAGTCCTTTGAAACACCTGTCCAGTGTTTCTGCCTGCATATTGTAAGACATAGAATGACTTTGTTGTATTTTTCTTAACATCTGAATCATGGTCAAAATTTACTTGAAAGGGCTTCTCTGAAAATGAGAATGCATATAAAGCCTCAGTGTATCAAAACAGATGTTTCTTCCATTTCACTCTAGTGAGTGCTAATGGGGTCTCTTTACTTCAGTGTGCCAATCATTTATAAAAAGGAATAAGAAAAGCCAGTATAAGAAATGTTCCGTTTTCTTGGAGGGTTGAGTGAGTATGGTAGGACTAGATCAGACTATTAAGTGGAGGTGTCCTACAAAGAAGTAGGGCTTATTTAGCAGCAAACATCATTAAAATAAATTTTCATGGCCATGAGCATTTGAGAAGGACCCATTTATCTCCTGGTTTTCCAAAAGATACATTATTTTCTGACCATAATATATGTGGTTACTTGAAGTAACAGTATAAATGAGAAAAATAAATGGAAAATACATTAATCAATTCAGTAAACCTTTATTGGATGCCTGTTTTTTGCCAGGTACTAAGAACTGTGGATAAAACAATGGATAAATAAGTATGCCTGCCCTCATGGAACTTACAGTCTAGTGGGAAAAGAAAGCAAATAATATGAGGTAACAAACTTGAAACAAGACTGTGATAAATGATATCAGCAAATAATAAATGGATTACAGGACATATAATATGACAAGTCAAATGAAGAAAATACCCAGACTGGAGTATTAGAGAGACATTAATGCAGAGCCTGCCTTGGAGAGGCCAGAAGATTGCATTTACAGTGAAAGCTGAAGGAGAAGGAGTCAGGGACGTGAAAAGGAGAGAGAAGAACACTGTGAGCAGGGGGACAAGCATGAAGATCTGAGGTGTGAGTGGGCCTGGTGTGCTCTTCTAGCAACCAAGGAGAAAAGTATGAATGGGGTGGGAGAGGTAGGCAAGAATCAGTTTGTGTGCAACTTTGCAGGCATGCTGAAGGGACTGGATTTTATCCTATGAGCAGTGGGGAACCATTGGAGGATTTTAAGCAGGAGGCTGAAATGACTCGGACTTAGGCTTTAAAAAGAGCACGTTAACTACTGTGTGAAGAATGGTGAAAAGAGGGCAGTATGGAAGTGGGAAGGTTAGGAGATCATTGGAAGCACCCTAGGGAGCAATGATAGTGGCTTGGCAAGAGTTTTAACAGTGAAATTGGGAAGAAGTGGACAGATTCCAGATGTGGGAGCCCACTTGACTTGTTTTTAGATTGGATATGGAGAGTGGAGAACAGGGAAAAATCAAGGGCAATTTCTAGTTTTTTGACTTGAGGAACAGGGTGTTACCGTTTACTAAGACTGGGACCTCTGTGAGAAAATTGAGGGTAGAGGGAAGAGAACAGGCTTCACTGTGGGCACATTACAATTTGAAATGCTTGAAGGTGAACATTTGAATGTACTGCTTAAGGGAGAGGTTAGGGCTGCAGATATAAAGTTGGAGGCCATTGGTCATGGGGTTGGATGATATCACTCAGGGAGAGTTGAGTGAGAGGTGAGGATACCCATAGCTGATATGGTATTCATATCCATTTCCTCCAGCAGGCATTGCTGAACACTTATGGCTCTCTTTTCTTTGGTCCCAAGCTTTAGAATCCTGAAATTCAGGCATCCACTACCAAGCAGTTGATTCCTAACTGATGAGTAAAGAAGAAAAAAGTAAAAAGTCAACATATAACTGAATTTTAAGAGTTGAATTTTTTTTGGCATTACTTATAGGTGAATTTATTAAGATGATCTTTGCTTAGAAGTAATGATAGTAGGGTGCGGTGGCTCACACTTACAATCCCAGCACTTTGGAAGGCCAAGGTGGGTGGATCCCCTGAGATCAGGGGTTCAAGACAAGCCTGGGCAACATGGGGAAACCCTGTCTCTACCAGAAATACACACACACACGCACACACACAAAAACATGGTCATGGTGGCACATACCTGTGGTCCCAACTACTTGGGAGGCTGAAGTGGGAGATCGCTTGAGCCCGGGAGGCGGAGGCTGCAGTGAGCCGAGATCATGCCACTGCACTTCAACCTGGTGACAGAGTGAGACCCCATCTCAAAATAAAGAAGTAATGATAATAAAAATAATATTAACAAACATTTTCTAATACTCTCGTTTACAGAGTGATTCACCCACACATTTAATAGGTTTTAAATATCATCTGGAATGTCTTTGGCTGGGATTTTGTAGAAGGTATAGAAGCATTTTTCAAGTGGCTATCTCTTATCTCAAAGCTTGACAAAAGCTGACAGCATGCCACTTAACAATTAAGTAGCGAAGGCCTTGCTACTATTGTGCAGGTAGGTTTTATACTGGTAGACTGGTCTACCTGAGTTGGGTGTCTCCAAGATAGAGGACAAACATTGCTTTCTGCCATTCATAGTCTAGATATTTACAGGTGGAAAAGACTGTGCTGTTCTTTTCTGTGTTATAAAATTGAAGCAGCAATTCAAAAAATTATAGAAGGCTAAGGTGGAAGGCTCTAAGAGATCACCTAGTCTACTCCCTCATTTTGCAGATGAGAGAACTGAGGCCCAAGGTCAAGAATTGAAGGATATCTTATTCAGAAGCCACTCTTTAGGATGAGATTCTTCAAGGTCCATAGACCAGTCTGTGATGTTGCTTGGGCAGTGCAGCCTTTGAAGTTCTATGTTTTTCAAGGGCTTCCCATGTAGTCCTGGAGAAATAACCAAGTAGTTATCATGCAGTCAGAGGAGGTGGTCAGAATGTGAGAGGAGGCCACCAAACGCACTTATAATGTTCATTTATCATCCTCTGAATAATCTTCTCTAACTTTGCTCCCTTAATGTCCCTTTCTGATGCCAGAAAATGTAGTGTAAAATAATGAGATAACACCTAGTTTATCATGACAAGGGTGAGTCTGGGTATGAAGTGATGGATGTCTCTCATTATGCTGATGTTGGATAAAGAAACATTCTTGTCCAGGAGCAGGATTAGCTGGAATCACACACCTCTAGGCCTGCTGAATTGGCTTCAACTTCAATAAATATTTCATGAGGAAAGTCATCCATTGCATGTTTATGGAGAAATTCCAAGCACGCATGTGGAGCATGAGCATGCCTTGTATTTATTCTTTAAGCAAAGGCAGAGTTGTCTGGCATTATTAGTGCTAGTAAATATCTGCTAGGTACAAGGCAAGGACAGGTTTCCTATATACATTGTGGGGAGAAGGAAGCTGTGTCCATGGAAAAAGTGAAATTGGAGGATGCTGAGTGGCATTCGGGTCTTATTATCCAAGATTCTCTGAATTTAGGACCACATTTATCCGACTATCTCTCACCTTATTTACAGCAACCTAATCTGTTTGCAGCAAACTGAATTGCTCAGTGTCCCGTCAAAATTCCTGTCAGAAATCACTGGCCATTTGTGAACTTGTCAAAGTGACAAGTGGGCACGGTGACAGAGATAGCGTTTCCGGGATTTGCATTGAATGAATGCAGCTGTAGGGAGTGGTGAATGGTGCCTGAAAATGAAAACTATTGACAGAAGAGGAAAATGAAAAATGCAATCTGGATTCTTTGGACATGACATTTTTAACCGTGGATCTTTTCTCCCCTTCCTTCTCATCTCCCCTCTCCTCTTTCTCCTGTATTTCTTCTCTGTCCTTCTCCTTCTCCTTCCTCTTCTCCTCTCCTTCTTCTCTCCTGTTTCTCCTGATCTTCCTCTTGATTCCTAGACATGGAAAGAGAGATCCATGCAGCTCCTCATGTGAGTGAGAAATTAATTCAGCTGTTCCGGAACAAGAGTGAATTCACCTTTTTGGCCACTGTACAGCAGAAGCCATCCACTTCAGGAGTAATACTGTCCATTCGAGAACTGGAGCACAGGTAAGAAAGCTCTTTCTGCTTTTGAAAATCTCCTTAGAGTTAATGGGTCATACAAAATGTCTTGGAATTTAGAGTTTGTAGCCCCATGAAAACTTTCATCTAACTGAGGCCTCGTTTCTGTTAAACACATTCATGAATTTACTTTGCATTAAGAATTTACTTTGGTCAAAGTGGCTTTCTTGTTTGCTCTCTAAGGACCAATCATGAGTATCTTTCTCACTTGTCTTCTGGTAGACTTAGAATAAAATCACATTCTATCATATTTAGTCATCAAGCAAGTTAATTAGTTATGTTTAACAACCTTCAATAAACATTTACGGTGTGTTTATGTGGGGATTATACTTGACACTGGGAATATTAAGGTGAGTAGTGTAGGATTTTCATTGTAAAAATCACATAAGCTAGTAGGGAAGATAGACAAATAAATATAATAAAGTATTGAAGATGCAGTGCTAGAAGGTTGTAATCAGGAAATAAAGGTAAGAGTAGTCATTCTGCTAAGTGTTGTGGTAGCCAGGAAAGGCTTTGGAAAAGATGATTGTTGTATAAGGAAAAAAATCTGAGTATTTTACATGCCGAATATGAAGGAGTAAGGGATGGAAGAATAACATTTCAGAAAGAGGTTGCTATGATTTTTAAGAATCAACACGTGGGTAGGTAAGTGGTTGGAACATAAAAGCGTGTATGCGGAAGGGATGAGAGTTTGGGTTGGGCAATGAGGGGTGGTATTATAGAGGCAGGTAGAAGCCAGGTCATTGCAAAGCTTCAATGCCATGTTAAAAACTTGGGCTAAAGTCCCCTAGGCAATGGGTTTTAAATTGAAGAAAGATCACTCTATCATTGAATTCAAATTAATAATCATTAGGTAACCTAAACAATTTTAATTTTTAATACTGGGTTCCTCTGTAGTAGTCCACTGAAAATATTTATGAAGCACCTACTCTGTTCTAGGTGCCATGTAAGGTTTTGTGGAGAAATCAAAGGAACAAAATCTTCTAAGGATATATGAGGGAGTTTGGCAATGCAGGAAACAAGGCATAACCACATAGAAAGCTAAAGAATAAAAAGTCAATAATAAAGAAATAGTAGATTGGTGTTACAATGAAGTATGGAGCTAATTTCAAAATTACGTAAAGGTGTTAAGTTCACTGAATTAAATGCATTAGGTTAGTGGTTAAGGAAGACCACATAGAGTGCTCTTGAAGCACAGGCAGAATTCCAGCAGCTAAGGGAAAAAGGGTGTTATATCAAACAGAAGGAACAATGTGCACAGTCACAGAGGTGAAGAAATGTAGAGAAATGCAATTTTGGGAGTGGGAACAGCGAACAGACCAATTTGGCTGGAACAGAGGCTCTTTCTATGCAGACTTTTCAGCAGTTGTAAGGATCAACAGTTCTGTCTAATGGTCGTTTGCTCTCAGCCTCAAAGTGTGCTGATGGACCCTGATCATTCTGTGGGGGTGTTGTCATTACAATCTGGCTGTTCTTGGTCAGCCCAGAGAAAGCAAGGTGATGTACATGTCTGTGAGAGATATGGGTTCATTCAAAGGTGTTCTGTGTGCTGGAGAAAGGTATATGTTCTCATTTTCCAAGGATTGAGTGTCAAGGCAAGTCCCAGCTTCACAACCCTACCTTGCCCCATTGGCCTTGTGGGGTTGAGTGTGAATGCCTCTTTGGTATGAGGATTATACAGATGCCCAAAGTAGGAGGTAGATTTTCAGATACTTCTCAGTGAATGCAGAGGAGAGCTTCCCAAAGCAGATAAGAAGCATGTGAAATAGTTGCTATTTTATTAGAAACAGCAAGCTTTCAGAGTCAGACTGATGGAGGCTGGAGTTCCAGTTCTAGCTTTGTGACAACAGTTTTTCAATGTCTTGGAACCTCAATTTCCTTGTCTGTAAAATGTGTGTAATAATCTATTTTCCTGGGCTTCTGTAAGGATGAAAAAGGATAGCGCATGGTGTGCATGGTGAGTGGCCATCCCATAACACATATACATTTATTCTCCTTGTCTAAGTGTGTTCTGAAACTGTATTTGCCGTGTTTCTCTTTTGGATTTTTTTTTTTCAATAGGATAGGTTTTAAAAAAAACTTTTGTGTTGCCATGTGAGGCTGTCTTCTTTTATATCCCTAGTAGGTTTCTAATAGAACCCGAGGATGATTGAAAGGAGAGTCATTTAATCATTTTTCATTGTAATAGGAAAACTTCAGAATTTTTTTTTTTTTTTTTTTTTTTTTTAGAAAAGAAGATTGCTCTGTCCCTCATGCTGGATGCCTGTAAACCCAGCACTTTGGGAGACTGAGAAGGGCGGATCACCTGAGGTCAGGAGTTCAAGACCAGCCTGACCAATGTGGTGAAACCCCGTCTCCACTAAAAATACAAAAATTAGCCAGGTGTGGTAGTGTGTGCCTGTAATCCCAGCTACTCGGGAGGCAGAGGCAGGAGAGTTGCTTGAACTTAGGAGGCTGAGGTTGCAGTGAGCCAGGATTGTGCCATTGCACTCCAGCTTGGGCAACAAGAGCGAAACTCCATCTCAATAAATAAATAAATAAATAAATAAATAAATAAATAAATAAATAAAATAAAAGGGGAGAAGAAAACCATGTACAGGGGTCGAATGCCTTTAGCCAAAGAAGGTGAGGCATAGAGGTCTTACCACTAGGGAACATATCCGAGTCACACAGCACCAAAGTGTATTAGCAGTAGAAATTATCTGAGTCACAAGGCACCAAAGTATGTTGGCAGTGGAGGGTATCCAAGTTACATGCCACCGAAATATGTTACTGGCGGCAAATCCATATGGGTCTACAGTAACCTCAATTCTTGTGTCTTCAGAAGAAAAATGTATCTGAGGGGCATAAGGCAGAAGGAGAGACCAAGGCAAGTTTTAAAGCAGGAGCAAAAGTTTATTAAAAAGCTTTAGAGCAGAAACGAAAGGAAGGAAAATACACTTGCAAGAGAGCCAAGCAGGCACCATGAAAGACAAGTGCGAACAACCTCAGATCTTGACTGCTACACAAAATAAATATGAAGAAGTAAGATATTAGATCCCCTCTCCTCTGGACTTTATGGTACCCTATTCCATGTGTGTGTAGTCTGACAAGGCAAGGTATGAAAGACTGTGGATTTCTAATGCATTGGCTATGGGTAATACAGAAAACCCAGTTTGTACTCTAGTAGAGAAGATCTAGTTAAGGAGACCTGGAATGCAAGAAAATAGAGAAGAACATATAATGGCATATATTTAGAAATTAGACTATTCATTATAACCCTCCTCCCCTCACCAAATGTTCCCATCTGCAATAAGTGAGAATCTTTCATAATTTTCAGGTTACTTTTATTATTTACCAGGATAACAGTATCTAGAGGAGCAAATTATCCTGTAGAAATTTGGCATGGACATTTGACCAGATATGTAAGTTGACCAAGGATTGGGGGCTTTTCTTTATTCAATAGCAGAAGATCCAGGTATGTAGTAGATGGATTGTTGGCTTAAAAGTCAGACACCCAGGTTCTTTTCGTGGTTCTCTCTTATGTGATTCTGATTGTATTACTAATGATAAAGATAAATTAAATAAGTATTTGAAACAATTGGGATATGATGGACATTATTAGATTTCTAGATAATTTTTTATTTTTATAATTCAGTAGCTTTTAGTATAATCATAGAATTGTGCATTCATCACCACAATCAATTTTAGAAGTGTTCATTACCCTCAAAAGAAATCTCATACCTTTCAGCTCTCACCCACAATTTCCTCATAAGCTCCCTAGCCTTAGGCAACCACTAATCTACTTTCTGTCTTTGTAGATTTGCCTATTTTGGTTATTTCATACAAATGAAATATACACTATGTATTCCTTTTTGACTGGCTTCTCTGACAGAATAATGCTTTCAAGGTTCCTTCATATTGTAGCTTGTGTCAGTAGTTCACTTCTTTTTATTGCAGAATAATGTTATGTTGTTTGGATATAATACATTATAGATATCCATTTATCAGCTGGTGGACATTTGAATTGTTTCCACTCTTGGCTATTATGAATAATGCTGCTATGAACATTAATGTACAAGCTATTGTGTGGACATGTTTTTATTCCCTTGGGTATGTGACTAGGAGTGGAATTGCTGGATCAGATGGAAATTCTGTTTAACTGTTTGAGGAACTGCCAGACTTGTCCAAAGTGATTACACTGTTTTACATTCCCCGAAGCAGTGTTTGAGGGTTTCAGTTTTTCCACATCCTTGTCAACACTCTTTGTTATCTTTCTTTTTGATGATAGACATTCTAATGGGTATGAAGTGATACCTCATTATGGTTTTGAGTTGCATTTGCTTGATGGCAAATGATGTTGAGTATCTTTTCATAAGCTTATTGACCATTTGTGAATCTTCTTTGGAGAAATGTATATTCAGATAATTTGCTCACATTTAATTGGATTCTTTGTCTTTCTATCATTGATTTGTAATAATCCTGTGTGTTTTAGATGCAGTCATTTATCAGATGTATGATTTACAGTTTTTCCCCCATTCTGTGGGTGGTCTTTTCATTTTCTTGGTGGTGTCCTTTAATCACAAAGGCTTTAAAATTTGATGATGTCCAGTTTATTTTATTTTATTTTTATGATTCTGATGTCATATTTTTGCCTAATTCAAAGTCATGAAGATTTACTCCTATGTTTTATTCTAAAAGTTTTATAGGTTTAGCTTTTACATTTATCTCTTAGATATATTTTGAGTTATTTTCTTCTAAAAGTTTTATAGGCTTAGCTCTCACACTTATCTCTTAGATATATTTTGAGTTAATTTTTATATATCATGTGAGGTAGGGGTCCAACTTCTTTTGCATATGAATACCCAATTGTTTCTTCACCATTTGTTGAAGACTACTTTTCTTCCAGTGAATTGTACTGGCACCCTGTCAAAGATCAATTGACCATAAATGTGAGGGCTTATTTCTGGTCTCTTACTGTTACGGGATCTTTGGGGTGTCACTTTTCTGACCAGAAACCTGTGGCTGGTGGTGCCTTTGTCCGAGTTTTGGTAGGGTCCACTGGGCTTGTTCCACCAACTGCGCCTGGCAGACTGCACTCAGTTTATGGTAGTGGCCTAGGTGCCATGCCTCCAGGGGAGATGGGAGTCAGGCATGGAGCAGCAAGGGGTGTGTGAGTGAGCATGGGGTCTGACCACTGCACAGTCAGATACGCTGGCTGCTGCCACGGGGTGGGCAGCTCCAGGTACTGGCAGGGTTACCGACTCTCTGTGAGATTGTTGCTGGACCAGGTGCACCGCAAGCAGCTTCCACCAGCACCGGGGAACACGGTGGCACCTGAAAGCTTCGAGACACCAGGAACTGCAAGGCCCCAAAGAGACAGTCACAGCTCTGGCTCGGGGAGCCCAGGTCTGGGCTCCCCAAAGGGCTACAGCTCTTCTCTTCTCTCCTCTTTGCCCCCAGTGTGGCAAGCAAGGAGACTGTTTCAGCCCTGTTTGTGTTACATCTTTTTTAGCCTCATTCAGGGAGTCCCAAGTTCTTGTCCTGCAACCAGGAAGAACGAGGTACACAGACAAGTGGAGAGTGAGCAAGATGAAGAGAAGCTCTATTGAGCAATAGAAGAGTCTTCCACAAGGGTAGCTCCTTTCCTCAGCCAGGGTGTCCGACAAGTGTTCAGCTCCTGAACCTGGAGTGGGAAGCTCCTCTCTGCAGGCAGGTTCCGCTGTGGTCTCTGCAGCTCTTAGCAGAGAGGAGGCCCTAGAGTGGGTGGCTCCGCTCTGCAGCTGGTTATCCTGATGTCTGCTTGAGTTTCAGCAGAGAGGAGGCCCTGGACTGGGTAGCTCCTCTCTGCAGCTGGTCGTCCTGATGTTTGCTCACCTCTGGTTGAACCTGGGCTCCCTGAGTCAGGGCTGTGACTCCCTCTTTGGGGCTTTGCAGTTCTTTGTGTCTCCAAGCTTCCAGGTGCCACCGTGTTCCCCGGCGCTGGTGGAAGCTGCTTGCAGTACACCTGGTCAAGCCACAATCTCACAGAGAGTCGGTAACCCTGCCAGTATTTGGAGCTGCCCACCCCGTGGCAGCAGCCAGCACATCTGACTGTGCAGTGACCACTCACACACCCCTTTTGGACTTCTATGGGCCTCAGAGGGGAGGAAGTACAAGCCAGTTGGCCCATGGGCGGCCATGGATATGCCTGGAAAAGGCACTACAAGTTCCCACTCTGGTCTGTGGAACTGGCAGCCTTCTGGTCCTCCCTGGCTTGAAGGTGAAGCCTCACCGGGGACCCACCCACTTCCACCCAGGAATCTGTCTGCCTCCTGCTGACATTTATGGTTCCCAGATTGCAGGTGCCAAGGGATACCTGCAGGCCAATGCTGAGCTGACTTTAGCCCCACCTCAGCTTTCCTTCTATGCTCATTGGTGCCCAAAATCCAGAGAGGGCTAAGGTGGCAGAGGGCTGGTGTGTTAGCACAGCCCTGAGCATGTGCACACCTGGCTAGGCTGTGACAGTGCTGAGACTCGGCCCTGACTTTGCTCAAAGACTGGAGCAGGTGCTTGTATCAGAGAGAAACCAGGCCGTGGGAGCAGGCATTTCTGAGCCTACAAGTGCAGTGGGGTCCTTCCCAGGTCCCCAAGAGTGCAGGGATGCCTGGGCCCGCAGCTGCAGCTGTGAGGGGAAGGGTTGGGGCTCCTGCCTTGGTGAAACAGGAGGCCTGGGTCTGCAGCCAGTTTGGGCAGCTGCATCTGAGCCCAGGGGCATAGGATGCCTGCCTGCTCTGTGGAGTGGGAGGTCTAGATCTGCAGCCCTGACTTGGACACTGCTCCTGCCTGCTCTACGGAGCAGGAGGCCTGGGTCTGCAGCTGCAAGTGGGCAACTGCAGTGTGCCTGGGGAACTTCTACCCCAACTTGGAAGGGGCGGCGCTCCTGCTTTTTCACAGCTCCCAGTTGCTCCACAGATGCAGGCCTGGCCATGCCTCACTGTTGCAGCTGGAGTGATGGTAGTGGCTGCTTCAGACAGCCTGCCACTACCATCATTACTTCTATTTCATTGATCTAGATGTCTGTCCATATGGAAGAGCTGTTTGATTATTGCAGTTTTGTAATAAGTTTGGTAACTGGGAAATATGAATCTTCCAAGTTTGTTGTTTTCAGGATTGTTTTGGTTATTCTAGTTCCCTTGGATTTTCATATGAATTTTAAGACCAGCTTGTCAGTTTCCACAAATAAGTCAGCTGAGATTTTGATAGAGATTGCATTGAATCTGTAGGTCATCAGTGTGAGGAAGTATTGCCGTCAAAACAATATCAAATAATTTGATTCATGAACATGGGGTGTCTTTCTGCTTTCTCAGATCGTCTTTCATTTCTTTCAATTTTTTTTTTTTTGTTTTCAAAATCTAAGTTTTTGGTGGCTTTTGTTAATTTATTTCTAGGTTTTTTTATGCTATTATATATGGAATAATTTTCTTAGTTTCAATTTTTGGTTGCTCATTGCTGCTAAATAGAAAGGGAATTAATTTTTGCCTATTACTTTGCACCCTGCAACCTTGGTAAGCTTATTGATTGGTTCTAATAGTTTCTAGTGAATTCCTTAGAATTTTTCCATATAAGATTATGTCATCTCCAAATAGAGATAGTTTTATTTCTTCCTGTCCTACCTGGCTGCCTGTTATTTCATTTTTGTACTGAATTGCCCTGGCCAGAGCTTCCAGTACAATGTTGAATAGATATGGGTGAGCAGATATCTTTGTATTATTTCTGATTTTAAAGGGAAAGCTTTCAGTTTTCACCTAGAAGTATGTTAGCTTTGGATTTTCAGATACTCTTCACCAGTTTGGAGGTTTTTTTTTTTTTTTCTATTTGTAGGTGTTCTTTATCATGCTGAAGAAGTTTCTATTTCTAGTTTGGTTAGTGTTTCTATTATGAAGGGTGTTGAATTTCTTCACATGCTATTTCTATATCTACTGCAATGATAACATAGTTTTTATCTTTTATTCTATTGATGTAGTGTATTATACTAACTGATTCTCAGAAGCGATACCAAACTTGCATTCCTGGGATAAATTCCCCTTGGTTATGTTCTATAATCCTTTTTCTATTTTATGAATTCGATTTGATAGTATATTGTTGAGGACTTTTGTACCTATACCCATAAGTGAGATATTGGTCTGCAGCTTGCTTTCTTTTGATATTTTAATATGGTTTTGATATCTTTCTTTTGAGTTTTAGCTGATTTTTAAGCTATATCGAATAGCTTTTTTAAGCTAACATTTGCCGATTGCATACCATGTGCCAAACATTAATTTTTTGTAGATGATCCCCTTTGACTTGTTAGGTATATAATTTTGTAATTTGAAAATATTGAAAAGTTTTCCTTTCTTAAATTTCAATATTTATATTAGCGATTTCTTTTTCTTGTTTTATGATATGGACTAGAGTGTCCATAATCGTGGTAAATAATATATGAACAAATCAAAGGTGTTCATTAAAGTCAGGGAGAGGGCAACAGATAATCCTTTTTTTCTTTCCAACTTTAATAAGGTCCTCTGTTTAATAAACTGTCTAGTAGTACTTTCTAATATCTATCTCTATTTCTATCTGTCTTTATCTAGTTGTCATGTAAAGGAAATCTAATTTTATTCCTATTTTACTGAAAGATTTAAAAAGAATAGCTGTTATATTTTATTGAATATCTTTTCAGTGTGCATTTTGAGAGACTTTTGTGTCTGTCTCCTTTTATCTATTAACATAAGTAATTACATTAATAGAATCCATGATGTTGAGCTATTTCTGAAATCCTTGAATAAACTCACATTAACACTTTAGTTAGGATTTTTTGTATCATTAAATAATGATAGCAATAGCAATATTAATAAAAGCAGTAGTAACTACATTAGTTTAAGCACTGAAGAATTATAGGCAATGTTTTAAATACTTTAAACTTACAAACATTTAAATGTTTTAATTCATTAATAAGTGAGATGCCATAGATTTTTCTGTGTATTTGAGTTAATTCAAGGCTTTTTGGATTTTTTTATGCTCCAGGCTAGTTAAAAAATATACACTGTATCTTTTCTACAAGTGTTTCTGATAGAATGAGCCTGAAAATAGATGCAAATGTAATTAGATGTAAATAATGACATGTAAATATAATTAGAAAAGGACAGAAAATATTTTGTGTAGAAAATATTTGGGCTGAAAAGTACAAAAAGTATTTAGGCTGATAATTTGGTTTTGGGGAAGCTGGAAAATCTTTTATTATTGAAATGTTCATTTTCAATTTCATTTATGGTATGGTTTCTATCTAATTACTTTGAGCTTTTCTTGGGATCAATTTATGTTTTTAAGGAAATCTTGTATTTCATTGAGATTGGGATTTTTTTTGGCAAATAGTTGGACATTATAATCTCTTTTACTTAATAAAATTTTTATATTTGTGATTTTTATCTCCTTTTATTTCTAATGTGCGATATGTGTGTTTTCTTCTTCTTTACTTGGTCAGGCTCATTATGGGATTGTGTAATTTATTGATCTTTTAAATGAAACAGTTCTTAGTTTTATTGATCAAGTCAACTGTTTTCATTTCAAATTCACTGGTTCCTACTTTTTACCTTATTTTGGATCATCTTGTTGGTATTTTTACTAGCTTCTTCAATGTTTAGTTCATTTGTCTTCAGTATTTTCTGTTTACTGGTAAAATCACTGATGGTTTTATGTTTTTTTGTGAATATTACTTTGAATACAGCCCACTGATATTGCTATTTAGTGTTTTTATTTTCTGTACTTTTCTATAGTTCTTAATTTCAGTTTGACTTCCTCTTTAACCCTGGTTAAAGGAGTGTTTAAATATTCCAAAGTGATTAAATTAAAAATACTTAATGGGTAATTTCTGGCTTTATTGTTAATTGAGGGCATGAAATATGTGCTGTCAGATTTGTAGATTTTTGAGTTTGCAGAATTTTTTTTTCCTGGTGATCTTTCACATGCTCAATATTTTTGATTTTGGGGAGTACATTTTAAAATAATGGGTAGTTTCTGAAAATGTGTAGATATATACAGACATATGACTTTATATATAGCACCTTTGAGTTATGTTATTTAACTTCTCTGTGCATGGATTAACTGATTGCTCAATCCATGACACTCTGAGAAAGGTAGGTTAATGGCTTCTATTGTAATTATGTAAGCATTGTAGGTATTGTAATTATTATTTTTTCATAGTTTCTTTGGATAGGTGTAAGGGTCAGACTGAAAATGTCATGTATAATCTGTATCCCATTTCATTGACCAGTACTGGGAAGTTCAGCCTAGCATTGTGCCAAGGATGAGAGAACATGGGTATTGGAAACACTAGGCAGTCTCTGACTTGATTGGTTGGGGTGTTTCCTATTGAGTCTGTGCCCAAATACATGGAAGCAGCATAGGTAACGGACTGCCGCACATAGGGGTTTCTCCAAGTAATAATCTCAAGCACATAGTATGCACTCAATAAATACATTTTAAATGAAAAAAGGATTTGTCTTCTTCATCTTCAGTTAGAGCTGCTCAGAAGGTTCACATGGAATACATTGTACCAGACATAAGTATTACCCTGGGTGTGCTACACGTGGGAGGTTGCGTAGGATAGTGAAGGGGCAAAGGTTTTGGTATCTGGAGGCTGAATTGATAATACCTGGTGATTTTTCTGAGGATTACTATTTGTAAAATACCTAGCATAGTGCTTGGCATACAAAAGAAACTCCAAAAAAAAAAAAAAAAAAGCCATAATGATGATGCTGCTGATAATGACGATGTTACTGAGATGGAAATTTGATGCTGAGGGGAGACAGGGTGCTGAGGAATGACCAGATGAGAAAATAGTCATCCCACCCACCACCCCAAGTTCAATGATTAAAGGAAAATAATGACTATCACCCAAACCTTCTGGTAATGTTCAACATTCCAGTCAAAATGTTCCATCTTTACTGATGAAGCACAATGGGGGAACAGCATTCTGGATCTGATCACCTTCCCTAGCCATCATGAGCACCACAGGAAGTAATCATGCCCCTGCCTTTTCCAAAGCTGTCAACCAGAGAAACTTCATTTACCATTTTGGAAATCACTGTTTCCAATTTCTGCTAGGCTTCTGGCTACTCTCAGGCACGGCCATTATTGAATTAGAAGACTTCATTCAGTGGCTGAGTTCCCTTCTGGCCAAAGGCAGGCATCTCTCTCACCTAGTGGGAACCTAGTAGCCAGAGTTAAAACTCTTGGGAGATTGTGTTTCTTTAAACACGGAGTGAACTTCTTGGCAAAGCAGCATCTGGAAACTCCCTAGGTAACTGAGCCAATTGAGTTCCCATGGATATCATAAGTGGGTAGATAAAATGAAACGGAAAACTGAAATATAAAGAATATTAAAAATGTACCTGGAGGTAGTAATTGAAATAGGCTCTTTAATGTAATGTAATGGAATGGGTACTCTGTTATTAATTCCAATGTATATTTCTAATGTGATAAAATTATTTTTTTACAGTAGCAATAGAGTGCATTAGCAGAGCAACAAAGATGAATCTGTCTTGCTGAACTATCTTAATGACATTGCAGATTTAATGTTTATTTCTTTGGATTCAAATGTGTTAATATAGAGCTTTGTTAAAATGGAAAGCTTAATTAATGCAGATTAAATCTAATTGAACACTCTGCCAGTATATGTAACTCTGTAAGATATAATGGTAAATCTTCTGTTTTTGTAATTTTATTTCTAAATTATAGATAAAATTAAGTTGAAGCATAATTAGATGGGAAGCTGAAAGCTAGGGCTTCCTGTGGAATCCTTTTCTGAGGAGATGAAGACGACATTTTTGGCTTCCTAAGAAGGTGTCTCCTTTTTTTTTTAAAGAAAAATTTTGTATTTCAAAAGATACTCTTCAGTTTTCTGAAGAACTTTGGTGGTGGAAAGAACTTTCTACTGTGATGCCAGGTAGACTTGGGTTCATTTCCTGGATCGATCAATTACTAGATGTTTGAGCTTTTGCAGTTACCTTTAATTTACCTCAGACTCAGGGTTCTCGTAGGTGAAGTGAAGGTATCGGTTGATTACCATATCATAAAGTTATTGGGAGGATTAAACCAGAGCAGTTCCTCATACATCTCTTATATCAAGGCTCTCAGTAAATGTCATTTTCCTTCCTGTCCTTGTGGCTTCTTTAGATATTTCCTAATTCTTCTTAAAATTCTTAATAAGGGAAGAAGGTAGATGTTGGGACCTTCCCACCATTTGAAATAGTAATTAGCTTTTCACATCAAGAGATTGTTATAGATAATCTAAAACAATGAATTGCCAAATGGAATGTATTCTGTAATTTCTAAAAAAGTATGTTTAACTTCTTAATTATAGATGACTTAAGCTTATATTTAAATTATTTTGCACTTTTATAAAATTGATTGAAGAATATCAGAATGGAGGGTAGGAGGAAAGGGGAGAAAATTCCAGAAGTATGTTACATGGTTTGTTGAAACCAACTCAAGAAGCCAAGAAGAACTTTCTCCTTGGGTAATTCTTTCCTCAATGAGATACAACATAGACTTTTATTATTACAAAGTAGATATTTTCAATTTTTAAATTACTTTCATTTGGGAAGGAAGGGAGCAAATTGGAGTCTTGCCCTAAGAAATCTATCCATACTGCTTTTGAAGTATGCAAGCAAGTCTCCACACTTCAAACAAATATTGGTTGTCTGTAATTAGAGAGTCTTTAGGGTTAGGACTATGATCTGAGTAGACTGTAAGCTGTCTATTCAGCATCATTCAGGAAATAACAACGCAAACCTATCAAATACTATGTGGTCATAGATGCTGGGCTACAATTGTGAAGCATACAGGAGTGGAGACAGTCAAAGAAACACTGCCAAGTATTATTAGTGCCTTGATAGGAGGAATACGGGGAGCCAGGCACCCTACCTTGACCAAAAGGAGTCAGAAATTCTTTCCTCTGAGAGTTATGCTTAATATGTTAAATAGAAGGATAAGTAGAAATCAGCCAAGATGAATGGAAGAGGATTCTGAATGCAGCATGAGCAAAGAGGTGAGAGATGAGGGATAGCAGTGCATTAAAGGAACTGAAGAAAAATTTATTGTTGGAGATTAGAGAAAGCATAGGTAAGGAAGAGGCAAGGTGTGTCAAGAAATAAACCTGGGGAGGCAGGCAAGAGGCCAGATTGAGAATAGGTTTTTAAGTAATACATAATGGTTTAGCCTTTAGGCCCAGGGCACTGGGAGCCATGGAAAGGATGTAAGTGCAGGTTTGGTGGCATGATTAGGTTGGTACTTTAGGAAGACCACACTGGCTGCTTAGTGGAGAATGGCATGGAGGGGGCAGAATTGGAGACATAAAGACAGGAGGTTGCTGCAGTTTTCTGGAATTGAGATCTTAGATAAGAGGACAGAATCCTGGACTATTTCAGATAATGGTGGTGCCAATTCTGGGCAGGGAAGTTAATTCTGGAGTAGACTGTATGTAGTTCTATATGGGATGTTAGAGGATAGACAAGGAGGAGTCAAGGGTGATGCCCAGTGTTCTGGCTTGTGCTACTGGGAGTTAGTGTGCCCTGGGCAGATGGAGTTGGGTGGTGAATAGCTTTTTTCTTTAATCATTGTGCTGTGTGTGTCATATGGCCCAATTCCTTGCATTTTCTTTGTCCAGGTTTTCAGTTGAATAAATTAACACAAATGTAGAAAAGTAGAAAAGAGTAATAATGAATGGGATGTATTTTCCAGTAAATGGTTAAAAGCTGAAAATGTGGACCATCTAGAGATGCTGCCAAATGCTAGGAGACAAGACATCTGGATTCTGAGATTCCATCATTTTTATCTTTATGACTAGTGGAGCGCAGACACAGCTTCAAGGGAAAGTTTAAAGGGTGTATACTTGAGAATGGACAGTTAGGCTGTGGTATGCATTGGGAAGTAGTAATTTTCAGGCACAAATGAAAATGAATGGAAGGATCTTATGTCAAGAAAATGAGGGTGTTTTCAGGAACACACTAATTAAGTAAAATTTAAATCTTTGTCAGAAGAAATGAAGCTGTTCAGATGACTTTTGACCTTAATTGAAGACAAGAAGTATCATAGCAATAGAATATAATGCTTTGGGCAAATTGCTCATGCTTGTATATGTGCATATTAGATTTTGGATTGCCTAGTGTTTGAGAAATGAAAAAACAGCGAATGTAGCCATTAACCTTTACTTTTTTAAGTATAAAAGTCACAATTTCATTAATATTTATGCATAAAATCATTTAAGTTCAATGGAATTCTCCTAGAGAATTTAAAAAACTGTCTTCTTTGACATCCTTTGGAATGAGTTGTGAAACACTTGCTCTTCTGGCTAACATGCATTCATTCATTTAGTTCTATGGTGAGAAATATGGGCAGAATCTTGTCGCTGATGAAAGATAGATTTAACTCCTAACTTGCTGATTTCTGGGTGAAAGGCACCTCAGGCTGTCAGAGCACTGATGAGGGTGGTGCAATGACAGTGACGCTGGGCCAGGAGTCAGAAGACCTGGACTCAAGGCTCTGCTTTGCCAATGAATACCCATGAGATCAGACAGGTCCTCCCTGGACCTCAGTTTACTTCCCTGTCAAATTATAGTTCATTCATTATTCATCAAATACGAATCTGCTTTGGGCACTTATCTGTGGGCTAGGAACATTGGTGGATTCTTCAGCGGTGAAGGTGTGAAAGGGGCCTGTCCTCAGGGAACTTTTATTCTAGTGGGGTGAGTCAGATGATAAATACGGACAAAATTAAACCTAATGATAAATGTCATGGAAGAAAATAAAACAGAGGGATGAGAGATAGGTCAGTAGAGAAGAGAAGCTGGAGAGGGCTTTATGAAGATAGGACATTTGTGCTGAATCTAAAGAAGAGGCAGCTATGAAAAAATCAGAAAAATGAGTGTCCCAGATAGCTGAGACAATAAGTTAAAGGCCCTGTGGAAGGAGCCAGTTTGGTATGTTTGGGGGACAGACCAAGAGCTAGTGCGCTGAAAACTTTGTTAGTTGAGGGTGATGAAAGGGAGTGGTTTTAGATGAGGAGATGCTGACGCAATAGCTTCCTTGATGATTTCACAGTGTGAGAGAGAGCGTATCATGACAAAGTGTGATGTTTATACAAGGCCATATTATTTCAGGACGACAGTCACTTATTAAGTGCAGGCTATGTGCAAAGGAAGTCTACCCATCCATGCATAGTGTTCCTTGGAAATCCAAATTTCATAATTTATAAAACTATAACAATTACATTTTTTTAGAGCATATGCATGCCATCAGTTTTTTTTCTAAAGGACATTTTAGCTCTCCTTTTCCCCTTCTTATCGATTGACTTGATTACAAATAATAATAATACTTTGGTAGGAGTGAATTGGTAGTTCACCATTTGAAGCATTATCAGTTCATCTGGAGACAGCCAGAAGTATGTATGTGTGTATGTATGTATGTATTTATTTATTTATTTATTATTACTATTTATTTTAGATTCAGGGGGTACATGCGCAGAGTTGTTACATTGGTATACTGCATGATGCTGAGGGATATGGAGATATGAATGACTTTGGAATATGGATGGTCCCATCACCCAAGTGGTGAGCATACTATCCAATAGGTAGTTTTTTAGCCCATGCCCCACTCTCTCCCTCCTCCTTCTAGTAGCCCCCAGTGTCTATTGCTCTCACCTTTATGTCTATGTGTATTCAATGTTTATTTCCCACTTATAAGTAAGAACATGCAATATTTGGTTTTCTGTTCTTGTGTTAATTCGCTTAGGATCATGGCCCCCAGCTGTATTCATGGTGCTGCCAAGGACATGATTTTGTTCTTTTCTATGGCTGCATAGTATCCCATGGTGTATATGTACCACATTTTCTTTATCCTGTTCACCATTGATGGGCACCTAGGTTGATTCCATGTCTTTGCTATTGTGAATGGCACTGTGATGAACATATTAGTGTATGTGTCCTTTCGATAGAATGAATTCTTTTCCTTTGAGTAGTAGCAAGATTGCTGCTGTAGTTCTGTTTTAAGTTCTTTGAGAAATCTCCAAAATGCTTTCCAAAGTGACTAAACTAATTTACATTTCCACTAACAGCATATAAACATGTCCTTTTCTCCACAGTCTCACCAGCATCTATTATTTTTGACATTTTAAAAATAATAGGCATTCTGAAGGGTATGAGATGGTATCTCATTATGGTTTTGATTTTAACTTCTCTGATGATTGGTGATGTTGACTTTATATATATATATGTATTTTGTTGGCTGCTTGTATGTCTTCTTTTGGGAATTGTCTGTTCATGTCCTTTGTCCATTTTTTAATTGGATTATTTGTTTTTTGCTTGTTGATGTATTTAAGTTCCTTGTAGATTCTGGATATTAGACCTTTGTTAGATGCAGAGTTTGTGAATATTTTCTCCTGTTTTGTAGGCTGTCTAGCCAATAATAGCCTCTCCTGAGAGGTGGAGGGCCTCATCTCTAAGAAGATGGGTACAGCACAAAGGTGGGGGAAGTAGGTGGTGTGTGGGAATGAGAAACTATAAGGAGGTGCCTGTGGCTGGAAAATGCAGCCTGTAGGGCAGGAACTGCAAAGAGATGGGACTGATGATATTAAGAGTGATTGGCATCCTGTCCAGATTTGTTAATAAGCAGTGACTAAATGTTGAAACTGCAGGCCATAGTTAGCTTGTAGAAGGGCTTTCCTTGGTTGTGATGGCTTCCACAGTATCCTTCCACAATTTTTTAAAAAACCATAAGTTAGTTTACAACATTTGAAAATTGAGTGATTTGGTCTAAAAAATCCAGCTTTCCACCTTCTCATCAAAAATAGGTATGTATTTTTCAGTTTGCCACAGTCCCTAGTTCTCTCAGTTGTCTTCCCATCACCATAAGATCATGTGTCAATTGCTGCTGTGTGGTTTCCTTTTTAATGAATGTAAAGTTAGGAGAAAAGTGAAATTCTTAAACTCATTTCTTTCTTCAAAGGAGAAAACTAAAGGGACTTAAAAGGTAGCTTGTTTTTTAAAAAATACATTAGACTTCTAGCCTACTTCTGTCATGTAAGATGATGCCTGGCCCTTGTAGCCACTGAAGATTTTGACTCCCTCTCAAGGTTATACAGATACAAAATGGCAGAGCCAGAATGCAAAACCCCATCTGAAGATTTTGCCCTTTCAGACCTTTTGCCCATTTTAAAATCAAATTATTAGATTTTTTCCCCATAGAGTTTTCTGTAAAGAAGCTTTTTAACTTTATGTAATCCCACTTATCCATTTTTACTTTGGTTGCCTATGCTTGTGGGGTAGTACTCAAGAAATGTTTGTTCAGTCTGATGTCCCTAGAGAGTTTCCCCAGTGTTTTCTTTTAGTAGTTTAATAGTTTGAGGTTTTAGGCTTAAGTCTTTAATGCATTTTGATTTGATTTTTGTATATAACAAGAGATAGGGGTCTAGTTTCATTCTTCTGCATCTGCTGGTCCAGTTTTCCCAGCAACATTTATTGAAGAGACTGTCCTTTCTTTCCCAAATGCATGTTCCTGACACCTTTGTAGAAAATGAGCTCCCTGTAGACGTATGAATTTGTTTTTGTGTTCTCTATTCTGTTCCATTGGTCTATGTGTCTGTTTTTATGCCAGTGCCATGCTGTTTGCTGTTTGAGTTACTATAGCTCTGTATTATAATTTGAAGTCAGGTAATGCGATTCCTCCAGTTTTGTTCTTTCTGCTCAGGATAGCTGTGGCTATTCTGGGTCTTTTGTAATTCCAAATAAATTTTAGGATTTTTTTTTCTATTTCTGTGAAGAGGGTCATTGGTATTTTTACAGGAGTTACATTGAATCTGTAGATTGCTTTTGGGAGTATGGACATTTTAACAATATTAATCCTTCCAATCCATGAATGTGGAATGTCTTTCCATTTTTTTGTGTGTGTCCTCTTCACATTCTTTCATCAGTGTTTTCAAGTTTTCTATATAGAGCTCTCTCACTTTTTGGGTTAATTCCTAAGTATTTTCTTTTTGTATCTGATGTAAATGAAATTACTTTCTTGATTTCTTTTTCCGTTCGTTCATTGTTGGTGTATAGAAATGCTACTTTTTTTGTATCCTACAAGTTTACTGAATTTGTTTATGTTCTAATCTTTTTGTGGATCCTTTAGATTTTTCCAAATATAAGATTATATCATCTGTAAACAAGGATAATTTGACTTATTCCTTTCCAAATTGTATATCGTTTGTTTCTTTCTCTTGTCTAATTGCTGTAGCTAGGACTTACAGTACTATGTTGAATAACAGTGATGAAGATGAACATCCTTCTCATGTTCCAGATATTGGAGCAGAAGCTTTCAGTTTTTTCCCATTCAGTACGATGATAGCTATGGGTCTTTCATATATGGCTTTTACTGTGTTGAGGTAAATGTTCCTTCTATCCCTAGTTGTTTGAGGGTTTTTATCATGGAAGGGATGTTGAATTTGGTCAAATTATTTTCAGTATCAAGTGAAATGATTGTATGAATTTTTCCTTCATTCTGTTGATATGATGTATCACATTGGTTGATTTGTGTGTGCTGAACCATCTGTGCATACCTGGGATAAATTTCACTTGGTCATGATGAATGGTCTTTTTAATGTATTGCTGAATTTAGTTTGCTGGTATTTTGTTGAGGATTTTTGCAACAATGTTCTTCAGTGACATTGGCCTGTGGGTTTCTTTATTTTTTTGACATGTCTTTGTCTGGTTTTAGTATTAGGGTAATACTGGCCTGATAGAATGAGTTTGGAAATATTCCCTTCTCTATTTTTCAGGATAGTTTGAGTAGGATTGGTATTAGTTCTTTTTTAAATGTTTGGCAAAATTCAGCAGTCTTGCTGTGTCGCTCAGGCTGGGGTGCAGTGGTGTGATCTTGGCTCACTGCAAGCTCTGCCTCCCGGGTTCACACCATTCTCCTGCCTCAGCCTTCCGAGTAGCTGGGACCACAGTTGCCTGCCACCACATCTGCCTAATTTTCTGTATTTTTAGTAGAGATGGGGTTTCACTGTGTTAGCCAGGATGGTCTGGATCTCCTGACCTTGTGATCTGCCCACATTGGCCTCCCAAAGTGCTGGGATTACAGGTGTGAGCCACCGCACCCGGCCAACCCATTATTTTAAGCTGATCACAACTTAACACTGATTGCATAAACAAAAAAGCAAAAGAAAAGTAATAAAAACTGCACTTTAACGTCATCCTCTCACTTTTTATCTTGTTTTGTTTTGTTTATATCTTATCATACTGTCTCTGTTTTGAAAAGTTGTTACAGTTATTAGTTTTGGTTGGTTCATCTTTTTGTCTTTCTACTTAAATTATTAGTAATTTGCTCACCACAATTACAGTCTTATAATTTCCTGTGTTTTTCTTGTGGACTTACTAATACCAGTGAATTTTGTACCTTCAGTGATTTCTTATTGCTTATTAATGTCCTTTTTTTCAGATTGAAGAACTCCCTTTAGGATTTCTTATAGGACAGTTCTGGTGTTTATGAAGTCCCTCAGGGTTTGTTTATCTGGGAAAGTCATTATTTCTCCTTCATGTGTGAAGCATTTGTGTGTGTGTGTGTGTGTGTGTGTGTGTGTATGTGTGTGTGTGTCAGATATACTATTCTAGAATACAAGATTTTTTCCTTCAATGCTTTAAATATGTCATACTTCTGTCTCCTGGCTGGTAAGGTTTCCACTGAAAAGTCTGCTGCCAGATGTATTGGAGCTCCATTGTATGTTGTTTGTTTCATTTTTCTTGCTGCCTTTAGGATCCTTTGTTTATCCCTGACCTTTGGGAGCTTGATTACTAAATACCTTCAGGTTATCTTCTTCTTCTTCTTTTTTTTGGTATTAAGTCTTCAAAATTTGATATGTATTTTTTTTTCTTATTATACTTTAAGTTCTAGGATACATGTGCACAACGTGCAGGTTTGTTACACAGGTATACATGTGCCATGTTGGTGTGCTGTACCCGTTAACTCATCATTTACATTAGGTATATCTCCTAATGCTATCCCTCCCCCCTCCCCCCACCCCACTACAGGCCCCACTGTGTGATGTTCTCCACTCTGTGTCCAAGTGTTCTCATTTTTCAATTCCCACCTATGAATGAGAACATGTGGTGTTTGTTGTTTGGTTTTCTGTCCTTGTGATAGTTTGCTCAGAATGATGGTTTCCAGCTTCATCCATGTCCCTGCAAAGGACATGAACTCATCCTTGTTTATGGCTGCATACTATTCTATGGTGTATATGTGCCATATTT
>NW_012107842.1:499382-501606 GCF_000951045.1 Mandrillus leucophaeus | reverse complement strand
GACTAGGATTGCAACCCCTGCTTTTGTTTGTTTTCCATTGCTTGGTAGATCCTCCTCCATCCCTTTATTTTGAGCCTATGTGTGTCTCTGCACGTGAGATGGGTCTCCTGAATACAGCACTCTGACGTGTCTTCACTGTTTATCCAATTTGCCAGTCTGTGTCTTTTAATTGGGGGCATTTAGCCCATTTACATTTAAGGGTAACATTGTTATGTGTGAATTTCATCCTGTCATTACGATGCTAGCAGGTTAATTTTGCTCGTTAGTTGATGCAGTTTCTTCCTAGCATCGATGGTCTTTACAATTTGGCATGTTTTTGCAGTTGCTGGTACTGGTTGTTCCTTTCCATGTTTAGTGCTTCCTTCAGGAGCTCTTGTAAGGTAGGCCTGGATTTGACAGAATCTCTCAGCATTTGTTTGTCTGTAAAGGATTTTATTTCTCCTTCCTTATGAAGCTTAGTTTGGCTGGATATGAAATTCTGGGTTGAAAATTCTTTAAGAATGTTGAATATTGGCCCCCACTTTCTTCTGGCTTGCAGTGTTTCTGCTGAGAGATCTGCTGTTAGTCTGATGGACTTCCCTTTATGGGTAACCCGACCTTTCTTTCTGGCTGCCCTTAACATTTTTTCCTTCATTTCAACTTTGGTGACTCTGACAATTATGTGACTTGGAGTTGCTCTTCTCTAGGAGTGTCTTTGTGGCATTCTCTGTATTTCCTGAATTTGAATGTTGGTCTGCCTCACTATGTTGGGGAAGTTCTCCTGGATAATATCCTGCAGAGTGTTTTCCAGCTTGATTCCATTCTCCCCATCACTTTCAGATACACAAATCAGAGATAGATTTGGTCTTTTCACATAGTCCTGTATTTCTTGGAGGCTTTGTTCATTTATTTTTACTCTTTTTTCTCTAAACTTCTCTTCTCGCTTCGTTTCATTTATTTGATCTTCAATCACTGATACCCTTTCTTCCACTTGATCGAATTGGCTACTGAAGCTTGTGCATGCATCACGTAGTTCTCGTGCCATGATTTTCAGCTCCATCAGGTCATTTAAGGACTTCTCTACACTGTTTATTCTAGTTACCCATTCGTCTAATCTTTTTTCATGGTTTTTAGCTTCTTTGCAATGGGTTTGAACATCCTCCTCTAGCTTGGACAAGTTTGTTATTACCGATTGTCTGAAGCCTTCTTCTTTCAACTAGTCAAAGTAATTCTCCATGCAGCTTTGTTCCGTTGCTGGTGAGAAGCTGCGTTCCTTTGGAGGAGAAGAGGCACTCTGATTTTTAGAATTTTCAGCTTTTCTGCTCTGGTTTCTCCTCATCTTTGTGGTTTTATCTACCTTTGGTCTTTGATGATAATGATGTACAGATGGGGTTTTCGTGTGGATGTCATTTCTGTTTGTTAGTTTTCTTTCTAATAGTCAGGACCCTCAGCTGCAGGTCTGTTGGAGTTTGCTGGAGGTCCACTCCTGACCCTGTTTGCCTGGGCATCACCAGCAGAGGCTGCAGAACAGCAAATATTGCAGAACGACAGATGTTGCTGCCTGATCCTTCCTCTGGAAGCTTTGTCTCAGAGGGTCACCCGGCTGTATGAGGTGTCAGTCGGCCCCTACTGGGAGGTGTCTCCCAGTTAGGCTACTTGGTGGTCAGGGACCCACTTGAGGAGGCAGTCTGTCCATTCGCAGATCTCAAACTCCGTGCTGGGAGAACCACTACTCTCTTCAAAGCTATCAGACAGGGATGTTTAAGTCTGCAGAAGTTTCTGCTGCCTGTCCTTCAGCTATGCCCTGCCCCCAGAGGTGGAGTCTACAGAGGCAGGCAGGCCTCCTTGTGCTACGGTGAGCTCCACCCAGTTCGAGCTTCCTGGCTGCTTTGTTTACCTACTCAAGCCTCAGCAATGGTGGATGCCCCTCCCCTAGCCTTGCTGCCACTTTGCAGTTTGATCTCAGACTGCTGTGCTTGCAGTGAGTGAGGCTCCATGGGCACGGGTCTCTGAGCCAGGCGTGGGATATAATCTCCTGGTGTGTCATTTGCTAAGGCCATTGGAAAAGTGCAGTATTATGGTGGGAGTGTCTTGATTTTCCACGTACCTTCCGTCACAGTTTCCCTTTGCTAGGAAAGGGAATTCCCTGACCCCTTATGCTTCCCGGGTGAGGCAATGCCCCGCCCTGCTCTGTGGGCTGCATCCACTGTCTGATAAGCCCCAGCAAGATGCACCTGGTACCTCA
>NW_012107842.1:464669-499332 GCF_000951045.1 Mandrillus leucophaeus | reverse complement strand
TAATAGTCAGGACCCTCAGCTGCAGGTCTGTTGGAGTTTGCTGGAGGTCCACTCCTGACCCTGTTTGCCTGGGCATCACCAGCAGAGGCTGCAGAACAGCAAATATTGCAGAACGACAGATGTTGCTGCCTGATCCTTCCTCTGGAAGCTTTGTCTCAGAGGGTCACCCGGCTGTATGAGGTGTCAGTCGGCCCCTACTGGGAGGTGTCTCCCAGTTAGGCTACTTGGTGGTCAGGGACCCACTTGAGGAGGCAGTCTGTCCATTCGCAGATCTCAAACTCCGTGCTGGGAGAACCACTACTCTCTTCAAAGCTATCAGACAGGGATGTTTAAGTCTGCAGAAGTTTCTGTTGCCTGTCCTTCAGCTATGCCCTGCCCCCAGAGGTGGAGTCTACAGAGGCAGGCAGGCCTCCTTGTGCTACGGTGAGCTCCACCCAGTTCGAGCTTCCTGGCTGCTTTGTTTACCTACTCAAACCTCAGCAATGGTGGATGCCCCTCCCCTAGCCTTGCTGCCACTTTGCAGTTTGATCTCAGACTGCTGTGCTTGCAGTGAGTGAGGCTCCATGGGCACGGGTCTCTGAGCCAGGCGTGGGATATAATCTCCTGGTGTGTCATTTGCTAAGGCCATTGGAAAAGTGCAGTATTATGGTGGGAGTGTCTTGATTTTCCACGTACCTTCCGTCACAGTTTCCCTTTGCTAGGAAAGGGAATTCCCTGACCCCTTATGCTTCCCGGGTGAGGCAATGCCCCGCCCTGCTCTGTGGGCTGCATCCACTGTCTGATAAGCCCCAGCAAGATGCACCTGGTACCTCATTTGGACATGCAGAAATCACCTGTCTTCTGCTTTGTTCACACTGGGAGCTGCAGACTGGAGCCGTTCCTATTTGGCCATCTTGGAACTGGACAGAGGTTGTCTTCTTTCGGTTAAATTTGCTTGGTGTCCTGTAACCTTCTTGTATTTGAATATTGACAATTTCCTCTAGGTTTGGGAAGCTCCTTGTTATTATCCCTTTGACTAAACTTTCTCCCCCTACCTTTCTCTTTACCTCTCCTCTAAGGCCAATAACTCGTAGATTTGCCCTTTTGAAGCTATTTTCTAGATCTTGTAGGTGTGCTTCTTACTGTTTTATTTATTTATTTATTTTTTGTCTTCTCTGGCTCTGTATTTTCAAATACCCTGTCTTCAAGTTCACTAATTGTTTCTTCTCCTTGATTAGTTCTGCCATTAAAAGACTTCGATGTTAAATTAATTTTAACAAAGGATTCTGAATTCCTTCTCTGCATTATCTTCAATTTCTTTGACTTTCCTTAAAACAACTATTTCAAATTATCTGTCTGAAAGGTCACGTATCTCTCTCTCTCTGGGTTTGATCCTTGGTGCATTATTTAGTGTTTTTGGTGGGGTCATGTTTTCATGGATGGTCCTGATGCTTGTGGTTATTCATCAGTTCCTGGGCATTGAAGGTATTTATTGTAGTCTTCACAGTCTGGGCTTGATTGTACCTATCCTTTTGTGAAGGATTTCCAGGTATTTGAAGGGACTTGGGTGTTGTGATCTATGTTTTTGTTCACTGTAGCTGAGTCTGCATTAGGCGGCACCCTAAACCCAGTAATGCTTTAGTTCTTGCAGACTCATAGAGGTACCACTATGGTGGTTTTTGGATGAGATCTGGAGAATTCTCTGGATTGCCAGGCTGAGACTCTTGTTCTCTTCTCTTATTTTCTCCACCCAAAAACGGAGTCTCCCTCTCTGTTCCGAGTGGTTTGGAGCTGGGGGAAGGGGGACAGAAGCACCCTGTGGTCACTGCCACCGGGACTATGTTGAGTCAGAATAAATCCAGCACAACACTGGGTCTTGCCCAAGGCTCACTATAACCCTCTCTGTCTACTACCTATGTTTGCTGAAGGCCCTAGGGCTCTGGAATCAGCAGGTGGTGCAGCCAGCCAGGTTTGTGCTCTTCCCTTCTTTGCAGCAAGTTCCCCTGGTCCCTGGGTGGGTCAGAGATTCCATCTGGGAGCCAGACCCTGCAGTCAGAAACCTTAGAAAGCTACCTGGTGCATTATCTATCTGTGACTGAGCTGGCACCCATAATGTAACACAAAGAATCTTCCCAGTTTTCCTTCCCGTTTTCCCAGGTGGAAGAATCTTTTCCTCTGTCCACCACTACCACAGGCTCATGGGAAGTAGTGCCAGGCTACCACCAATGTTCCCTTAAGGCCCAAAGGCTCTTCAGTCAGCTTGTGGTAAATGCTCTCTGGCCTGGGACTCATCCTTCAGGGCAATGGGCTTCTCTCTGGCCCAGGTTAGTTCCAGAAATGCCATCTAAGAGCCACAGCCTGGAACTGGAGACCCCAATAGCTTGCTTGGTGTTCTATCCCACTGTGGCCAAGCTGGTACCTAAGCTATAAGATAAAATCCTTTTTACTCTTTCCTCTGCTTTTCTCAAGTAGAAGGAGTCTCTCCTCAGCTGTGAATGTGCTGGGTCTTGCCTCAAGCCAGCATGTCTCAGAGTCTCATCCAAGGCTCATTCATGGTCCGTGGGCTTTTTAATTAGCAGGTGATGAATACTGCCTGGACTTGGTCCTTTATTTCACTTCAGCAGGTTCCCCTCTGGCCCAAGGTGTATCTAGAAATGTCATCTGAGAGCTAGGGTCTGGAATGGGGGCCTCAGGACTCTGCCTGGTGTCCTATACTACTGTGACTGAGGTGGTATCCAAGTTACAAGACAAAGTCTTCTTTAGTCTTCCATTTCCTCTCCTGAAGCAGAAGGAAGCAGTCTTGCCCGGAGCTGTGAGCTGCACTGCCTGGGATTGGGGGAGGGCTGGTGCAAGCACTCCCTTGGCCACACTGGCTGGTGTCTAATAGGTCACATGGCCCCCAAGTTAGCTGGCTCTGAGTGCAGCACAGTATTAGTACTTGCCTATGAATTGCAGTCCTTGTGGCCTAGACTGCCTTTTGTGGTTATTTAGGAACCCAGAGACTTTAGCCCATGGTGGCAAGGCTTGCTGAAATTCAGATTCTGACCACTGGGATCAGGGATTCCCTTCTAGCTAGAGCTTGACTAAATGCTCCCACTGTGGGCATTGGCTGAGTTCTGCCCATTGGCAGCACCAAGTTCCAATGCAAAGCCCCACAGTCATTGTACTCTGTCTCTCCTGAGTGCATAGATTCTTTTTGGTATGTGGCTGCTGCTGGGGGTTGAGGGAGGGATAGGGTCAGCAATTCAAGACTGTCTTTCTTACCTTCTTCAGTGCCTCTTTCAGTGATATGAAGTAAAACCAGGTACTGTGATTGCTCACCTGATTTTTGGTTCTTATAAAGATGCTTTTTTTTGTGTGTGTATAGATAGTTGTTAAATTTGGTGTTACTGCAGGGAAGATAATTGGTGTAGGCTTCTATTCAGGCATCTTGCTTCACCTTCTCCTGAAGAATTTGAAATAAGATTGGAAGGGCACTTGAAGATTTTTACCAATGGGTAAGGGTTTGGGTGTTGGTGAAGTGTTTTTGTTTAAGTAGTTTTATTATTGCTATTCTAACTGAATCAACAAATATTATTTAAAATTCTTTTTAAAAAAGTATGGTTGGCACATAATTGTACATATTTATGGGGTACAATGTGATGTTTCTATATATGTGTACATTATGTAATTATCAAACCAGGGTGATTAGCATATCAATCATCTTAAACATTTATAATTTCTTTGTATTGAGAACATTTAAAAACCTCTTCTAGCTATTTTGAAATATACAATATATTATTGTTAAGTTTAGTTATCCAACTATACAATAGAACACCAGAACTTGTTCTTTCTATCTAATTGTAGCTTTGTAAAAGTTGACCAATCTCTTTCCTTCTCTCCTTGCTTCCTCCCCTTCCCATCATCTGGTAACCACAATTCTACTCTCTCCTTCTCTGTGAATAGCTTTTTAGATTCCACATGTAAGTGAGATCATGCTGTATTTGCCTCTGTCTACCAGGCTTATTTCACTTAATGTCTTTCAGGTTCATCTAAGTTGCCACAAATGACAGAATTTTATTCTTCTTTTTTGTGGTTGAATCGTATTCCATTGTGTATATATACCACATATTTTAAATGCATTTATTCATTGGTAGACATTTACATTGATTGCATATCTTGGCTATTGTGAATAATGCTGCAATAACATGGGAGTGCAGATATCTCTCTGACATACTGATTTCATTTCTTTTGTATATGTACTCAGTAGTGGGATTGCTGGATCATATGGTAGTTCTATTTTTAGTTTTTTGAGGAACCTTCACACTGTTTTCCATGATGGCTGTACTAATTTACATTCCCACCAGCAGTGTGTGAGGATTCCTTTTTCGTCACATCCTTGCCAGCACTTGCTATCTTTTAATATTTTGAGAGTATCCATTGTATCTCATTGTAGTTTTAATTTGTATTTCCGTGATGATTAGTGATGTCAAGCTTTTTTTTTTTTTTCATATATCTGTTAGCCATTTGTATGTATTCTTTTGAGAAATGTCTACTCAGGTCTTTTGCCTATTTGTTAACTGGGCTTTAAATCATTTTTCATTTATTTATTTTAATTTTTCCATAAGTTATTGGGGGTACAGGTGGTATTTGGTTACATGAGTAAGCTCTTTAGTGGTGATTTGTGAGATTTTGGTGCACCCATTACCTGAGCAATATACACTGCACCATATTTGTCATCTTTTATCCCTCACCCCCTCTCACTCTTCTCCCCAAGTTCCCAGAGTCCACTGTATCATTCTTATGCCTTTGCATCCTCAGAGCTTAGCTCCCACATATCCATGAGAACATATGATGTTTGGTTTTCCATTCCTGAGTTACTTTACTTACAGTAATAGTCTCCAATCTCATCCAGATCACTGCAAATGCTATTAATTCATTCCTTTTTATGGCTGAGTAATATTCCATAATATATATACCACAGTTTCTTTATCCATTTGTTGATTGATGGGCATTTGGGTTGGTTCCATGACTTTGCAATTGCTAATTGTGCTGCTATAAGCATGCGTGTGCAAGTTTCTTTTTTTGTGTAATGACCTCTTTTCCCCTGGGTAGATACCTAGTAGTGGGATTGCTGGATCAAATGGTAGTTCTACTTTAGTTCTTTAAGGAATCTCCACACTGTTTTCCATAGCAACTGTACTAGTTTCTATTCCCACCAGCACTGTAGAAGTAAGTGGGTTTTTTTTAAATGAGTTTTTTGAGTTTCTCATATATTTTTTATATTAACCCCTTATCAGATGCATAGTTTGCAAATATATTCTTTCATTTTGTAGGTTGTCTCTTTGTTCTGTTGATTGCTTCCTTTGATGTGCAGAAGCCTTTAGTTTGATACAATCCTATTTGTCTATGTTTGCTTTTATTGATTATGCTTTTGAGCTTTTATCCAAAAAATCCTTGCCTTGACCACTATCATGGAGCTTTCTCACATGTTTTCTTTTAATAGTTTCATAGTTTAGGGTCTTATGTCTTTGGCCCATTTTGAGTTAATTATTGTATATATTAAGAAAAAAGGGTCTAATTTTATTATTTCACATTTGGGTATCCAGTTTTTCCAGCATCATTTATTGAAGAGACTGTCCTGCCTCCATTGTGTTTACTCAACAACTTTGTTTCAAATCCTTTTCCATTGTTGCATGTCGTTTTTATGCCGGTATCATGTTGTTTTGGTTATCATATCCTTGTAGTATGTTTTGAAGCGAGGTAGTGTGATGCCTCTAGCTTTCTTTTTGCTCAAGATTGTTTTGGCTATTTGAGATTTTTTGTGGTTCTATACTAATTTTAGAATTTTTTCCCTGTGTCCGTGAAGAATGTCCTTAGTATTTTGATAGGGATGGCATGAAATCTGTAGACATTTAAACAATATTAATTCTTCCAATTAATGAAATTTGACTGTCTTTCTATTTTTTGTGTCCTCTTCAATTTCTGTCATCAATGTTTTATAGATTTTATTGTAGAGATCTTTCACATCCTGGGTTAAATTTTTTTTCTGGGTAATTTTTTTGGTAGTTATTGTAAATTGGATTGCTTTCTTGATTTCTTTTTCAAATAACTAATTGTTGGAATATGGAAATGTTACTAATTTTGCCTGTTGACTTTGTAGCCTGAGACCTTATCAAATTTATTAGTTCTTTCAGTTTTTGTGGTGATGTCTCTGAGGTTTTATATATTTAAAACTGTGTTGTCTGCAAATAAGGACAATTTAATTTTCTCCCTTTTAGTTTGGATCCTCTTTATTTCTTTATTTTGCTTTATTATTTAGGTTAGGACTTCCAGTAATATGTTCAACAAAAGTGGTGACAGATTGTCCAGATTATCTTGTTCCAGATTGTAGAGAGAAAGATTTCTGCTTTTCCTCATTGCGTATGATGTTAGCTGTGAGTTTGTTATATATGACCTTTATTATGTTGAGGTGTGTACCTTCTATACCTAATTTGTTGAGAATTTTTAACATAAAGGAATGTTAAATGTTATAAAACACTTTTTCTGCACCTATTGAGATGATCATATGTTTTTTTCCTCCATTCTGTTCATGTGCTGCATTATGCTTATTGTGTTGCATGTGGTGAACCATCCTTGCATCCCTGGGATGAATCCCACTTGGTAATCATGAAGGATCTTTTTTGATGTGCTGTTGCACTCACTTTGATAGTATTTTGTTGAGAATTTTTGCATCTGTGTTCATCAGGGATATGGGTCTGTAGTTTATGTTATCGTTTTTGCTTTTGCAATTTTGTATATGTGTATCCTTTTCTGACTTTGTCAGTGTAATGCTGGCCTCATAGAATGAGTTTGGAAGAATTCTCTCTCATTCAGTTTTTTTTTTGAATATTTTGACATGAATTGGTATTAATTCTTCTTTATACAGTAAAGCAACATGCTAAGATGGTTATTTTTAGAGAGCTCTTAGGTGGTTGTGCAAAGAATTAATTTAGTATGCTGGCATTTATTGTTGTTAATTAAAGGAGGAGGTCAGTTCAGAGATCATGGTTGGGATTAGGTACTCTTCAAATTGAGAAAGGATGAAAGAAATAGCAGAGGAAAAAGATGGAACTAGCTGAAAGCTAAATTGATTGAATGAATTAACAGCATTTGAAGTGATCTGGATGAAATTGGAGACTATTATTGTAAGTAAAGTAACTCAGGAATGGAAAACCAAACATCATACATTCTCACTGATATGTGGGAGCTAAGCTCTGAGGACTCAAAGGCATAAGAATGATACAGTGAACTTTGGGGACTTGGGGAGAAGAGTGAGAGGGGGTGAGGGATAAAAGATGACAAAACAGAGTTTATTTTTGAAGCTTCATTATATTGTTTTCCACAGGTTACTTAAAGGACATTTCATTTTTCCTATGGCCATGGGTGGCCATATTTTCTATGGCCAAGTCAGAGTCTGGGGAACATATACTCTGATGAATAATTTTAGGCTGACTTTAGAGATAATTCTTAATCCAGAAGATTGGGTTTAGTCTCTGAAATCATGGAATCCTTGGGATGTGTTGTTGATTAACTGGGAAATAGGACAATAAATTATCCTAGAATAACTTTCCTTGAAAGTCTGTATAGTCATTGTAGGTTTAGCAGAATTGGCTCTGTAGAAATAGTTAGTAGATACACATGATGAGTTTGAAGAGGATGTGATAAAAAAACCATTGCTGGCTCATTTGTCTCTCTTAGTTCTGCTCTGATTTGATTCTGGGTACTCAGCTCTCAGCTTTGGGAATGTGGAAAAATTTATCTCTTTCTGAATATTATACATTCAATGTCTTGAGTTTATCTTGATTCCAACCAACAAGAGGTAGAAATGCTCCGTAGCTGTTTCCAGCATTCAAAACATGATTATGTATTTGTTAAAAGATAAAATGAATTCATTTTGTGCTTTTTTACTCCAGCATTGTTTACAGATGAATCTTGAGCTAAAAACTGGAGCTGCTGGTCTGTCTACCCTTAAGTGGTATCAGCTTTCAGGCTGAATTTGCACTTCTCTTGAGACGTAATGAAAAGGGAAGCAAATTTGATTGATCCTTAGTATATATTAATTATTTTACCTTCATTATCTAATTTTGTCTTTCTCACAACCAAGATATGATAGGTATTTTTTAAAATTTCAACTTTTATTTTAGGTTCATGCTGTATATGTGCAGGTGTGCTACATTGGCATATTGTGTGATGCTGAGGTTTGGAGTACAACTGATCCTGTCACCCAGGTGCTGAGCACAGCATGTAATAGGAAGTTTCTCAGCCCTTGCCTCCACCCTCCCACCACTCTAAATAGTCCTCACTGTCTATGGTTCTCATCTTTGTGTCCATATGTACCCGATGTTCGGCTCCCACTTACAAGTGAGAACATGCAGTGTTTGGTTTTCTGTTCTTGTGTTAATTCACGTAGGATAATGCCCTCCAGCTACATCCATGTTGCTATAAAGGACATAATTTCATTCATTTTTTTTTTTATGTCTGCATAGTATTCCATGGCGTTTATGTACCACATTTTCTTTATCCAGTCCACTGTTGGTGGGCACCTACATTGATTCCATGTCTTTGCTGTTGTGACTAGTGCTGTAATAAACATGCGAGCTCATGTGTCTTTTTGTTAGAAAGATTTGTTTTCGTTTGGATATATACCCAGTAAAAGGATTGCTGAGTCAAATGGTAGTTCTGTTTTAGGTTTTTTGAGAAATTGCCAAACTGCTTTACACAGTGGCTGAACTAATTTACATTCTTTACATTCTTACCAGCAGTATGTAAATGTTCTCTTTTCTCCACAGCCTTGGCAGCATCTATTATTTTTTTGACTTTTTAATAGTGGCCATTCTGATTAGTGTGAGATGGGCCCATTGTGGTTTTGGTTTGCATTTCTCTCTCTCTCTTTTCTTTTTTCTTTTTTTTTTTTTTGTTTGAGACAAAGTCTCTCTCTGTTGCCCAGGCTGGAGTGCAGTGGCGTAATCTCAGCTCACTGCAACCTCCGCCTCCCGGGTTCAAGTGATTCTCCTGCCTCAGCCTCCCGAGTAACTGGGATTACAGGTGCCTGCCACCACACCTGGCTAATTTTTGTATTTTTAGTAGACACAGGGTTTTGTATTTTTAGTAGAGACAGATTTGATGTTGGCCAGGCTGGCCTCAAACTCCTGACCTCAGGTGATCCACCTGCCTTAGCCTCCCAAAGTGCCGGGATTACAAGCATGAGCCACTATGCGTGGTTGTAGTTTGCATTTCTCTAGTGATTAGTGATATGGAGCATTTTTTCTTACATTTTTTGGCCACTCGCATGTCTTCTTTTAAGCATCTGTACGTGTCGTTTGCCCGTTTTTTAAATGGAGTTGTTTTTGGCTTGTTGATTTAAGTCCCTGATAGATTGTAGTTATTACGCCATTGTTAGACACATAGTTCGCAAGTATTTTCTCCCATTCTGTAGGTTGTCTTTTAATCTGTTACTAGTTTCTCTTGCTGTGCAGATGCTCTTAGTTTAATTAGGTCCCACTTGTTAATTTTTGTTTTTGTTACAATTGCATTTAGGGTCTTAGCCATAAATTATTTGCCAAAGTCGATGTCCAGAATGGTATTTCCTAGATTTTCTTCTAGGAATTTTATAATTTGAGGTCCTATATTTAAGTCCTTAATCCAGCTTAAGTTAATTTTTATATATGGTAAAAGGTAGGGGTCTTGTGTCATTCTTCAGCATATGCCTAGTCAGTTATCCTGGCAACATTTAATGAATGGGGTGCCCTTTCCCTATTGCTTATTTTTGTCAACTTTATCAAAGATCAGATGATTGTAGGTGTATGGTTTTATTTTCAGGGTCTCCATTCTGTTCCATTAGTTTCTGTGTCTGTTTTCGTACCAGTACTTTGTTGTTTTTATTACTACAGTCTTATAGCATAGTTTGAAGTCAGGTAATGTGATGCCTTCAGCTTTGTTCTTTTTGCTTAGTATTGTTTTGGCTATTTGGGCTCTTTTTGGTTCCATATGAATTTTAGTAATTTTTTCCAATTCTGTGAAAAATGACATCGCTAGTTTGTTAGGAATAGCGTTGAATCTATAGATTGCTTTGGGAAATGTGGCCATTTAAACAATGTTGATTCTTCCAATCCATGAGCATGGAATGTTTTTCTGTTTGTTTGTGTCATCTATGATTTCTTTTAACAGTGTTTTGTAGTTGTCCATGTAGAGATCTTTCATTTTGATTAGATTTATTCCTAGGTTTTTTTTTTTGTGTGTGTGTGTGTGGCTATTGTAAATGAGATTTGGTTCTTGATTTGGCTTTCAGTTCGAACATTATTGGTATATAGAAATGCTGCTGATTTTTGTACATTGATTTTATATCCTGAAAGTTTACTGAAGTCATTTATTAGTTATAGGAGTCTTTTAATGGAGTCTTTAGGGTTTTCTAGGTATGGAATCATGTTGTCAACAAAGAATTTAAAACATTCTTTGCATATTTGGATGCCTTTTATTTATTTCTGTTGCTAGATTGCTCTGGCTAGAACTTCCAGTGTTCTGTTGAATAGGAGTGGTGAGCATGGGCATCCTTGTCTTATTCCAATTCTTAAAGGGAATACCTTCAGTGTTCACCTGTTCAGAATGTTGTTGGCTGTGGGTTTGTCATAGATGGCTCTTGTTACTTTGATGTATATTTTTTTCCATGTCTAGCTTGTTAAAGGTTTTTATCATGAAGGGATATTGGAGTTTACCAAAAGCCTTTTCTACATCTACTGAGATGATCATGTGATTTTTGTGTTTAGTTTTGTTTATGTGTTAAATCACATTTGTTGATTTGCATACATTGAAACAACTGCATCTCAGGATTAAAGCTCACTTGATCATGAAGAAGCAAGTTTTTGATGTGCTTCCGGTTTCAGTTTGCTAGTTTTTTGTTGAGAATTTTTACATGTATGTTCATCAGTGATATTGGCCTGTAGTTTTCATTTTTTGTTGTGTCTTTGCGAGATGTTGGTATCAGGGTGATGTTGGCTTCTTAGAATGAGTTAGAGAGGAGTCCTTCCTACTCTATTTTTTGGAATAGTTTCAGTAGAATTGGTACCAACTCTTCTTTGTATGTTTGGTAGAATTTGGCAGTGAGTCTGTCTGGTCCAGGGCTTTTTTTTGTTTGGTAATTTTTTTACTGACTAAATTTCAAATCTTGATGTTGGTCTGTTCAGGATTTCAGTTTCTTCCTAATTCAATCTTGGGAAGTTGTGTATGTCCAGGAATTTATCAATTTCCTCTAGATTTTCAAGTTTGTGTGCATAAAGGTGTTCATAATAGTCTCTGAGGATCTTTTGTATTTCTTTGATATCAGTTGTAATGTCACCCTTGTGATTTCTGTTTGTGCTTATTTGGATCTTCTCTTTTTTTTCTTTGTTAGTGTAGCTAGCAGTCTATCAATCTTCTTTATCCTTTCAAAAATCCAATCTTTGGTTTTGTTGATCCTTTGTATGGATTCCTGGATCTCACTTTCCTTTAGTTCTCTCCTGATTTTAGTTATTTATTTTCTTCTGCTTACTTTGGAGTTAGTTTGTTGTTGCTTTTCTATTCCTCTGGCTGTTATGTTAATTGTTGATTTGAGATCTTTCTAACTTCTAGATGTAGGCATTTCCTCTTTATACTGCTTTTGCTTCCTCCCAGATATTTTGATATGTTGTGTCTCTGTTTTAAATAATTTTTTTGATTTCTGCCTTATTTTCATTGTTTATTCAAAAGTCATTCAGGAACTAGTTGTTTAATTTCCATGTAGTTGTGTGATTTTTAGAGATCTTCTTGGTATTGATTTCTATTTTTATTCCACTGTGGTCTGAGATTATCATTGGTATGACTTGCTTTATGGAAAAGCATGTGGTTGATCTTTGAGAATGTCTCACGTGCAGATGAGAAAAATGTATATTCTGTGTTTGATGGATGGGGTATTCTATAGATGTCTATTAGTTTCAATTAGTCAAGTGTTGAATTTAAGTTTAGAATATCTTTGTTAGTTTTCTTTTTCAGTGATCTAATATTATCAGTGGGGTGCTGAAGTCCCCAACTATTATGTGTCTTTCTAAGTCTTTTTGTAGATCTAAAAGCACTTGTTTTATGAATCTGGGTGCTCCATTTTTGGGTGCATATCTATTTATGACAAGTAAGTCTTCCTGTTGAATTGGACTTTTCAGCATATGTAATGTCTTTCTTTGTCCTTTTTTAATGTCGTTGGTTTGAAGTCTGTTTCATCCCATATAAGAGAAGCAACCCCTGCTATTTTTTTAGTCTTTGGACTCAGGAGACTGCTGTTCAGATAAATTGAATAATTTGTCCAAAGTCATACAGATAGAAAATGGCAGAGCCACAATGCAAAACCAAATTTGAAGAATTTGAAATCAGATTGGGAAGACATTTAATGATTTTAACTGGTGAGTTATCTTTAAATGTCATTTTTCATCTCCTACCTTTAGTATTACTTCATGGTAGTAATTACAGTTTTGCTGAGTTGGATATGTTGAGATTGATGTAATTCTAGCCTGACTTAGGGCACATATCGTTGTCTAAGTTGGGGAGTTTCCCAAATGGGTCCCAAGGGCCACTGGGCATGTAAGCCACCCTTAGAAAAGAAAAGTTATAAGATTAAGTACATGTAGGAAGCATGACTGTCTTTCTTGGAAAATCACAATAAATATTAGCATATTGAGAGCTCTTCAAATCATGTCATAAAGTGCTAGGCCCTGTGCTAGGTACTTCAAATGTGTAGTAGCATTTAGTCTGTACCAAACAGTAAGGTATTATTACCCCCACATCACAGATGAGGAAACTGAAGCACAGATTGTTGGCTGCTTTGCCAAGAGTCACCCAGCTAGTAAAGTGATGGACCTCAGAGTCAAACCCAGGTATCTGGCTCCTCAGCACATTTTCTTGACCAGTATATTTTACTGGCTCTTTAAACTTACCCAGCATTTCCCAAACTTATTTTTATCATACGGTGCTTTGGAGGTATTTTTAATGCCTTAGCATGCTAACAAACACTGGAAAATCCTGCATGCGCAGCATTGATTCAAGGCCATGATGGACTTTCAGTCTAGATAAAAGCAGCAGAGTCTTGGACCCCTGAACATAGTGGAACAGGTGAGGTTGTCAGAGAACAGGCAGTGAGAGGAAAGGCTTGGTGAGGTTTAACCCAATTACAGTGTTGCATTCATGATTGGTACCTGTACTTTCTCTTTCTGAGGTCAGCAATAAGATATGTCCTGAAAAAGGCTGTTGTTCAAATGCTGCAAAGATGTCTAATGCCCACTTGGGCCTGTGGTCCACTGAGGGCAATGCGTGGGAGCTCTCTACTTGTCAAGATTCAGAGGCAGAAAGGGGGCTGGACAACTGCAATGTCCGTTTCTAAATTGTTACATGAGACTTTTGAAATTGTCTAAAAGTTTCAGATGAGGGTAAGATAAATAACCTCTGTGCTATCCAGTAAATGAAAAATACAACATTCAGCCTTTATTGATAAATTCCCCTTCTTTAAGCCAGTGTAGACCCCAGAAATGGGTGGGTTGTATCTGGTTGAAATTCAGACACCTTAAAACTTGAAGAAAGCCATGAGAATTTGTCGAGATCTTTTCCCACTTTTTTGCAAAGGATTTGAAATGTGGTAAGTGCAGCAACTCCAGGGGTTAAAAATAGTTTCATTTTTCATCTTTTAGAGGACTCTGGGGACATAAAGAGTTATTAACTATAGTTGTATGGTGCCTAAGGGACAAAGAGATGATCCGCTTGATTCCTTGAGCACCTTTCAGGCAGACTTCAGGAGGATTTTTAGTAAGTCTTACTGGAGAGTGAGATAAGGTTCTCAATCTAGACTGCAGTGACAATGGAACTTGGTCCCTATGTTAGTTTTGAAGGCTGATTTTATGACCTCAAATTGCTGGTTACAGGAATGTTGAGCAACCTTTTTCAGTGGCAACTCTTAATGCTTTGTTGTTTCTGGGAGACTAGAGTAGTTGCTTATTCTTGTGCTTGGAGAACGGTGATGTTTTGAAAGCGTGACATAAGGTAACCACAGGTATATACAGAATTTATGAGGCTAATCCTTCCCTGACAAATAGTGAAAAGCAGACAGTCCTGTATGCTCTGGAGGCCTGTGGCCAGTTTACGGTCTTTTATTCATTCTGCTCTTTTTTTCTCTAAAATGTTATTAAATACCTATTATAAACTAGGTGCTGTGCTAGGAGCTGGGGAGATTGAGATGTACTCTTGTGAGAGGCAGATCACTCAACAGTTACAGCACACCATAATATGTATTATAAAAGAAATGAGTAATATCATGCCACTTCTTTGGTTAGCACTCTTAAATTCCTTCTCCACTAATTCATAATAAAATCCAAAGTCCTTACCAAGGCTGTGTTTCTGTGGGATCTGGCTCCTGCCTGCCTTTCTGACCTCATCTCCTGCCTCTACTACATTGTCACTCAGCTCAGCCACAATGGCCTCCCTGTTATTCACAGGCATGTCCAGCTTCCTCTTGTCCCTGCCCCAAGCCCTTTGTACCTATATTTCTTGTCAAAGTATAGAATACCCTTTTCCTCATAGACTCACCAATTATTCAGATCTCCTTTCACAGATTTACACGTTATTAGAGAAGTCTTTCTTGATAGCTGTCTGTAGCATCGCCCCCTCTCCGCCCCTGCCATGCTATATCCCCATTACCCTGATTTATGTTTTATAAACTTGTCACCTAATACAATATATATTTATTTTGTTTCTTTCTCTTTTCTGTTAGATAAACAACTCAAGTACAGAAATTTTATTTGGTTTGTTCACTGCTATATCCCAAGCACTTTGAACGATGCATGGCACCTTGTAGAGGCCCCATCAATATTTGCCCTATTGAGAAGCAGGAAGAGAAGGAAGCCATTAACCCTTCCAGGAAAAGTCAAAGGAGGCTTTATAGAGGAGATGGCATTTAAACTGGGACTTGAAGCATGAGTCAGAGTTTACCAGGTGGAGAAGTTGTGGGTTGCAGAGTTAGGTGGAGGGAGGGAACGATTATGGGTGTGACATCAAAGACAAAGGCATGATGCATTACTCCTTTCCCTCCTCCACCCTTCTTCTTCCTCCACCTGTCTCTAGAATACAAATTACTAGCCAGCCTCATTTCTGGGAGAGTTTACCACTGAGCAACTTGCTCTCAGGCTCCCACACTACAGTAAGATGTGTCAAGTGCCTGATTGAGCTTAAGTATGATTATGATGAGGTTGGGGAAGGTGTGGATGTATTCATTCTTCTGCAGTGAGTATTATCAGCTCATGACCAGCTCCTTATATGAAGTACACAAGGGTTTCACATGCTGGCAGAGGGATTGTAAAACATCTTGAATTGATTGTAGGGTAATAATGTCCGTCTCCAAAAGGACTTGTTATGATTGTAAAATGTCCAACTGTTTTCATATGTTTAAAACTCAGGATGAAGTTAGATCTCCACTTGGGGCTTTTTCTCACTCTGACACTTTGGAATTTTAATTGAGCCTCAGCAGCTAGATCTTTAAAGTGAGATAATGTTCAAACACTTTAATTAAATTTTTAAAAAGGGCAGCAATAACTTACGTACCAGCAGGCTCAGCCTGGGTTCTGTAGTGATTCACATATTGCTTAATCCGAATACCAGGGCTGCTCTCTTGTTCATTTGTATGTTACTGGGAAACACTTGCTTAGCAAATGAAGATGAACCATAAGAAAGCTCTTATTTAATACCCTCAAAGAGATTAGCTGAGGGCCTCTCTGTAGCTCCCACTGGGTCGGCAGTAGTAATACATCCAGTTCTTTTCCATTTTTCTCTTTTGTTCTAAGAGGCTTCTACCAAGGACATTAAAGTGCTTAATCAGGCCACTGTGTTTACTTAAGCTCATACTGGGTCCCTGAGTGTCCCAAGTCAGTCTAGGAGTGGACAGGAGCAGATAATAACTGGCAGTGAAGAGTAGACTGAGGGTCAGGGAGCATACACGAGAATGATTCCTAGGCAAAGTAGTAGGTTGGAAACCAGGCAGAAAGATGCCAGGAGACATGCAGAAGTTGAAGAGTTAAGCTCAAGGGAATGGCTTGGTAAACTGGCATAGTCAGGACTCAGAGAGCACTTGGGTAATAGACATTAAGTCCTCACAGAAAGAAATCAAATAGATGGTATAGCAAATGGAAGCCATTAGCAATCAGGTGATTACATTTTCTACCTTCATTCCCTGGCAGGGCATGATATCGCATAAATGCCTAGTATATTTTGGTTGAACGTATGCGACAAACTTTTTTTTTTCTCTGAGACAGGACGCCTTTTGCTAGAGCAAGAGTCATTCTTGGGGCTGGTATGCCCAGGACCTGCAGGTGTGGGTGGGTGAAACACCTCAGAGATATTTTAATAGATTGATCAGTTTAAAATGAGAATTGTGGAGCTTGATTTTTGGCAGATTTTGACAGTTCGCCAGTGTCAGGGGTAGCAAGGTAGTTCTTACAGTCTTTCATGTGGATGATGGAGGTGAGTCTTGAAGAGTGGGTATGATTTGCCAGGTATCCAGGAGTAGAAGAACATTCCAATCACCGGGAACAGTGCTTACCAATGCAGGATGGGAAGGTAAAGGTTGGAGATGAAGCTGGAAAATTGGAGGTGGTAAGATCATTGGTTGTCTTATGTGCTCAGCTTAAAGACCTTGGTCTTGTAGTAATATAGACTGAATGAATGAATGATGCAGTGGGGAATAAAGAGGTCTAAAGCAGGTCCAGTTTGCAGTGGAGGGCATGAGCTGTGGTGGTACACCTAAGAGCTTGGCCTGGAAAGCTGAAGAGAACAGTTCTGCCAGTGACAAGGGTCATAAAGGAACCGTGAAGGAAAATAGTACAGTAAACAGCAGAAAATACAAGGTCTGTGTATTAGTCTGTTTTCAAGCTGCTGATAAAGGCATACCTGAGACTGGGCAATTTACAAAAGGAAGACGTTTAATTGGACTTACAGTTCCACGTGGCTGGGGAAGCCTCTCATCATGGTGGAAGGTGAGGAGGATCGAGTTGCGTCTTAGATGAATGGCATCAGGCAAAGAGAGAATGAGGAAGATGCAAAAGCAGAAACCCCTGATAAAACCGTCAGATCTCGTGAGACTTATATTTACTACCACTAGAATAGTATGGGGGAAACTGCCCCCATGATTCAATTATCTCCCACTGGGTCCCTCCCACAACATGTGGGAATTATGGGAGTACAATTCAAGATGAGATTTGGGTGGGGACACAGGGTCAAACCATATCAATTTGGAAGGGGCAGCAGTAGTAGGACTACAGGGAGGGTCACATGGAAACATTGAGTCTTTTGCCACACATTCAGCCAAATCCCCTTGGACTTCAGAAGGCACAGAAGACATAGCTGAATATTTTAATTACCTGGAGAGCTTTTAAATATACTATTTTGGAAATTGTTATAAATCTCCTGAATCTGAGTGCTTAGGAATTTGTTCTGGGAATGTCAGTTTTAAATAAGTTTCCAAGTGATTCTAATGTGAATACTCTGCCAAGTATGTGGGAATCACTGCAGGGCAGCTGTACTGTATGCCCTCTCTCAAAAAGGCCGTAGAGAGGAAACAGCCACCCAATCAGAGGTGGAAGGCGAGCCAAGGCTCATGGAAATCCTTCAGAAATGTCCCTGCACCTGCACCTCAGACAGCCTCACACAGTCTATATTGGTTAGGATATGGGAATGACTACTGAAGCAAATACTCAAACAACAATGATTTAAGCAAGATGGAAGGGTAATTATCTTTCTTGCAGCAGTTTGATTGTAGGTAGTTAATATGGTCTGGCTCTGCATCCTCACCCAAATCTCATCTTGAAGTGTAATCCAAATTGTAATCCCATGTGTTGGGAGAGGGACCTCATGGGAGATGATTAGATCACGGAGGTGACTCCCCCCGTGCTGTTCTCATGATAGTGAATGCATTCTCATGAGATCTGATGGCTTTATAAGGGGCTTTCCCCCACTTTGCTCTGCACTTCTTCTTCCTGCTGCCATGTGAAGAAGGACATATTTGCTTCTGCTTCCGCCATGAATGCAAGTTTCCTGAGGACTCCCCAGCCAAGCTGAACTGTGAATTAATTAAACCTCTTCCCTTTATAAATTACACAGTCTCAAGTATGTCTTCATTAGCAGTGTGAGAACAGACTACTACAGTAAATTGGTGCCAGGAGTGGGTTGCTGCTATAAGGATACCTGAAAATGTGGAAGTAACTTTGAAACTGCGTAACAGGCAGGGGTTGGAACAGTTTGGAGTGCTCAGAAGAAGGTAGGAAAATGTGGTAAAGTTTGGAACTTCCTAGACACTTGGAGGGCCTAGAAGACAGGAAGATGTGGGGAAGTTTAGAACTTCCTAGAGAATCGTTGAATGGCTTTGACCAAAATGCTGATAGTAACATGGACAATGAAGTCCCGGCTGGGATGGTCTCAAATGGAGATGAGGAACTTGTTGGGAAATGAAGCAAACATGACTCTTGTTATGCTTCAGCAAATATACTGTTGGTATTTTGCCCCTGCCCTAGGGATCTGTGAAACTTTGAATTTGAAAGAGATAATTTAGGATATCTGGCAGAAGAAATTTCTAAGCAGCGAAGAATTCAAGAGGAAGCAGAGCATAAACATTTGGAAAGTTTGTAGACTGACACTGCGATAGAAAAAATCAATTTTGGGGAGAAATTCAAACCAGCTGCAGAAATTTGCATAAGTAACAAGCAGCCAAATGTTAATCACCAAGACAATATGGAAAATGTCTCCAGGGCATGTCAGAGACTTTAGCAGCAGCCACTCCCATCACAGGTCCAGAGGCCTGGGAAAGAAAAGTGGTTTCCTGGGCCAGGCCATTGCTTCAGGGGGTGCAAGCCCCAAGTCTTGGCAGCCTTTATGTGGTGTTGGGCCTGCAGGTCCACAGAGGTCAAAAATTGAGGTTTGGGAACCTCCGCCTAGATTTCAGAGTCTGTATGGAAATGCCTTCATGTCCAAGCAAAGTTTGCTGTAGGGACAGAGCCCTCATGGAGAACCTCTGCTAGGGCAGTACGGAAAGGAAATGTGGAGTCAGACCCCCCACACACAGTCCCCAATGGGTCACTGCCTAGTAGAGTTGAGAAGAGAGCAACTGTCCTTCAGATCCCAGAATGGTAGATCTACCCACAGCTTGTGCCATGAACCTGGAAAAGTTGCAGATACTTAATGCCAGCCCATTAAAGCAGCTGGAAAGGGAGCTGTACCCTGAAAAGTCACAGGGGCGGAGTTGCCCAAGGCCATGGGAGTCCACCTCTTGCATCTGCGTAACCTGGATGTAAGACATGGAGTCAAAGAAGATTATTTTGGAGCTTTAAGGTTTAATTATTGCCTCATTGTATTTCGAACTTGCATGAGCCTGCAGCCTCTTTGTTTTGGCTAATTTCTCCCATTTGGAATGGGTGTATTAAGCCAATACCTGTACCTCCATTGTATCTAGAAAGTAACTAACTTGCTTTTGATTTCACAGGCTCAGGGTGGAAGAAACTTGCATTATCTGAGATAAGAATATGGACTTGGACTTTTGGGCAAGTGCTGAAATAAGTTAAGACTTTGGGGAACTGTTGGGAAGGCATATTTGTGTTTTGAAATGTGAGAAAGACAAAACTTGGGAGGGACCAGGGCTGGAATGATATGGTCTGGCTCTGTGTCCCCACCCAAATCTCATCTTGAATCGTAATTCCCATGTGTTTGGAGAGGGACCTTGTGGGAGGTGAATAGATAATGGAGGTGGTCCCCCATGCTGTTCTTGTGATAGTGAGTGAGTTCTCACAAGATCTGATGGTTTTATAAGGGGCTTTCCCCACTTGGCTCTGCACTTCTTCTTCCTGCCACCATGTGAAGAAGGATGTGTTTGTTTCTTTTTCCATCATGATCAGAAGTTTCCTGAGACCTCCCAAGCCATGCTGAACTGTGTGTCTTTCCTTTATGAATTACTCAGTCTCAGGAATGTCTTTATTAGCAGCATGAGAATGGACTAATATAGTAGTCCAGAGTTTATGTGACAACTTTACAGGGTTGAGAAACTAGGTTCTTCTGTATTATGGCCCTCTGCCTGTGGTTCTTGATGATTCAGTCTCATTCCCTCGCTATGCCAGCATGAAGGAGAACAAGAAGTCAAGAGCATTCTCCTTACACATATTACTTTCACTGATATCCCACTGGTGAGAGCTTGATCACATGACCATACCTAGCTGTAAGGAAGGTGGTGAATGTGGCCTTTATTCTAGATGGCCATGTGCTTCAGTAAGATTCAATTACTAAAGGAAAGGGGAGAGTGCACACCAAGGGACAGCTGGCATTCTCTGCCTCCAACATTCTTCAGATTTTCACTGACAGGGTCCTGGACTCCTCTCTGGGCACTCCTCTCTGGTTAATTATTTTTTAATGCACAATTCTGGATTAGGAACTTATTAGGGGATTGACACCCCTTCAGGAAAATCACCCAAAGGCTTACCTATAAAAGCTTGCCTTCCCTGAAGTTACTGCCATAAAAAGCCCTCCAAGCAAGAATGAGCTTTGGTGGAACCAATCTGGGTATTTGCCTGATATATCTTAAATTTGCTTGTTCATGTGAACAAGACCTTTGCATGGAAGAGTGAGACAGACTGGATGTCAGTAGAGAGATTATATTTAGCTGAGTTGAAGGGAAGGGAACTAACATTTGCTGAGGGTATACTTTTGTGTGTTAAATGTTTTCGATATGTGATAACGCATTCACCCAGAAGACCTGAGTGTCAGATCTGGCTCTCTTGCTCACTGGCAGTTAGTTTAACTGTAATACCTTTGAGAGTTTTATGCTGGAATTGCCAAGACACAGCCCTGGTTTTGCAATGGGAGTGCAGAAAGAACTATGGCTTGGTTTATCTGAATCTAAATGTTTTCATGTGTAGGGGGGATTCTAATGGTGCCTGCCAAGGCATGAACATTAGTATCTAATTTCTAATTCCATGGACCCCCCTGGACCATGAGCAGAAAAGCCTGGGTGACCAGTGTCAAAATAAACTCATGTTTTTATTCTTGTGCCAAAGCTGTGTAGATACTGTCAGTGCTCATTATCGTCTTATCAAATGAAGCAGGAGAAAGTAAGTCTTTCTTTCTGTATGGCTTGAAGGGATTTTTGAGGCTTATAATTAGGAACTATTTCTCATTGACAGTTTTAGCTAGGCATGTACCATATTTATATGTTGCTCACATAAAAGACCAATGCAGGTATTTCTAGCTAGGTATCTGTCCTGGGAAGATCTTCTTCTAGTGGAGAGTTAGAGGCCCAGACTCTGTCCACTTTGTCATTCTTCCATCTTCAACATGTGGTATTCCAGGTGTTTCTGAGGGTTGTCTTTATTCCAGCAACCAGAAAGAGGATTGCATGCAGGAGGTTTAGGGTCAGCCTTGGAAGCAGTACACACGTATCAATTACTTCTGCTGACATTTCATTGTTTGGAACTCAAGCATATGGCCACACCTAGTATTTTTAGTAAGAAAGGCTGGGAAATGAGTCCTAGCTCTGTGCCAAGAAGAAAAGTAAATTGGTTATGATTTTCTTCCATCTAAGTTAATGTGTACTATCTTTCTTATTTTTGAAAACACAATATTCTCTGTGGGGGAGTGATGAGGTTGTGCAAAACTGTTTAAATGATTTCCCTCTGTTGTGATGGGCACCACAGATTAAAAATATCTTTGTCCCAAAGGGAGACTGCTAACTGCTCTTGTCTCTATGCTACCTACTCCCAACAGCCTCAGCATCTCTTTATTGGTGCTAGAAACTTCGTTTCCTCTACAACATCCTAGACATAGTGTCATGGAGCAGACAGGGCATCTTTAGTGTTATGTAAACTTGGGTTTCTATCTTGAATCTACCACTTACTGGTTGTGTTATCTTGGACTATTTTATATTTTTGAACTTCAGCTTCTTCATCTGTAAACTAGGTATAATCATATCTGCCCAATGGGCATATTTTAAGGATTTAAGACAATGTCTGGCACATAGGCGCTCAATAATTGTCAAATGTTATTATTGTTTAGATCCCATGCTTTCTGTCCTAAGTTTAAAGGGCATGATTTAAATGAGATATTCTGAATATCTCATTTATCTTGCATGTTCTACTCTTGGAATATCTATTAAAATCAGCCATATTTGAAATGTAGTCTCCACGTATAACTTGCAAACCCTAGAAACCCAGAAGAGAGTTAATAATTGAAAAAACCCTAAAGTTTGTCATTACCTTAATGATTGGTATGAGGAGCCATTTTCCTAGCACTTTTCTAAAATTTAACCTAGGGACCTCGTGCATGCTCAATTCTTGTTGAGATCGCTGCAGGTAAGGGCTTTGTGGAACTGTCTTGGGGTTCCTCTTACCCAGAAATTCATGATCTACTGCATTCTGGCTTCTGCCTGCATTCTGGCCTTCCCACTCTCAGATGTCCACCCGATCTCATGTAGGACAGGAGAACTCTTAATATTTTTAATGCTGTTTTATGCTCATCATTTTTTTTTTCTTTTCAGTCAGTTTCTTTGAGTCAGTTTTAGTGTCTCACTTTCTGTCTGTTCTTAAGGGTTTCACTTTTCTGCAACTGTGACACATAGAAGGTGGATTTCACAATTCTAACCTGGGTGAGTGGATGGCTTCTCTTGATTTATTATAAGAATAACTCAGTAGCTGAGGAAGATGAGAAGGAGAACCATGAGCCAAGATTTTATTGGGAAAAAAACTATGATTCAAAGGAGAATGTCCAGAGGATCCAGTCTTTCCATTTTTGCAAGTATGAAAGATAAAATAGATTTTCCATTGAAATGTCAATCACTGGCTTGGCTTCCTTGGCTTGGCCTCTTAGAAGAGAAGACAGTGATTTATTTTTTTAACTTTTTCTTTGAAATTAATTTTAGACTTAGAGGGAAGTTGCAAGAATGATACAGCAAGTCTTGTATATCTCTCACCCAGTTTCCTCTAATATATTAACATTTTACATAACCATGATAAAGTTATGAAAATCAGGAAATTAATATTGCTGCAGGATTATTTTTTTTGAAACAGAGTCTTGTTCTGTTGCCGAGGCTAGAGTGCAGTAGTGCAATCACGGCTCACTGCAACCTCCGCCTCCTGGGTTCAAGCAATTCTCCTGCTTCAGCCTCTGAGTAGCTGAGATTACAGGTGCCCGCCACTGCGCCCAGCTAATTTTTGTATTTTTAGTAGAGACAAAGTTTCACTATCTTGGCTAGGCTGGTCTGGAACTCCTGACCTCATGATCCACCTGCCTTGGCCTTTCAAAGTGTTGGAATTATAGGCCTGAGCCACTGCGCCCAGCCTGCTGTAGGACTATTAATCGAATTCCACACCTTGTTTGAATTTTGCCAGTTTTGTTTGTTTGTTTGTTTGTTTTTTAATGAATATAGGATTTTGTTTTTCTGTTTCAGGATCTTGTCCAGCCCACATTTCATTTAGTTGCTGTTTCTTCTTAATCTCAAAAATGTTACAGTTTGTCAGACTTTCCTGTCTTCATGACTTTGACACTTTTGAAGAGTATGGCCAGTTATTTTATAAAATGGCCCTTAGTTTGAATTTCTGACATTTTCTCCTGATTAAGTTATTTTCTTTTTGGCAAGGATACCATAGAAATGATGTTGTCTTTTCTGTGTGCATCATGTCAAAGGATTCCTTGTATTGCTATATCTTATTACTGGTGATGTTATCCTTGATTGCTTTTTTAAGGTGGAGCCTTCCAGGATTCTTCACTGTGAAGTTTTTATTTTTCATTTTGTAATTAAAGAAAGTGGTAATTTATAAAGGATTTTGGCTGGGCGCAGTGACTCATGCCTGTAATCCTCCCACTTTGGGAGGCCGAGGTGGGTGGATCACGAGGTCAAGAGATCGATACCATCCTGGTGAACATGGTGAAACCTGTTCTCTACTAAAAATACAAAAATTAGCTGGGTATGGTGGCACATTCCTGTAATCCCAGCTACTTGGGAGGCTGAGGCAGGAGAATTGCTCGAACTTGGGAGGTGGAGGCTGTAGTAAGCCGAGACCCAGCCTGGTGACAGAGTGAGACTTCGTCTCAAAAAAAAAAAAAAAAAAAAAAGAAAAAGAAAAAAAGTTTTTTTCCAGCCCTCAACTGAGAGAGTGCTTTTGAATCACTGAAGTGAGAAGCTGTGTTCCTGTGGGTCTGTTTATGGAAGAAGGAGAAAAGATGGAGAGCAACACCTCAATAATACCTGGTCTTATTTTTGCCCTCTCTTCTGTCCTCTGCCTCCTGGGTTCAAGCAATTCTCGTGCCTCAGCCTCCCAAGTAGCTGGGATTACAGGTGTGTGCCAACATGCCTGGCTAATTTTTTGTATTTTTAGTAGAGACACAGTTTCACCATGTTGGCCAGGCTGGTCTTGAAGTCTTGACCTCAGGTGATCTGCTTGCCTCAGACTCCCAAAATGCTGGGATTACAGGCGTGAGCCACCACGCCCAACTCCTGAAATAGCTTTTGTAGACTGTTGGTGTAATAAAAAGGGGGGAACTCTTTTCTTAAGAATGCATTTCCAAGGTAGGCAGGGATATATTTTATGTGATTTGTAAAATTCCTTGTGTGGAAAGCAGTTACTCTATCACAAATCCGTCACTAATCTGCTCCTATGAGAACTTTTCCAGTCTCAGGATAGCAAGAACTCACTACTGTGTGAATAGCATCCATTCATTTATGAGAGATACATACATATGATCCAAGCACTTCTCACTAGGCCCCACCCCCCAACACCACCACACGGGATCAAATTTCAATATGAGTTTTGGTGGGGACAAACCATATCCAATCATAGCAGTCACCTTTTTAGGGAACTTGACTTTTGAAGCTTTCTTAATGTTTGAGAGTCAGTGGCAAACTCTCTCAGAGAAAGTTTGCATCACTGTTTCAAACTCTACAAACATGTGAGTAAGTTTCTGATATCTTCTTGCATTCTTATGTCCAAGATCAGAGAAGAATTCCCTTCTCATATCTAGTAAATTTCATCTCCAGTTCAACCTGCACATCTTAACAATCGTACTCATCTCATAAGACCTTGCTGCTCATCGTGTGGCCTGCAGACCAGCAGCAAGAGCGTCGCCTGGGGCTTATTAGAAATGCCATCTCTCCAACCCCAGCAGACCTTCTGAATCAGAGCCTGCATTTTGACAAGTTGACTCATGTGCACCCTCATGTTTGAGGAACACTTTTAAAGTGTTTACAGTGGCTGTGCCCCCTTGATACCTGAATGAACTGAGCTTATCAAAAATTCGATAAAGGCAGCTTCATGATGATGGTGGCCAGGAAGCTCCTGGGCATTCTGGAGATGAAGAACATAACAGGAATTATGGTAGCACAGGATAAGTTGATTAATTTTGAAGCCTGCTAGTTGTTTTGGAAGGTGGGGGGGACCCTGGGTATATTAGCTTCCTAGGGTTTTATCGACAGTGAGAGAAAGCACTATGACCCAGAGCCATCTCATCTACCTTTTTGAACTGCTGCAGATTGGGCTTAGGTGTTTCAAGTTTGCCCAAAATACATGATTCTAAACTCAATTTGCCTAATGGCCAGTCTACTTAATGGTGATTTCCCCTAATAGTACTACTAACATAAAAATTCATGTTTGTGAAATTTATAAGAATTCACATGTGATAGGAAGGTAAATTGGTTTTTGTCAAATTTGGTTTCAGATAAAGCTGCTTTAGGCAAATGTTCACTTACATATATTAGCTCTAGGCAAATAGATTTTATAGATGAATTCACCTGATCCAGGTGTCCTCTCCTGAGGAGGGAACAGGGAATTCAGGGTAGGGGGTGGGAATGTTTAGTCATTATTTCCACTAGCAGTGATACTGGGTGTGGAGGAGGCTCCTGTAATAGCAGGTGGGCTGGGTGGGAGCTTGCTACACTGGTCTTACTAATGGCCCCCTGAGAGATTTACTACATAGCCCTCACCTGTTTCAGTGTCTCACTGTGAATGACTGTTACCACTTAGGCCCATCTGGGCTCCATCTTCTAAGCTCATTCCTAAGCACTGTTCTTCTTAGTGACCATACACTTTTATGAGACTCTTCACAATGCTCATGTTTAGCCTGTGCTTTTCAGGCCGGGTGGCTTTATCCCAGTGTGACTTAAACTGATCCAGGCTTTGTCACAGAACCGTGTTCTTTTCTCTCACAGTGCTTATTCGTTTCCAATTTTACATTTATTAGTGTGATTATTTTGTTAACATCTGTCTCCCACTGGATTGTAAGCTCTGTGAACACACGGATCATATCTGTTTTTGTTCATCACTGTGTCTTTACAACCTAGCAAAGCACCTAGCAAGTTGTAGAGACTCAACATTTTTGAAATAAATGAATGAATACCTTAATGAACCTCTGGCTTTTATTAGCAGTAATAAATTACATATGGCACATCTCACAGATGATGGTGATACATCAAACTGCCTTGACATTGAAGTTGAGAATCACTGTAGAAAATAAAAGTTTCTTATCAAGGAGGCAATTCAGCAAAATTAACATTTAAATAATGACGACAATAATAATAGCTGACATTTATTGAGTTCTTATAGCATGCCAGTTATGATAAGTACTTTACCATAAAATTTATCTCACTATATTTATTGAGAGCTCATGTCTTCCTAACAGAAACAGCCACTAGAACATGTTTCCTACGGCACCCACTCTCATCCTCCAGTACTGTGGAGCCATCAGCACCAGGAACAGAGGAGGGTTCCATGTTGCTTCTGTTAATGGTAGTTCATTTCCAGCTCATGGTGGCTGGCCTCATATCCAGCTGAACGCTCTGCTCATGATGTCAGCCTTCCCAGTGACTCTTATGGGTAGTGGAAATTTCAGTTATAGGACAGGTTGGTCTGTGTTGATTCTCATAGTTCTTTCTTCCAAGAGGGCCTGACTTAGGCATCATTGTCCTAATTTTGTGTCTTTTGTCATCATTTAACTTCTCTCTGTCTTGCTTTCTTCACTAGTTAAATGAAGATGATAATAGTACCTCCTTCTAGCGGGTTGTTCCAATAATTTAGTGCAATATTGTATATAAAGTAATGACTAAGGTCGTATGTGGTAAGACTTGATAAATGTTAGCCATTATTATTATTATTATTTAAATGGTGCTTTTACTGAATTACCTTCTTGATGAGTAACTTATTTTCTGTAAGAGTGATTGTCAACTGCAATGTCACACCCTTTGTTGTATCACAATCAGCACTAAGGCATGCTACCTGTAATTTGTTACTGTTACTAAAATCCAGATATTTATTACTATACTTATTCATTTATTCCAAAAATATTTATTAAGTCACTACAGTATGCTAAGTGTTATGCTAGGCTCTGAAGACACCATGGTGAGAAAAACATACAGTCCATGTGTTCATAAAGCTTATCCAGTGGGAGACAGATGTTAACAAAATAATGAGAAAAATATGTAAGTACAAACAGATAGCTGTGAAGGAAAGGAGCATAGTCTCATTAAAAAAAACCCTAGGTGGTGGTAGGGAGTGCATGTCAATGGACTTCCTGGGGAGGTGACATTAAAAGTGAGAGCTGAATGAGTAGAAGTTAGCTAGGGAAAGAATGGGTTAAGAGCCTTCCAGGTAGTTGGAGCAAGTACATTGTAGTGGGAGGGATCATGGTATGTTTGAAGACTTGAAAGAACGTTGGTGTGTAGAGGGCAAGATAGAGAGTGAGAAAGTTGACACTGGAAAGATAGGCAGGGGCTAGAGCGTGTAGGTTCCTGAAGCCCATGCCTAAGACTTCTAGGCTTGAACTCAATAGGAATAAGAAGACATTGATGGATTTTAAGCTTGGAAGTGAGGGTGCTTGGAAGAAGTTGATAATATGATTGGATTTTTGTTTTAAAAACATAACTTTGGCTGTAGAATAGATTGGAATGGGCCAGGGTGGATTCAATAAGACCTGATAGGAATCTATATAGTTGCTAGTAGTAGATGTTGGTGGATAAGATAAGGATGATAGCTGTGAAGGAGATTTGGAATGGATAAATATGGTAGATACTTTGGAACAGAAGTGATAGAATTTGCTGATGGTATGCACATCAGGTGCTGGGGAGAGAAAGGTGTCAAAGACAATGCTTAAGTTTTTAGCTTCTGTTCTGATATAGGATATAATGGATGAGGCCCAGGTTTTGGGGAAAGAATTAGGAGTTATGTCTTGCGAGTATTGAGTTTGGGGTATCCAGGGAGAGATGCTGAGTAGATAGTTGGTTACACAAGTATACAGTTCAGAAGACAGGTCTAGACTGGAGATATAAATTTGTGATTTATTTATGTAAAAAAGCACCCTCTTGGTTAACACGGTGAAACTCCGTCTCTACTAAAAATACAAAAAAAATTGCCCCAGGTGGAGGCAGGCGCTTGTAGTCCCAGCTACTTGAGAGGTTGAGGCAGGAGAATGGTGTGAACCTGGGAGGCAGAGCTTGCAGCGAGCCGAGATGATGCCACTGCACTCCAGCCTGGTGACAGAGTGAGACTCCATCTCAAAAGAAAAAAAGCACCCTAACATATTACCGTGGAGTCAGGGTACATAGAGTCACTGTTATGATGCACTTTCTGAGAGGTGGAGAAAGGACTGGAGTTAGAGGTAAGAAAACAAATTTTGTATAACTGGTGACACCCGTGGGAGTGTTTGAACATTACCTGCATATCAGTCCTAACGTAAAATAGTTTGAGAACTACTAGGCTATAGGAAAAGGGCCAAAGGGCCAAATGTCGGTGGTTGGTGCTATGAATCTAGCTCCAACTTACCTTTCTGTTGCTTCACAACTCCTCTGATCTGTTTGTATACATCATCAGTGCTGTTCATACTTCTTTCTTTGTTGCCTAAGCATGCCAGACACATTTCTTCTTCCATGTTTTTACGTTTTCCCCACTCCTGAAGCACTTTTCTTACCCATTTCACTCCAGTCTAGATCATTCTTCTACATCTAGCTTCTTTTTGAAACATTCTTACATCACCATTCAGGAGTGGATCTCCTCTCCTCTTTTTAAAGGTCAAGCTTGTATTGTTGTCTATCTTTCCATCAGTTTTTATTTTATCGAGTGACATGTAAAATCTTTGACAAGAGTAATACATATCAAAGGCTTTTGTATTACCTTGCGCTTGTTACTTACTTATCTTTACACTTAGTGCCTTCTTTGCATATATGATTTTCAATCTTGCTTTCACAGTATGTAAGCCTGGCTTAGCCTTGAGAAAATGGCCCTTTACCTAGTTGTAATTTGGATTTGTGTTGTAGATAAGTGAGTGATTTTAATTTTGAGTGGGAGAATATATACCAAATTGAAAACAGTAAAAATAAAGAAAATGCTGTCTGCATAAGAAAACTTTCTTATTACATCAATTGAAAAAAGTATAGAACAGTGAGAATACTATGCTACCGTTTGTGTTAAAGAGGTGGGACAAAATAGTATATTTATACTTGCTTTCATAGCATAAGAAACCTTTGGAGAAAAGGTTCTTTACTTTCTAACAAATGATGCTTGCACAATGGGACATTTGTATTCAAAAGAATTAGCTGCATACTGACCCTATACCTTTTACAAAAATTATCTCAAAATAGATTATGTACTTTAATGTAAAATGCAAAACTATAAAACTCCTAAAAGAAAACATACCTTTGGTGATGAGCTTTTAGGTACAACATGAATAGCATGATCCATAAAAGAAACAGTTATTAAGTTAGATTTTTATTACAGCTACAGCCTTCTGCTCTACTAGAAAGATTAAGAGATTAAAAAAACAAGTTATAGGCTGGGCGCGGTGGCTCACATCTGTAATCCCAGCACTTTGGGAGGCCAAGGAGGGCGGATCACGAGGTCAGGAGATCAAGACCATCCTGGCTAACACGGTGAAACCTCATCTCTGCTAAAAATACAAAAAAAAAAAAAAAAAAAATTAGCCAGATGTGGTGGCGGGTGCCTGTAGTCCCAGCTACTCGGGGGGCTGAGGCAGGAGAATGGCGTGAACCCAGGAGGTGGGGCTTATACTGAGTGGAGATCACACTACTGCACTCCAGCCTGGGTGACAGAGCAAGACTCTGTCTCAAAACAAACAAAAAAAACAAGTTATAGATTGGAAGAAAAATATGAAAAACACACATTTGAGGAAGGATTTATATCCAACATATATAAAGAACACCTGAAACTCAACAGTAAGTAAACTCAACAATAAATAAACAACCCAGTTTTTTTAAATAGGCAAAATATCTGACATCTTACTAAAGAAGATATGTAAATGGAAAATAAGCATATTACAATGCTGAATATCATTTATCATTAGGGAAATGCTAATTAAAACAATGAGATACTATTACACACCAATTAGAATGGGTAAAATCCAAAAACCCCCAACATTGCTGGTGGAAATCAATAGCAACAGGAATCCTTGTTTATTGGTGGTCTGAGTGTAATGTAGTACGGCCACATTGGAAGGCAGTTTGGCAGTTCCTTACAAAGCTAAACATAGTCTTATCACAAAATCCAGTAATTGCACTTCTAGGTATTTACCTATTGATTTGAAAACTTATTTCAAACCAATTGATTTGAAAACTTGTTTTCACAAAAAATCCTGCATACAAACAGGAAGTAACCAAGTCCCTCAATAAGTAAATGGATAAATGAACTGTGGTTCATCTATATGATGTATTACTCAGCTATTAAAAAAATGCATGACTAAGCCATGCAAAGATATGGGTGAATCTTTTTTTTTTTTTATGGTTGATCGTATTTGGATGAATCTTTAATGCATATTACTTAGTGTAAGAACCCAGTCTAAAAAGGCTGAATACTGTATCATTCCATTTATATGACATTCTGGAAAAAGCCGATGAAAAAAAAAAAGATGAAAAAAAAGGTAACAAACAGATTAATGATTTCCAGGGCTTTGGGAGTTGGGGGAGAGTTAAATAGGTGAAGAACAGAGGAATTTTTTAGGTAGTGGAACTATTGGGTGTAATTCTGTAGTGGTGGGTACATGACACTATGCATATGTCAAAAGCCACAGAACCTTACAGCACAGAGAATAAACCTCAATGTGTGCATATTTTAAAAAATCATTTAGGAAGTTAAGAGATCCCAGGATGGAATTCAGAATGTAACAGAATTATCTAACTGTATTACAAATGTATGAAATAACCTCAACAACAGGGATTGAGGAAATAGGAGCTGACTTCCGGAACTTTGGACACGAATGGAGTAGGTAGGACTAAAGGCCGAAGGAACTGTATATAGACCCCTCACTTGAGTTGATACAGTTGTTTACCTGAGGGTATTGGTTAATGATATTGATACATGTATACAGAAGGTTAATAATTAAGTTAATGGATGGCAGATCATGGGAAATTACAGATAAGCATGGGACAGAGACTAGAATTATCTATGTGATAACGGATTAGAGTTTAAGACATCAGTATGAATTCATGTTTAGCTTACTTTAGATACAAATGGATACATATAGAAATATTTACAGATATGTGTATATATACTGATTGTTATACACACACACATATATTTCTTTGTTGGCTGAGAGAGCTCAGAAGCAACAATATCTCATAGCAATGAGCACACATAGTGGCCAAATCTTGATTTCTAATACCATTCTCCAGTAAAAGGAACAAGGCTTCCTTGGAGAGATGGTTGATTTTAGGATTGGGTCAGGAAATATATAAGATGAGCCTTGAGCATCTTGTAGTACTAGAAAGTAAGGAAATGCTCAAAACAAAATAAAACAAAACAGGAAACATGATGGGAGTAAGTCAAAGGAACCAGCTGAAAAACGTCCAACAGCTAAAGCTGGAACAATTTGAGCAACAAGATAAACAGTGTTGGATTATAAACCAAAGTAAAAAGTGATAAACCCGTGAGTCTACACTGATACAATAAGTGTTTGAATAAATAAATAAATGAGAATAGATAAATATCCCATGCAGTAAAATTCTAATAATTTATGTAAAATGAGTATTTTCATTTCAATAGTCCATCCTCAAGGAGGTGGAATGTAACTCTCCACTCCTAAAGTGTGGGCTCCAGAGTGTCTTCCTTCCAAAGAGGACAGTATAGAACTGGGAGGGGGAAGAGTATTTTTATAATGGAGAAAACTGACAAACACTCAGCCAGGGAGATAAACCCTGACAGTAACATCAATAGTGATGTCATGTAGTAGAATGCATTCTTGATATGATGCTGTGAGATTTGCACATTACTTCTATGGTATTCCTCCCCAAAAGTCACAACTCTAGTATTAATTATGAGAAAAATTAGACAAATCCCAATTGTCAGATATTTTACCAAATACCTGGCCCGTACTCCTCAAAACTGTCAAGGTCATAAAAAAAAAGACAAGTCTGAACTGGCACAGCTCTAAGGAGCCCGAGGAGGCATGACAAACAAATGTATTGTAGCATCCTAGATAGGAATGTGGAACATATAAAGGGTATTAGGTAAAAACTAAGAAAATCTAAATAAAATACAGACTTGGTTAATAAACTATTAGTATTGGTTCATTAATCGGGCAAACTGGGTGTGGGATATGTGGAAACTCTATTTTTGTAATTTTCTGCAAATATAAAACTATTCTAAAAGAGTTTACCATAAAAAACTTTGTACAAATACATGGGATACCAACACTAGTTGCCTATAAGCGTTGTTGGATACTGGGAAGACTGGGTACAGGATGGAAGGGAAATTTTCCACTGAGTACCTTTATAGATATATCAGTTTACTTCTGAACAATAGAAACAAAAAAATTTAGAAAACTGAAGATTATATTTCTTGTTTGGGAACAATAATATTTATTTTTTAGGCATTTTAGATAAAATTTAGAAAGAAGTATAGAAAGTGCTACATATGTTTTGGTCATGAGTACGATTACCATTACCACTACAACTACAACCACCATGATATATTTAGTGCCTATTTCCTAAATCTTGATATTCATAAACATCTTAATTTTGAGTTCCTGGAGATCCAAAGTTATACCTTAGTCTTCAGATGCAGTTGCGCAATTCCAAGCTTAGTGCCTTCGGCTTGGTTGCTTAATAAATGTTTTTATTTTACTGTATTTACAGTCCTTGACAATCAAAACCAAATGATTCCTCGCCCCTTGTCCTGCTATATTAGCTGATTTTTTTTAAAGTGTATTCTGTCACTAATTTTATTTTTCTATCTTAACTTGCCTGAAGTTTCGTGTATTTTTCCTGGTTCTCTAGGGAAGTTAGAAGCCAGCCTTTACTTTATTAAATACAGCATGGCTAATACCTTGTGGATTTTTAAAGAGTATAATAGAACGGTTTTGAATGGGCATAAAGAGCCAGAGTTTTACATTTCATTTAACAGTGAGTGTTTTATTTTCAATAACAAAGGCAGTTTGTAATTGCTGTCACGATTAATCTCTTGCTATATGTTTGCTAAGAGGATTGAGTACAGAACTAATATGTAACCTTACAACTACAAGTAAAATCATCAGGTCTAGTCTAAACAAGAGGAAGGGGAAGGTAGAAAAACACTTCTTTCTGAGAAGAGGCAGAATGCATATGCTTTCAGCAGCATCGCACCTTTGTAAGGCTGTTTATTTTCATGTCTATAGAAAGATGAAGGGAAATCATAATCAATATTGGATACTAGGCAGTTTGTAAGACGATTTACAAATGTATGTCATTTTATTCTCAAAACAAATCTGTGAAGTAGATGTTTATTTTCAACTAGATGAAGAAAAGAAGGTTTAGGGAAATGGTGTGTCCTGCCCACATTCACACATGAATTGAATGGCAGAGGGGAGGGATTGATCGCAAGATGTCTGGGTTCTGAAGCCTCTTTATACCTGGCATATTTTTTTCTGGTATATATTCTTTTTCCATATTGCTCTGAATAAAGGAAACAGAAGTTGAGAGTACCAGAAATTTGTCTAGGAAAATCAAGACTTTCCTTTAGTTTAGTCAGATAGCTCTGTAGCCTTAAAGGGCACATGGACCTGGAACCCAAAGATATCTGATTCGTGAAAGAACCACCAACGGGGCCACTTCCATTAGTGTAAACAAGAAGCTTGAGGCCAAAATGTTTGGGTTTGATACAAGAAAAATAACAGATGAATGAGAAAGATATCAAAGTAGTCCTAAGGTATTTATTTCTTTAAGTAGCCTCTGAAAACTGTGTATTTTAAAATACATAATGGTTTATTTATATTAAATTACATTTTTGGTAGAATTCCATTTTTATAAGTTAAAAGAAAATGCATAGTTATATATCTGTGGTGCTATTTATAAGCAGAAAATCAACATTTTGAGATTTGGTTATCTGGCCAATGACCCAGGCATTTAATAGAAACATACTTAAGTTATAGTTTTAATTTTTTAAAGATATAATAAAAATCTGTATACCCAAAGTTAGAGTGTTCCAGTTTCTATTGATGTATTAAAAAAACTACCCCAAAACTTTTGCTCACAGTTTCTGTGGATCAGGAATTTGGACAGAGCCCAGAAAGGATGACTTATCTCTATTCTACCACTTCTGTGGCTTCAGTGAGAAGAGTAGACAGCTGGGCAGGCCAGCTGGAGGTGTTTTCACTCACAAAGCTGGTGTGCAAATCAAAACCACAATGA